>NW_008823918.1:290770-323013 GCF_000699105.1 Pygoscelis adeliae | reverse complement strand
TCTGACAGTACAGAAGTCATGGGTATGCTTATTTCTGGAGTTTGCTGAAGCTCTCGGCCTCTTTGCTTTATGATTAGCTATTACAAGTTCTCTCACAGTCAAAATAAGCTTCTAACCCTCGGAAGTGGAATAGGGGATTGTCATTTGTACTCCTGAGGTTTCTTGGAAGAGATTAAATGTAACCCTGCTCCTTAGCACACATTAGAGAGGCTTTAGCGCTGGCCTGGAATGGTAGGACTTGCTTTCTCTCATGTGCAGCCTCCCTTGAATGCCAGAAAGTTTTGATCGCTTTCGTGATTTTTTCATCCTCCTGGACATACAATCCGGGCACTTCCAGGGCTACCTTTTCCCTCGCCATTTAGATGTAAAAGAACACAACAGAAACTAGTTTGCGGAAGCAAATGGGAGTAGTAGGTACTGGGAAGCGGTGGCCCTGGGGACACTTTCTCTGTCCAGTACCAGCAAGAGAAGAGAAAACCACGGCGAGCACGTGTTACGTTGCTCACTACCCTCATCTATATTTTCCTGTCACAAGCCATATGCTGCTGCTTCTTTGGAGGAGTGTGAAGTATTGGTAAGGATGTTACGAGAAAAATGCCTTCGGAGAGGCACTACCTCTTCACCTGGGGAAGGGGAAAAAAATGGTCAAATGTGGCATCGTTGGACCCTCTTCCCTTTGGGCTCTCTTCCAGTGCAAAGGCAGTCTGCAAGGCCGTCCTCCTGTTTTGATTTCCTAATATTTCTAGCGGTAAGCAGGCTGGTGGCTGGGTGTTTCAGTTTGTATGTAATTTAAGCTGTTGTATTTTAATTGAAGGGGAAGGATGTCAGTTATTTAAGGCTTCCTCCAAAGGTTTTCAGGAATTAAACTTGCTTTAACAGTGATGCTAATTGCACTGATAAAACACCTGCATCTCAGCAAAAGCCTTAGCTAGCTACTTTGGATATATTTCTTGGAGTGTTTCTCTCAGTTGCTTAACTTTCGCTTTACTTGTTCAAGGGCTGTCAGAAAGGTTCCCAAACTGGCTGAAGATGTTACATCAGCTAAATACATTGGAAGGTGGCTTGAAATTTTTAAAACCAAAATCCTATAAAATGGAGCTAACTGGTGAAGATGTTTCTGCTGTAGTCATTCAGTTGAAGTTATTTATACTTTGTCTGCTTCTATATTTAATTATGTTGCAATTTAAGTTTCAGTTGGAATACAGCTACATGATGACATATGATGCTTTTAAGCAATAACATTGTGCTGTTCTTTCCTGGAGAAATTAGTATATCGGATAAATTATGCCATAGTTGACAGGCAGGATTAATTTTGACAGTAAGCTTTAAAGCAATGTGGTTGGAAAAAAATTCAGCAGATGTGCATATTTGCTGAAGAATCTGGATTTGCAGATTATTACATGTGTTATGAATTGCAAATTAAGACTACTCGAAAGCTTCTCCACCTTCTGTGCCTGCAACTGTGTTCTTAGCCTCCATGATCTGAAAAGCTTTTCCCCTGCTAGATTAGAAAATGCTAAAAGAGTAACTCTCAGCTTGGTTAGCTAGTTGTTTTGTAATGCAGTTCAATAGCCATAACTCAAGTAACGGCAAACTACAGAAGCATGTGTTTTGCTAGTTACCAGTTAAAAAAAAGGCAAAAAAACATTTCTTTGAGAAAGGGAGAAAATTGTAAGCTTTTATGATGTCTGTTATAAGGCTTTTATTGTAAAATAAACTTGAGTGTTTCTTAGGGGGAGACCGAACTGTTAGGGAGAAGAAGCACATGCTGCAGAAGAGCTGGGGAGATGGCACCAGGAACTGCAAGAAACAACTTGGGAACAGCTGAAGGAGGGAGAGCAGTTGCAAGAGCTGTTCACATCTAAGTTTGGGTATCCAGTGACCGGTTGCACTGTGGCTCTCCGCAAGAAAGCTGCAGACTAAGAGAAATCCAGACCTCTGTTTATAAGAGGTGCTGACGTTCCCCAACTTTAACCATGAGCTTTTAGGGTGGTTTATAGTTTGCTGTATTTTACCACATTATTTCACATGTTCTTGTATTTCTGTAGGATGTGTCCCATGCATATTTTTTAAAAACTGCTAAATGGTTAAGCACTTTCCATCCAAGCTTATTTTTCTGAATGGGACAGGACATCATCTTAACAGGTCTGTAGTCTTTTCTTTGTGTTGTAACTACAGTGGTGCTTTATCTCACCCTAAGCTGAAAAAATCATATCAGACGGGTCTTGAATAGCAGGTGCAAAAGCAAAATAACCAAACAGTGTAATTTAAATTAACTAAGGGCTTCAACTCACAGTTGCTGAATATTTGAAAAGGGTGATTAGCATTTTCATTAGATAATGGAAACTTTGGCATAGGTTTGTCCTTGAGAGGCAGTGACTGAGCAAATTAACACCTTCATCAGCCGACGTGTTCCTCGTGCATGGTCAAAGCCCTTGTATGTTTTGCAATTAACCAGGCATATTCACATGTTTCTAATTGAGTTGTCAGTGCAGGGCAGGCGGCTCGTGGACCTGTTCTGCCTCCCAGTTCAGCAAGGCTGGCTGTGTTCAACCTGCAGGCTCTGCCCTCAGTCACCCTGATGAAACTCCAGACAAAATCTGCAGCTATAGGAAAACATAGTGCAACTGAAGGCAGAAGTTTACAGTTAGATTTTATTTGTCAGCAAAAAAGTACACCCCCCCAAAAAACCCCAACACAATAATACAGCTTGATTTTTAAATTTTAGGCTGAATTAGCAGAACCACCAATGGAACCAAAAAAATGGTTGGATTAAAAAAGGCAGGTTGTCACTGAAGTACTGGAAAGTAAACTCTCTCTGCCATTTTTACACAGGCTTTATTTGGATTATCAGGGTGTTTTATTTCCTTCCTCCCTTCCTCATTTTAAGGAAAATCAGCTGAGACTTGAAGTATACAGTCTGGCGGTACAGACACCTACTGATGTAAAGATGGAACAGTGGTTGTATACAGATCCTACACATAGTTGATGCAGTGGCTGAAAAGCAGCAGAATCCTTGCCACGTAAGTATCTGTAAGCTGAATGGTCATAGTTGATCATTAAAAGTCCAGAGCGTATTTGGGTTAGCTTTTAAAGATGCTGGTCAGAACAAGACATCTCATGATTAGGCATGGGGTTATAAAGGCTCAGTAAAACAATACATAGGACAAGCAGAAATAATTGTAATGTAAGGGCCTAAAATGCAAAGTGTTTGCGGTCAGATACTTCTTGATATGATGAAGCAATCAAACACTGCTCCTACTGCCTAAACGCAGGAGAGACAAAATTGAAGCTAATCAAATTAGAAACAAGCATTTTAAGCAATCACAGTATTTTTAATTGTGTGTCCAAATCTGAAGTTTGCTTTCTAGAAAAGCAGGATAGAACGAAACTTACTTTTTTTAAACATTATTATAAGGTAATGACATCTGAACTGTCTCTCATCTGAGAGAGCTCATCAGAGCTGTTTGACCTTGTCACATCAGTACAGAAAGGTAATTTTTTCAGTGTAAATTTCCTTTTCCCCAACTCTCGCAGTTACATCCTCAATTTTAAGTCTTTCTACATGAACCTCTAGATAGCAAGACTTTGATAATCCTCAATCTCTTGCTTAACAGTGTTAGAATTAGCCTAAGAAAACAACGTTTATTTTCATAGGATTGTGGGTTTTTTTCCTATTGTAACCCATAAATTTGTCATAGTTGTTAAATTTCAGAAGTTGACACTAATTTGGGGGGTTTCTTTATAGAAACAGGTCCTGTCAAATCATCGTTTGTTAATCCGTACTTAGCAAATAAAAATACACTAGTTGTGTTTTAAAATGAATCATCTTTTCCAAGCTAGAGTTTTCTGTACACTGTATCTGTGAAATTATGAACAAGTATGTAGTAGCTCAGCCTTAAATGTTTCTCCAGATCTGCTAGACCTAACTTGGGATACTATAGTATCTATCCTATAGTAGAACAGATCTGTGGTCACAAAGTCGAGAAATAAAGAATGGGACAAGAGCCTATCAATACAAGATTGCATACTGCTTAGCGGGAAAACTTTAAGCACCCATGTAAGAGTTTACAAGAGTTAGATTTTGCGGAGTAGAGAGAAATTAAGTTTTCCTTTGTGGAGTAGAGAGGAATTAAGTTTTCCTAACAAGTGTGGCACAGCAAGTTTTGCTGGTAATTAAATAGAAATATTCTAGCTTGGTAGGCAGATTTTTAGAAAACATTGAGATTTGGTCATTGTAATTCATGAGTTTTTGTAGCACATTAGCTACATGTATCAAACAGGGCTGTAGGAGTAGGAGCAAGATTATTTTTTACGCAAATGAACACTAGGAGTACTTCTAGGAGGAAGTTATTCAGACTTGTCCAAGTATAAGTAAATTCATATCTTATTGTTTAGAAGCACTTAGAAGCTCAAAAGACCAACTAAAGTAAAGGAGAGCTTAATAATACACGTACATGGCATATAATATTCTAAGAATATAAGGAGACCAGTTAAGCAAACTTGCCACCCTGGGAGAAAACTGAGGTCCATTAGCATCACTGAAAAACCAAGGCACAAGAGTTCTTACATCTTTACTGTACTAGCAAGACACAGTTGGAAATGATAGTATAGAATAAGTCAGGAAGACCCATGAGATCATAGCGTAAAAATCAGTATTTAAAAACATGCAAAGTATTATTCAGATTTAAACTCTTAAGTTTATTCTTAAACAAGAAAGTGGTAGTATATTTGATTTCATGATGACTTAAACCAGACTCTGGTTCTTATGTTAAATTTATTCCTGCTTCAATTTAGGAATGTAACAGTACATCTTATATCAATAAATTTTGAAACAAACTTCAGGAGCATCACTTTCTGGCTAGTTTATAACCACCAAACATTTAAAGTAATTTCACTTACAAAAACAAATAATTATATTTTGTATAGCTTCTAGATCAGTGAACTAAAACATCGTATGTTTTCAGAATTAATTGTGACACCTAAAAAGCTAAATAAAAATCCTCAATTTAAGAGGAAAATAATGAAATAACTTCTTGAAGTACTACCTTAAGCAAACATCACCTGTAGTAAATATTTTATATAAGCCGTTGAATGTGGCATCAGGTGTTTTCTATGTAAAATCTTCATCCCACCTCCTTAGTGCTCAGTTACCAGAATTCTTGAGGGGAAATAGAGTATGTAACGTGAGTACACTTCTACGAAAAGGAACTCATCTATGTTAAGTTCTTACGTGTGTTTCAATGGAAACTTCTGGTGTCCTTTGGTATATTAGTAGATACAAAAGAACACCTTTTGTAAAAGTAAGTTTTCTATATTTCATTTTCCTTTATGTTGTAGTTAAGCATAGGTTTTATAAAGCTGTGAAAGATAATGAAGGCAATCAAAGAAACTACTTGGGATTAGTAGCTGTTTTAATCATGCAAGTGTCCTGTTTTAAGGTTTCTAATAGTTTATTAGAATGTCTTCAGAGCTGACTTGCGTGATGCCTTGTTTCATTCTCTTGCCCTGCTCCCCCCGAAAAAGTTCTTTTATCATTGATAGTATGTCAGTGTTGTATGTGTCTCTCTTATTCCCCTTATCTGTGTAGTGTTTTCTTTTATACAAACTGATTTTTTTTTTCCCTTGTGAATAAGTAGCTAAATCCTGGTTTTTTGTTTTTGTTAATTGCAAAAACTCTTGTGTAGAATAAATCCACAAATACTAGTGCTTTTGTGCTTAGGATTTATATCTAAATCATTATTGCTGCAGTGAGGGACTGGAGCTACAAAAAGTGCCTGTTCTAAAGCCATGGAGATGATTTGTATCTGCTGCATTGGAGCTCCTATTTTCTTATGCAACATCTGTACACTAGTCATAAATTTATCATTCTTTGGGGTTTTTTTTCTACTTGCCGTTGTTTTTCTACTTACACTATGATGAGACTTTTGTGGTGTTACCTTGATAGTAAAACTGTTTAGGGTAATGATGGCAGGGATAGGCTCCTCAGCTTGCCATGTGGGTTGTACTGGCAGTGTGTTCTGGAATAGTCCCTTTGGAGAGCAATTCTAAAATAGCTTGTCCTTCAGTAGGAAGCTCCGACCAGACTAGCTATATTGTTGGGACATCCATTATTTTCGGTTGGATTTTGTAGTGGATAAAAGCTTGGATGGGGGTGAGGAAAAAACAAAGGAGGAGTGTAAAAGTCATAGCATATGTATCTCTATAGGTGCAGATTTACAAGTTGCCTAAACACAGAGGTCGCTAGGTGCTTGTGCAGAGTGTAGCGTTGCTGTATCTGGTAGAGCTGAGACATGAGTGCTGTGGAACTAGTACTTCAGAGATCTATGAAGATGGGGGAAGTAAAGGAAAGGAGGATTGCTTTGGGCAGTGGGGCCTATTTCCCAAGTATTTTGGGCTAAGGTGGAGCCTAATTTTGATTTTCTTTTAGTCACGGGAGAAGACAAAAGCTGAAGCTAAGAAAAAAATACCACTGTAGTACAGAGACATAGGCTTTAGTGCACCAAGTTACGCATCAGGCTGTTACCTTCTTGTGTCCAAAGAGCAGCTACTTGGTACCTTCATTCATTGTAGCTGGGATTTCAAATTGAGGTGCATGTAGGAGATAATGGTGAAAATCCTGTGACTGTGCATTGTATTTCACAAAGCGCTACCTTTTTGAAATGACACCTCCGTCAGTGATACAGGGTGCATTTGTTCACCAAACCAGCATTTCGATGTTCAGACAGGAGCATGGCTTAGATCTGTTATGAACCCGCTCCCATTAAACTCAGCGTGTTACGGTGGAGTCCTGTCATTCTTGGAGAACAAAACTGCCAAAACAGTGAGTGTTAAACATATTGATACTGAGAAGCATATGAAGGCAACACTAGTGATATCGTGAACAGCATGTGCCTTGCTGGATGTTGTAGTGTTTTGTGTGAAGTACAGTTTGGAGTGGCAGATTTAATTAATCTAATTACCGTGAAGCTGACAGCATTAACAGTTGTGGTCTCTCTTTGCACAGCTGAACAGCTAGAGTCAGCGCTGCATTGCAGTGGGAGCTGTGCAAGCATAAATAAAGACACGATCTTGTCCTTGAAGAGCTTCCCGTTTGAATTGACATACATCCTGCTAACGGCATCTGCTCTGGGAAGCGGTTCTTGACTCTAGCGCTGAACAGATGGGAGTCCTCTGTTCGAGCTTGCCCAGCTAGCTCCCTCCGGAGGGCACTGGCTGTGTCCACGCTGCCCGGCATCTGCTTGGGGTTTTATCGGGGTCTCCTGTGGAGCAGTGATAGGGCCTCTGAGGATAGGTAGGCACTTTGTGTGGTTCAGAGTGCTTCAAACATGAGGTTGGAGTTGGCAGCCGCAGGAGTGACGCGACAGCATGGTGCTGAAGTGATCATATCGTGTCCTGGGAGTTGGCTGAAGGGAAAGTAGGGGGTGATTGAGGGTGGAAAGCAGCACTTGAGAGTTAGTGTTGGAGGTACAAGGGGAGAAAGGGTAAAATTTGATGCACTGTTTTCCCTTTTTGTAAGGGTGCCCTGCAGCGGATAATCCTTGGCTTAATGCTTCATGTTTAAGGAAACCAACTGGATAAGACAATGAGAGCCAACAGAGTGCTTGGGAGTGAGTTTGTATGCACAGTGTGGGCAAGCAGGGATGAGAATTTGCACTGAAATTGGAAGCAAGTGGCAGGCTGAAAGGCATCAAACAGCATTTTCAAGGGATTTTATTTTGATGGCCTTAAGAGCACCAGTGAAAATACTTGGCCGACTACTTATCCACAGTGGACAAGACAAAGCTGCTAAATGACTTGATATGTGCTGAGGACATTTTTTAAAGGAAAGTAGGTGTGAGGAGACCTTTTTGACTGACTGCTGCATTTCTCTAGAGGAACTTAAAGGCAGTTGTAGGCACTCAGACTGGTAGTATGAGAAGCAAATGTTTTAATTAATCACAGTGAAGTTTCTGGGTGCGTGGGGAGAGCTTCAGGTGAAGTTAGTTGTTGGGAAGCTGGTCACAGCAACTGTGTCTACTTACCTGTGTAAATGAAATAGTCTTACTGATGAAGAGGCAGTTTATTTCTCCATGAAGAGGGAGCTCCTGCAGAGAACAAATAGGTAATGCCAGACCATCTTCCTCAGTCTGATGAATGTGGGAGTTTCGGCATCGGTTTTTATGGCTCATTTCCTTTCTGTTTATGCATGAAGTAGGACATTAAAAAATTGTTCATTTTATTGATGTAAAATAGAACATTTGCGAATCATTGTTTATATTTAGCAGAACACATCTTTAGGAATAGCCAATTCATTTTACTTAAAGAAAGTTTATGTATTGTCCTGGTTTTGGCTGGGATAATTTCCTTCCTAGTAGCAGGTACAGTGCTGTGTTTTGGATTTAGGGTGAGAATAATGTTGATAACGCACTGATGGTTTAGTTGTTGCTAGGTAATGCTTACACTGGTCAAGGACTTTTCAGCTTCCCATGCTCTACTGACTGAGAAGGCTGGAGGTGCACAAGAAGCTGGGAGGGGGCACAGCCAAACTGGCCAAAGGGACATTCCATACCATGTGACGTCATGCTCAGTACATAAACTGGGGAAAGCTGGCCGGGGGGGGCCGCTGCTTGGGGACTGGCTGGGCATCGGTCGGCAGGTGGTGAGTGATTGCACTGTGCATCACTTGCTGTGTATATTATTTTATTATTATTATAATAATTATTATTTTATTTCAATTATTAAACTGTTCTTATCTCAACCCACGAGTTTTCTCACTTTTACTCTTCCAATTGTCTCCCCCATCCCACTGCGGAGGAGTGAGTGAGTGGATGTGTGGTGCTCAGTTGCCATTTCCTAATAGTATCAGGAAATGTTTCCACAATAGGGTTGTCAAATTGTCTGCTGATTAAAAGTGCCATGATGAAAAAAACATGGTAATCTTTTCTGCCAGGATCTGTGAAATTTCACATTGCAGTTTAATATTGCTAATTAAATCACTTCTGTGCCAGACTAAAAAGAAGTCTCAAACTATAAAGTCACAACCTATGCTTGGGTATGATTATGGGATTTGGTTGCTGACAGTGCTGATGTTCTCCTATTCTGTACAGTTGCTGAGTGAGTATGTAGTGAAGCTTTTTTTTTTTTTTTTAAATATTAGTGTCTGACTTGGAAAAAAGGTCATTGTCTAACAAGAGCAATCATAGGCATGCACTGTGGTTCTGTCAGGCACTTGTCTCCTAGTAATGGGGGGAAGAATGAGATAAAACATGCATTACTTCTTACAACATTTACATTTATCTTTGTCTCCTTTGCTTTGTTACAGTTATAGATTACATGTCTTGCCCTGCTGCTTATTCTTCCACTTGACTGCACTGAACAGCAAAGGTGGCTCATGCCACTTAGGTGGTTAAGAGTGCGCATAATGTTTGCATAAACACAAACTTCCTGGACACATGCTTCTGCTATCCGCGATCTGGTACACCACAATTACAGCCACCAGCTTCCTAAGGAGTGGGTGTTTTAACCTAAGCTGTATCTGTTTCATTGACCGCGCTCATGAACTGGTTTCACTCTTCCAGCAATTTCCGTTTAAAGAAATGTAAATAGAAGTATTTCATTCACAGGCTTAGGGTTGAAAAGGTCCAGCAACGAAACTCATGATAAGGCGCTTGTACTACATGCCCTAGAACAATGCTAAAGGAGATAAGGGGGAGAGAAGAATTATTATTGCAGAAAGAATTGAAATAATCTGGGAAATAATCTTGTGTGTCTCTGCATCAGGGTGTTTAAAGGATGATCTTTGCATTCTTCTATGTCATTTCTACAGTCTTGAAACTGTACTATAAAACCTTAAAAAAAAAAAAAGTTGTGTTTTTCAATTGACTTGCAAGGATTATATCTCAAGTAAGGCAGGAGGTGGCTTTTTTTTTTGTGTGTGTTTTCATTTAAAACAATTTTATGTCTGTTCCTTTGTAATGTTCAGAGTGCCTTAAGCTATGTGCATATGAAATGGGTGCTGAACTTCCATGTGTTCCCCTTTTTAGTGCTAAAGGTTAAAAAAGCACTGAAATAGTGTGTAGTCACGTACAAGTAAATGTTTTAGATGTAACTTGGCTACTGTAACACAAGTTTTACAGAATGGTAAAAATGGAAGGGTTTCAGCCCCCAATTATGCTGTTTCGTTTATTAAAAATGATAAAACCTTAGTTGAAATACATTCTGCATTTGTGCTCCTCAGGCTCTGTATCCACTTTTGAGAAGCTGCTTCCATTTAGTATTTCACTACTGAAGTGCTTGCATTTATCATGAATGCAGTAAACAGTTACATAGCTATATACCACTTACGTAGAAAAACGTTAGTTCTTTCCTGCCTTCCCCCCTCTCCCACCTTACTCCTGAGCATCCTCCTAAAGCAGAGCTCCGATCCTGTGTCCCTCTCCTGCTGCAACATCCTCGTGGCACCGCTCCTGTAAGGTGCGTCCTGTCCACCCCATCCATCCGTGTCCGGAGCTGGATGTGCGAGGCCCGGGCTTGCAAGACGCTTCCCACGCTGTATGAAAGAGGCGCCTGAAGCGGCTGCTCACAGGGGTGAGCTGTGGCTGGGTATCTGCTTGTGTAGCCGCTTTCAAAAAGCGAAGCTTTGAAGTGCTTCAAAGAACCCAGTGGTATGTGTACCTTTTGATAAAAAGGATGTTCGGTACAAATAGGAGAATATACTGAAATATTAAGATAAGCGAATTTTGTGGTTGTGAACAATGATTCCTGGGGGAGAGCTGATGGTGGCCAAAGTGTACCTAAGCAAAACCGTGCTTTCACCCAGTTCATAATGGCTAAATAAACAAACAACCTTGATTAAAAATAAAGTGGCCCAAAGCACACTAGTGACTGTTGGTGTTACTGCCCTGTACTAGAAGAGACAAGTTACGGGTAAAGCTAAAGTCTTCACACTACTGAATTTTTCTAAGCGTCTTATCAAATGTGTCTGGGTTTAGTTTTACAGATTTTACTGCCAATACCTAACAAATAATGGGACTAGCCATATCTTTTTAAGTGGATAACCTTCCTAAAAATGTTTTTACTTATGTTGAGGTTTGTTTTTTTTTCTCTGGAAAAATGAGTTTAGGGTTTTAGCAGAGGGGAGCTGTCTAACATAACAGAACTTAGTTCATCCCATACCAAACACCAGCACTTGATATCAATAATCTTCGACTCAAATATTGCTCTTGGGTACATTTATCATTACCATTGTTCCATAACACAGCAGGAGAAAAACAGTCTTAAACGATTGCTAGCAGAGAAAATCTGCACACAGTGGGAGCTGAAACAGTTCTTGCAGTTGTGTAACAAAACCCCAAAATGTTGGCAGTGCTCTGGACCTGGAAGGGGATTTTTGTTGGTGAATGCTAGCAGTGGTTTCAGGCTGGTGTGCATCGTTCTTTTCACTCTGTGTGCAGTGTTGAGTTACAGTGCACATACAAAATGTAATTCTTAAAGGATGTGTTTTTTCTCCTCCCCACCCCAAAGGGAGTAACTTGGAGGGAACATAGGACTGGTAAATTGGGACAGCATGAATTTGAATTTCCTTATTGACTGACTGGCAGTATAAACCTGGGTGACGCATTTGTACTGTGTAGTCAGTTCTGGCTTTTGTAGTGTTCAGCGGTGCTAGCCTCTGCTTTGGAGCGTGTGTACGTTTTAAGGGAAAAGAAGATACAGGATATTTCCCTTCGGTTTCTTCCTAGTAAGAGTGACTAAAGCACAGAATATTTTCTTCCCTCTTATACCCCTCTCCGTATTGTTTTAACCACAAACTGTGCTTAGAAACAGCAGCATCACTTCCTGAGACAAATAGTTTTAATTAAGCTTCAGGTGAAGATCCTTCTGACTTTAATGAACGAAGATCATTTGAGAAACTAAGGTATTTCCAAGGAAGGCACAGGATGATGTCTCCCCTGCTCCCAGTTAAAACAACCTAGTTCTTTACATTTGGGAAGGTAAATTGAAGCTCCTTTAGGCTTAGGTACGTTGCTTGTTGTTGTTGTTGTCTTAAAGACAATGAGACTTTCATATCTTTAAGAAGATATGAAAGTGCACTTCCCTTATCTCCCCCTCTGTGCGTAGGACAGACTGTCTTCCCAGTCTTCCACGGAGGAGACCTGCCGGGTGGCAGCCCTGTTGCTGGCTGTGCATAGGTGAGTGCCTAGGATCCTCAGGCCTAGTCAATTGGTTCAACACCGCCTTTGAGTACATTGCTGCTAAACCCGTGCTCTCATCCATTAGGCTGCGGCACTGGTGTGGAAAGCCTTCAGACCAGCCCCGAGACTGTTAGAGGGGCAGGTCAGAGCACGAGATGCATTCCAGCTCTTGTTCAGACCTGTCCGCTTTGCAGCGAAGGCGCAGGGAAGAGAGCTCAAGTGCTGGCAGCTCCACGGTAGCTTTGCCATAGCTGCGCTTTACTCGGAGTAGTAATAGAGCAGGCATGCAGCACCCCCCTCCCACCCTGAGCTGGGATAAAGTGTGTCAGCACAGCCAGCCGTGGGAGATGCCATACAGAGAGAGTGTGTAAGCGCATTGTGGAGCTTTGCTTGGGTAGATTGATGCAGTTGCTCATCAGCTGCAAAGATGGCAGTTGCCCGATAACTGCAGTGAAGATGCATACTCTGACTTCTGATTGATCACCGAGACACTGAAAATATTTAAGTCTCCGTTCCATTAAGATTTTGAGCCACTTTGGTAATACAGTTTGATTGAAAGGGGCAGGAATCAGGGTTGGAGAGGGATTTCTTTATTAGGAACTGATCCGTAGCAAAACTGCTCGCCTGGAAGATGCATAAGCTTTCTAATGTGATCTCTTGAGTGTCTCAAGCATTTACTTTAAGTCAGTAATTTATTCCAGAAATTATATCCCTTCCTCTAGAGCATTTGCATGCTTCCTTTTCAGGTAGTTAGATGCATGTGTGGGTCATTTAAAAGGTTTTTAAAAGGATCCACTCAGTGGTGACATATTGCTCTGACTTTATTGTTCAAATATTAGGATTTAGGTAAGTTAGCCTGAGTCTTATGCCTGAGAATAAATGCTCCACCCACAAGAATAAACTTGCCTGGTCTCAGTCCATCTGAAAACACTTTTTGTTCTGGGTGCATTCAGCTAGTTTGCATTTTGTAATGGGAGCAACTGTGTTAAATACCTTTATCAGCGTTGTCTACCCAGCGCACAAGACCTCTTCTGTTTATGTTGATGCTTTTGGAGAGACTGCCAGACTGAATCACTGATGTAGCAATAATATTTTATAATACTGCAAGATAGTTGTTCCCTTGACTCATTAGCATTTTCAAGAACAAAGTCTAGGTAGGGAGTTACGTGCTGCCAGGTAGTGTCTGCCTACATATCAGAAGCAGCAATGCTGTTCTTCTGGCAGAGCTATAGTTTGGGAAAAAATCATGACATCTTTTGGAATATTTAATGGCATGATAGTTGGCACTTGCAACTAAAATAGAGGGATTTTCTGCTGTAGGAAGTATGGCTGACAAGGTATATTCTTAGTCTGTTTTATTGGTCCTTTTAAGTAGGCGTTGTAAAGAGCAACTTCTGCCCACGTAGCATCAGAATGGGCTCTCAGTAAAGAATGGATCTTACTTCTGCTTGTGCAGCTTTCCCCAAAGAACTGGAAAAATGCTAGCTGCTGCTCTTCTTCCTTCCATCGCTGAGAACAAAATCTCTTACTAATTTTTGCAGGCTTCCTAAAAGTGTCTTACGACTCCTGCCATAATATTTAGTGAAAGGCTGTCATGTGAAAGGTCTAAATCTGTATAAGATGTAACTCCAAAAGTATTCTTCATATTTAAAACTAAAGTTAGTTCTTCACTGTTACCCAACTGTTTTTCCTTCGCAACTCAGCTGTCTCCATAGCTATAGTAATTTCTTGGATAATATCTTTCAGTTCGTAGATAGAATCATAGAATCATTAAGGTTGGAAAAGACCTCTAAGATTGTTGAGTCCAACCATCAACCCAACACCACCATGCCCACTAAACCACGTCCGTAAGCGCCTCATCTACACGTCTTTTAGATACCTCCAGGGATGGGGACTCAACCACTTCCCTGGGCAGCCTGTTCCAATGTTTAACCACTCTTTCAGTAAAGAAATTTTTCCTCATGTCCAAAATGGGGGGCAGGAGAAGAAAAGCGGCGGGAGGAAACAGTTGAAGTTAGTAGAGGTGGTGTTACACTTGCTGAAATACTTTGATAATGGCACTTACGGGCAAAGAATCAACTGATACAGTGTAGCTTGGTTTCATGGGACTTCAGCAATACCTTGTTTCCCAGATGATGGCATTGGAAGGTGTTCAGGTTGCCTTCACGATGTCATGCAACTTCCAGCAAACAGGTTCTTTCCTACAGGTTACTTCGTTGTCATCATCTGCAGATGACCCTCTCTGACCTCATTTGCATCACTTCTCCCACACACACTTAATTTTTCTGTTGACAGCAGTCAAATTGCCAAAGATGATCTCTCCTACAAGATAACTAAAACAGTCCTTTGTACGATTTGAACCTAGATACAGATTTTTTTAATTTTTTTTTTCTTTTCTCCTTCCAAGTTTAGATAAAAAACCCAACTTTCCTTACTTCAGTAGTTCAAACAGAATCAGTTGGAAGAGAGGTTACATGCAATTGGCAAGAGTTTATCTTTCACAGAACTCTTGTGTCTCAGTATTTGGGTTTCTCTTTTCAGATCTGGTACCCTTTGCTTTGTCTACAGTAAGAAAAAAAACCCAAACAAACCCAGAAGTGCTGAAATAATAGAATTAAGATTCTTCAAGCAGGGGGTACTAAATTGGAGAAATTGACTTTGGGGTGCAAAAATGGCTTCTTTGTAGGCATAACTTCATCATCACTATTAACTGAATTGAAAAGTTGACTCTTTCTACAAAACTGTAGGATGGTAGAAGGGTAAAGGAGGATTTCCTTGTACAATTGACAACTTTGTAGACAGACTTTAATTTTTTTTTCTCCAACTTGCAAGCTAATTACTTGTATAGTAGACTGTACCATTTTCTGAAAGTTCATATGCTTTCATAGAAAACCATCAATGCAAGGCACAATTTTGGTGAAGCTGGTCCGCTAATTAGGATCTGTCATAAAGAACCTTTGGCAGACTCCTTAAACTTCTTTTTTCTTAATCAGTGTTGTTGCCCAAAGTTAACCATTTGGACATAGCAGGACCACCTTCCGCCCAAAAGGGAGTCTAGTCTGTACCTCAGGCTGATTTTAAAATATGTTTAGTTGCTTTCTGTGAGCAAGGGTCACTAAGAAAGCATTGATTAATGTCTAAAACTTGAGCAAGGATTTTTTTGGAAGCTAGAGACTCCCTGCTATAAGGGAAGGGCTGGAAGGGCTTTCTGCAGCTCCCAGAGCTGTCAAAGTGTGATAAATTGTTCAGTAAACACGCAGGAGCTGATCCTGTAGCAACTCGCTAGAGCTTTGTGGTGGGACTCTCTGAGGATCCCAGGCTTGCTAGACACAATTCAGCTCAAGCCTCCTTAGGATTTATCCTGCTAACCATAAACTCTGATCGGAAAGGATCTAGAGCTGGTAGCAGGGAGACTGCGCCCTCTGAAATCAATGCCTCTTTTCAGGCTTACGCATTAGGAAGGAAACTAGCTCTTAAAGACCACGTGAGGCTGTGTTGGAGGTGGTAGGGCAGAAACTTGTTGTGCTTACTGCGGTATAGATGAGTGACCTTCTTTCTATTAGAGTGTACTTCTTAACAGAGACTGAAGTGGAAGCCTTTCATAGAATCATAGAATCATTAAGGTTGGAAAAGACCTCTAAGATCATCGAGTCCAACCGTCATGAATGAATGCATCAGGTAATGCTGAATGCGATAGGAAATGTCCTGCCTTCCTGGATGTTTGTGCTTTGGATGGTAACAAGTAGTACCACTGGTCAATAAGCAGCTCAGATGGCAGTTGCTCATTTAGCCATGCTAGAGGGTTAAAGAACCTTTTGGATAATAAAGGGAAGATGTGAAGGTGCTGCTTTTTTTTTTTTTTTTAATGCAAACGATTATCTTCCCTGGAGAAGAAGGTTAAATTCTGGATAGAAGCCAAAATTGAAGTACATAAGTTCTCATAATTAAGTAGTTAGATATTAGGAAATGCCCCTGTTGACTTAATCCATTTTTTAAAAATGGTATAACTGAGGGGTTTATGAAGGATTTGCTTTAGGAGGAATAAGTTTCTTAAAAGTAGGAATTAATGTTTTACTTATACAAGGCACCCAGAGAAAAGTAATAGGAAATAACTAGGAAGAGAATGGTAAGTAAGTAACCAAGGTGAAATAAAAAAAGCTTTAATCTGTTCAGTATGATTTGAAATAACACATTGGGTTCAGTAAACTTGGTTCTGATGTGGCGCTCATTAAAAAAGAAGTCTTTCCAATGACTTCAGTGGAAGCCAGACTGGATTTTTTTTCCCTTATTGTTAGATATTTAAATAAACTGCAAGATGGAAGGCAGCAGAAGAAGATAAGCTGTGTTTATTTGTCTTCAAAAGGACTCTTGCCTAGTTTGGGATACTTAGACAGTAATCTTGGGGTTGGTGTATGGAGAGATGATGAAAAATTGAACTCTGTGTTAGTGGGTTCTTGCTCTGTTGCTTTTTCACAGTCTTGAGTTTATTCACCCGTAGGCACCTGGGCTGAACAAAGGTGTTCAGATTGCCATTAGAGTTGGTGATGGTCTGGTAAATTTGGTCTGTGGAGTCTGGAGTGCTAGTGCCTGACCAGATGTCGGCGAGATGAAAGGCACTCTGCGATCTAACTGTGTTTCTGCTGTGGGAATTCGAATTCTTCAGTCAGACTCATTTCAGGGGAGGAAAAACAGAAAGCTGTTTGGGGATGGGACAGGGCAGGATGGGATTCAGCTACAGGTTGAAGTTCCATCTCCTACATCAGATGGCTACTGTACCTCATTCACGTGTAGTAATAAAATTCCTCTCCATCTTTTATTCACCACCCACTAAATTATTAATCCAGTCTGTTTACTCATAATAAATAGTCTTGTCTAAAGCATGAGAAAGTTGTGTTTTGATCGACAGTCACAGAAATACTGTATGCGTGAATTGCTCTAGCTCATTTCATCAAAAATAATCAGTGTAAGACCCAGACTAAGCATTTAAATATTACATAGCTATCTAGGATTTGAAGATCCCTGACTAGCCAAACACAGTACTTCTACATCAGCGTCTTATGTGCTATTTGGAGTCCATCTTTCTGTTGAAAACAAGTGTGCCAAAAAGTCAACTTTACTAATTTTTTAATATTGAACTTGATTGTAGCTTAAATAGCTGTGGCGTTGTCTTACAGGGTAGCAAAATCCTTGCTGTCTCTGCCAAGATTTAAGAATTGTTTCTGTGCATGAGGGTTGTGTAACACTCCTTGAATTCAACCACTTAATCATTTCAGTCCTTGAAGGCACACAACAGATATTCCAGCTCGGTAATATAACACCGTTGAAAATACCCTGTGGAAGGAGGTGAGGGATAGTTCTTACGTATCTGGAAAACGTGAAGTCTTTACGTCTAGAAGCTGTGGACGTGCACTGTGAGACAAGCTAATGGAGACGTGTTAGGCTCACTGCTGTCCTGCTGGGGATATGGCTCCACCCTGTTGCTCTTGCAAAGTCCAGCTGTTAAGTCTCCGATTAGGCTTTACAGGCAGTATCTAAGCTAGGGAAACGTTGTCCAGGGATTTCAGTATTCTTAAATAGCAGATGGTGTTGAATGACATTCTGTAAAGTGTAAATATGAACAGGTCAAGCTTAAACACACTAAATTGGTATAGGATTGGTGATAATGTAGTCTTTGTGTGATATTATCAGCTGTTTGAATCATTTGGCTTAATGCTCTAGAGAGCTATGACTGTAACCAGTGAAATACTCCAATGTGTGTGTGGCTAAGAGGGAGTAGGGAGGAGGTGTTGAACTTGTGAAGCAAAGTGATCTTCACAGCGCCTGAAATGACTAACACCATGTTAGTGTTCACGTAAAACTGTAATACAGCTTCTCATTCAGTAATGGGAAAAGTCCAGGTTGCTGCAGAACAAACACTCCTGCCGTTCCATGAGTTACAGACTTTCTCGTTTTGATCCACTTCCTTCTGTTTAAAAGAGATAAGAAAGTTGTATTGTAATCCGCTGGATAGCTCAGAAGATTCTGCTAGGCCTTCAGCATTTCCTGGAAAACGAATGTGAAATCATCCAGTGAGATGAAGCAGAAATAAGAGGGAAGGGAAAACACACAAATAAAATGCACGATAAGAATTTCTTTCATATAAAGCAATTTATCAATTTATTTTTAAACAGTCTTTTACTTTTCCAGCTTATCCTGTGTTCTCAGCTAGTTGCGGTGTGTTATGCCAGCTGCAGCTGATGTTTGCTGTGCATACACTTACGTGCGTATTGGCCAGCTGAGCAGAACAGATGCCTTCAGTACATGCTTGACAGTTCTCCTCTGTGTGGGCGTCTCTGCTTTACACAGCCACTTGCTCACTTTCTCTTCTCCACCCCCCCCTTGCCCTTCCCCAAGAAAGGTCACTCTTAAGGTGGTGAGATAGCAGTCAAATTCTGTGGAAGACATGGGCCCTAGATGCTTATGAGAATGGGGAAGACAGGAAGGAACCGATGATGCAATTTCAGAAACCTTTTTTTTTTAGCCAGGAAGTGAGGCTTACAAGGTGCCTGTAGATGGTCCTTGATGTTTCACATGGGACCTGTGATTATTCCTTCCAGTCCCATGGCCTGGGCATGCAACTCTTCCATTGTGAGAAGCCTGTCAGCACACTATGATCCCTGACAAAGGCAGATGGGGCACCTCCAAATTAGCTGTGGAGATCCCAATGAGGTCTTTCACTCTGTTTTCTAAATAAGTAGGTGTTTCCTTCCAAACATTCTCTCCTTTTGCTGTTTGGGTACTGGGGAGCTCCATTTTCCCCTGAGAGGATCAAATATCTGAAGCGAGGAATGAAGTTTAAGCGCTGCACATTGGGTGGCTTCTAGCAAAAGAAGGCCACTGAACGTATGTACTCTCTGTCTGTGCTTGAGGATGTAATTTCTCAGTATTATCCTTCCATTCCTCATGATGCTGGGGATGGGACACAACTGCTCATGTGTGAGCAGCATTCTGTATATTCCTGGATGTCTCCCAGAAAATTACTTGACGCTACCTGTTAGCAGTAACTGAGGCAAACACTTACCTCTATGAGTGACAGGGCTTGTCTAAGACCAGAACTAAGTCAGGCAATGTGGAATTCCAGTCTGAGTTCTGTTTCCAGACACTAGTTTTATGCAAGAAGGGGGGGAAAAAAAGAGCATTGTTATGTTATGTTACACTGCACCTTTTATTTTAATAGTTTCATTCTGTGAAATGATAAATGATGCTTTGTAAACAGAAATCGGCCTTGCTTCCTGCCCTGGAATTTAATAGCAACCTAAGGGTGTATGAAAAATAAATGTATCAAGTCCTGGTTGTCACTACAAACACTTGTTTACCAGAATATAAGCAGTAGAACACTACTGTGAACGGTTAAGTTGGCTATGCTTTCAGCAAAAGTTAAGATGTGCAGATGCAGCCTACTGTGTCGACTGGTTTCTCAATCCTCAGAACAAGCTTTTGAGAACAACTGAATCTCTTCCCAGCCCTACTGAGTTGGACTGAAGAACTGTAGTTAGGCAAATAACTTCCTTCCTAACAGATGAAGCTTTTTCTAAGTTCCTCAAGAGCCTGTTATTAAACAGGAGCTCTGGAGAATTTATTTTGGCTTTGCAAAAGCATTGGAGAAAGGCTTTGTCTTGGCTTTTTGCAAGATGAGATGAGCAGGCTTTCTTGGCATTCTGCTCTGTATTTATGAGGCCATTCCATTAAGTGGTAGCATATATAAATGGGCTGATGGTCTGTTGTTCATCAGCCACCACAGATCAGATTGCTCTCTTACATGCTACTTACATGCTATGTAATGTAAATCGACTCTACTAGGGAATGAAGTATCTGGAATCTCATTTTTTGAAGTATGAAGAAACAAAACTTGATGCCTAAAACTAAACTTGGATATAAATTGAGTCTGACTTCAGAAAATTAAAGCTTCTAATTTTTTCATGCGATTCTCACCAAATTTTTTATAGTGCTTGCCAGTGCTTTTAAGTGTTTCCAGGCAGAATTCACTGTAAAGCACCTGTATATCTTATCTCGCAAAGTTCACTTTCAAGTTGCATGGTTGCAATGTTTTCAATTGCTTGGTGCATAAAGACTCAGTACTGTATTTAAAAAAAAAAAAAAAAAAGGTATTTGGTGGTTTTTCCTTGTTGCTGAAATCTGAGGGGGTGGCATTTTCTAAACAATATCGGATTCCTTGAGTGTGTAGGAAAATGATGGTAGTATGAGCGACTTCAGAAAGACTAACAGAGATACTAAGTGGAGACTGCTGGCTCCCCTTGTGTGAACTATTGCAGGTGGGCTAAAACCTGGCTGCTTTGGGGAATGTCAGCATGCAGCTGAATGTATGAATGACACAGGTGAAATGGAGGGAAAGCTTTATCTTCTGTCGTCTTCCTCTTGGGAAAGATGGACTTTGTTATTTGGTTCAAGTTTTGGGAAGAGAGAGTTTCCCTTCCTCCTCTTTGGAGGAAGAGAGGGGAAAAATGTGCAGATTTCAATTATTCATTATAGGCTACAAGACATAATTAAGGTCTAATAAAGACTTGGCCTTTTTTTTTTTTAAAAAAAAAAGAAGTCAGATGGAAGTAGAGAAGCTTTTAAACTTAGACTGTAACAAACTCCAAAATACTTGCACTCCATTTTTCTTGTCACATTATAGTGAAGACTTCTTTGTTTAAATGATAAACTAGTGAGTCCAGTATTTGAGCAAACCCATTTCTGTTTGCTCCTCCCCTCCACTGCTAGAAAGTAAAATGAAGAGCATTTCCTCTCTAGCTTCATAGTCAAACATGTAGGACAGAAGGACCAAAAAAAAAAAGTAGTATTTCCAAGGAACAAATGAGCTACTTCAGCTGTCAGGGGTTAGGTGAGAAAGAGTAACCGACTTAAAAGCAGAAAACAAACCCTGCCTGCCCCCCCACCCCCCAACCCCAAACCAAAAAAACAAGCCAACAAACCCTTTTGACCTTACAGCTAAGCTGCTATTGTTTAAGCATTCTGATACAGAAAAAGCTTTAACACCAGTGGTACTAATTCTCATTAATTTTTTTCTTTTTCTACTGCACAGCCTTTGCAATTACTTTATAGAACTCTTACTGCATACATCAGATCAGATGGGCCTATGTAGGCATTTAAAATTCTGATCTTGCAGGTGGGTTTGAGAGGAAGACCCTCTGTTCTTTCATAGAGACCTGCTGAATAGAAATGGTTGATCAGTCTATCTGGACTCTTTTGGACATGGCCTTGAAAGGAGAGAGCGTAAAGCCTGCATCTTTAAAATAATGGAGAAACACTGCTGTGGCAGGGGAGAGTTTACAGCCAGAAAGAGCAGAGGTCTCCATTTTCCGTCTCATTCTTGAGTGTCTCAGAAAAGCAAGTTCTTCTTTTTTCCCCCAAGCAGTTAGACTCTAACAAATTCAATAGCGTAACCTTAACCTTTTACTGGCAAACTTACTTGAGAAATCTGCCAAAGAAATTAAATTGCACTTGTAAATATAATGAACACTGTAGTAAACAAATTATTTTCTTCTTTTTTTGCCCTTCAGAATAGAATGAGGAATACTTTAGTAGCTTCTGCTTTTAAAATTAAGAGCACTTGCAGAGGGTCCTCATTGAATCCTGAGAATATAGCAAAACAGTAAGAATGAGGATGGGCATTGTAGCCTCTCGGCCAGACCTCTGTTCCTTTGCCAAGCACTCTAAAGCCCACTGTGCATGTTGCAAGGTTTATTTACTGCACCTTTGCATGTGGGTGTTTCTTGGCCCCTTCCTTGATGACTTCAGGACCTCATTTAAAAAAAAAAAAAAGTCTGACTGGAGTCTGGCTGTCTAAATGGGAAGCTCTTAGCTGAGACACTCAGCTGAATGTGGCTCTTGATGTAAAAATGTAAAAGTCAAGATGCAAAAATCTCAAGTTAGAATAAAAATAAAGCAGTGGTGTGCACCTTGAGGCCTAGAACTGAGAT
Source organism: Pygoscelis adeliae (assembly GCF_000699105.1). Taxonomy (NCBI): domain Eukaryota; kingdom Metazoa; phylum Chordata; class Aves; order Sphenisciformes; family Spheniscidae; genus Pygoscelis; species Pygoscelis adeliae. Next base: position 300,854 of record NW_008823918.1, on the reverse strand, counting down.
GCCGCTCTAAGCAGCAGGCATGGAGGCAGCATTAATGGTTTCCAGGTGTTAATTTTCTGTGTTAATGATTGAATTCTGCCCCCTTGGTGTGTCTGTCAGTTAGCTACCAGTAGCAAAGGCACACGGTAGGACCTGTATCGGCTTTTCAGTTGAGCGATGGTTACTGTGTTGGTCTTCCAAGCTATGCTGTATAACAGTCTGAAAAATTCAGGTGTAAAAACAATCTGTGTTTGAATGGGGGAAAAAAAAAGCTTTTTTAGCAGCATGTAGATAGTAACGCAAATCAAAAGTGTCTCTGTTTTTCGACGATCTGTGCTGGGTTAACGTTGGCCAGCAGCCAGACACCCACCCAGCTGCTCACTCGCACCCCCACCCCAACCAGATGAAAGCTAAAATAGGATGGAGAAGCTTGTGGATTGAGGCAAAGACAGGGAGATTGCTTACCAATTACCATCACGGGCAAAACAGACTTGACTCAGGGGAAAATCAATTCCATTTATTGCCAATTAAAATAGATTTGGATGTTGAGAAAGAAAAGACAAAATCTAAACTATCTCTCCACCGCCCTCTTCCTTTCCTGGACTTAACCTCACTCCTTCATTTCTGACTCCTCTACCTCCTGCCCTGACCCTAAGCGGCGCAGGGGGATGGGGAATGGGGGTTGGAATCAGTCCATAACAGCTCCTCTCAGCTGCTCCTTTCTCCTCATGTTTTTCCCCTGCTCCAGCCTGGGTCCCCCATGGGCTGCAGTTCCCGTCAGGAAAGCCTGATCCAGTGCGGTCTCCTCCAGGGGCTGCAGGGGAATCTCTGCTCCAGCGTGAAGCACCTCTTCTTCTCACCTTGGTGTCTGCAGGGCTGTTTTTCACGCTTTCTTCCTCGCTCTGCCTGTGTGGCTTTTTTTTGCCCTTTCTTAAAACTGTTTTCCCTGAGGTGCCACCGTCTTGGCTGCTGGGCTGAGCTGTGCTCTGCGGTGGGTCCAGCTGGGACAGGCCATGGGGGCAGCCCCAGCCTCTCCTCACAGAGGCTGCCCCTGCTACCCAAACCTTGCCACGTATGCCCAATACACCATCCAATTTTTAATTAGCTGAGAGGGTCTTGCAGGCTCCTAAACCTCAGTGTGACTTTTTGGAGGGGGAAGAGTAGTTAGAATGACCTACTTTGAAAGGTAAACTTGAGGTCTTGATTATTTTGATGTGTCCCTTTGCATCCTGCATACAAGGAAGGGTTTCTTTCAGCTCTATAGACTAATTTTGTAGGTCCTCTGATAACTCTAGCTGACATCATCTGGCACTAGGTTGCAACAGTGGAAAGTATTAAAATTGAGGAAACTTAACTCTTTGGGGAAAACATGAAGGGTTTGCATTCATTCTGCAATTTTCATTCAGAAAAGGGAAAAAAAAAACAAAAAACCAAAAACAACCAACCAACCAAACCTCAACCAAGCATTGGAACCCTCATTTTTTTTTCGGCTGTCTCTGCCATCGTCTCGTCTGTTTTGTCCTCCCTTGTCATCTCAGGCTATCAAAGTAAATGCAGGTCTTAAGCACAGTACATAATTTGATTAATTTTGTATTAATACACTATGCAAGTAGCATCCATCTAAAAATGTTTGGCTCCTCAGCTAGCGCTCTTTCAGACTTGTGGGTGTGTGGAGGCTTTACTGAGCGGCTGCTGATTAAATCCAAGCTGAGTACAGCAACCTGAAATCGGCTGTTTCTGTGGTGCTTGTAATGGGGCTCGGGACACGCGTTCACGTCCTGGTGGAAAAGTAAGGCTGCCTTAGCACGGGGTGTTTTATCATGAAAGCGCGGTGTGTGTTTTGCTGAATAGCGCAGGGTGGTGTTCAGATAAGCAGTGAAATAATATAAATACAGCTTTGTTCTTAACGTGATGAAGGGACCTGTTGTATTATAAAGAGCAGCTCCCTCCCCTATTCAGTCTGTTAGATATTTTTAAATTATCTAGGGACTTAAGAGCCCTGAAACTCCATTTGAGCCAGTTTATGAGCAGCAGCTGCTGGGTAGAGTCTCATAGCCACAGTTCTTAGTCTGTATTCGGGGAAAGCCTGCTTACGAAGCCTGTGAAAGCACTGTGTAAAGCTGGGGTGGCAAAACTTGATGATTTTTGTAAATGAGTGTGTGGAAGTATGTTCTTGCCTTCCGTGGGGGTGAGCATCCAACCAAGCCTTGTAGAAACGTAACGATGTCTGCAATTATATTTGTATGCAACTATAATGATAAATAATTAGGAGTAAACATTTTGGTGTGATATCTTGAGAAAATACTGGGGCGGTGGTGGTGAAGCTCTTCAGCATCTCAACTTCCAGGTGCATCTCTTCCTGGAAGAAGATACATCATCATCATCTTCATCTTCTTCCAGCTGCACATAGGAACCCTTCTAAGGACCAGTTGTTTAGGGGGGGGCGTCCCCTTCTGGTAGGAGTTTCATCTGCCCTCTTGTCACCACTTGAGTAATTCTTCTTGTAAGTTTGAGGCTTTGTAATCATGCTGCATATAATTATGGGGTAAGAAACACTTATGCTGTTTTGTCCACTGCAGTTTTGATAGATGCTTGGGAGTTTCGGGGTTGACAGCAAGTGTGAATGTGCTTTTAGCAGCTGGAGTTGCTTGCTCTTTCATCTCTTCCCCAAACTAATCACATGCCTTAAAATACCAGGCCTTGCTCTGAAGGCAAAACTCTGCTTGGTTCGAGAGGACTAGTACTGTATCAGTAATCATACGCTTTTCCTGCTTACGCCGATATTACTGAGCTGTTAGCTACATGAACCTAGTTCTAGGTACATTCCTTCCGAGAACTGCAGAATCCAAAGCGCTGTATTATTTCACATTTTAACGTCATAAGTGATTTGTAAAAATTTAACTAGCATATACTTTGTTCTTACCAGAATATCAGATCTCAGGATTTGACAGCTCCTATAGCTGCAGGTTTTTTTTTCCTCGCTGAAAAGCATGGTAAATCAAAACCCTGAAACAACAAAACTCAGAAGAACGTGAATAAAAAGCAGTAGGTTATTGCTTCTTCCATCAAGTATCTACTTTTGTTGTACACAGCTTTTTTCCATGCAAAGAATCTTGTAAATTCTGAAGCTGATGCATCATAACTCTAAAGCAAATAAAGGTGCTCTTTTTAAATCCTTCTGTAGTACATAAACATTCTTCCAACTATCTGTATGGCTTTTTTGCAGGATGAAAATATAGGGTATTCCATAAACTGGGTAAAATTATACAAATATTTTTTTTCTTAGAAGAATAAGTGACAGCTCCTTTACTGTAAATTTCTAGACTATGAAATAGGATATAAGTTAAAGTTTGGGGGGAATCCTAATTTCTGAGTGGCGAGTGTGCATCCCTCAGGTTTTATTGAGGTGGACCTATTTTTGGAGCTTGTGCCTCATGAACAGTTCTTAACTGCTTGGGAATTCACAGCAAGCAATCGGTGTAGCTATATATTAACAATACAGGACTATTAGCAAAAGTTGCCTGCAAAGATGACTCTGCCTTGTTTATTTCTGGTAAAATACTTATTACAGCCAACATATATTACCGCAGCATGATCTCAATTTGATCTTCGTTTCCTGCCTATATTCATAGGTACAGAAAAAACGAATAAACTACTAGCACTGCCAATGCTAGTTTTCTATCAGTATCTGACTCTTACAGTATTCAGATATTTGCCATTGGAAATAAGCCTTGTATGTCTTAAATCCTGTATTTCACCTTCATGTCACTTAAGAACACTCGGTATAATACCAGGACGTTATTACATGACGTGTATCTGTTATTACCTAACGTATTTCTTTGAAGTGCTGCCTTAAAATTAGCCTCCGACTTACCTATTTATCCACTTAAACCAGTGACCAATTTCCAGAAGTGACGAGCTCTCAGCTTTGATGCTTTGGATGATTTTTTTTTTTTTTTTAAACTTGAAAGACTATCATTCCTTGGTTGTACCTAAAAATTTCAGACCTGTCAATCCAGCAACTTGTTAACAGGCTTTGTTCTGTATCCACAAAATTAACTGAATTTGTAGGTAACAGTCTTTTTTCTTTTTTTTTTTCCCCCCCCCTCTGGTTAGCTCTCATTTCAGTATGTCCTCAACATGGATTGATTTATAATGGCTGCTTGAAGTGCTTTGCTTTTGTGTTCTTAATACAAAAAGAGGGCACAAGTTCTAAATTTGCTGTTCGGTAGCATTTTTTACTGCACGTATAAAAAATGCTATTGAGCCTTACAATTTCCTTGCAGCAGGACTACTTTATGTGTCCTTCTAGAATCCCTGTCCACTGTGGTCAGCCTCAGAGCAGGCATCATCAAATAGATCAGGCTAACAATCATTGTGAAGCTGCTACTAATGGAAAGTAACGCAGTTTCTCAAATATTACGTGCTAGTGAGCGATTCCAAATTGTTTAATTCCAAGACTGGTGTTTATATGTGATGCATCTTTGAAGCAGTCAGACAGGCTGAAGAAGGATTGTGATAAGCATAAGGACCTTGGCATAAAATGGGTCCTCTCATACTTCCTTGCTGCCTGGGGAGAGGAAGCATGTTGAAAAAATAAGATCACAGATCAAATTCAGAAAAATGGAAACCTCCACTCCGCAGAGTGTGAAACACGGGTTAGCTGTCTTATGTAGTAGAGTCAGTAGAAGCTCTTTTTACATCACCTTGTAGATTCTTCAGAAGTGCAGTACTTTTAGTACGATATGAAGTTGAACATCCAAGTCTGAGCTAGTCATTCCCAGTGTTCCCATGAAGGGAAGTAGGATGTAGAAATCTCTTTACGGGTTCTACGTTCAAGTGTCTGTGGAGTGCAGCCTCAGCTAGGCAGGTTGCAACACTGCAGAAAGCTGCTTTCATATGCCACTTTGAAATCATTTACATACCAAGTACTGGATTTGGGAGCAAACATGTCTGTTCTTATGTTTTTCTACTACTTTCACTTACAATTTTGTCATTGTTTGCTCCCCTGCATCTTAACCCTCTTATAGTGGTGTGTCCCCCCCCAAAAAAAAAAAAAAAAAAAAAACCCAAACAAAAAAAGATTTCTACTTGGGTCAACTTGTATTCTGTTCACCTAAAAATATGAAGATGTTAATATATTCAGTTTTACTCACTTCTATTCATGTAAATCCCTACGAGCTAAACTCTGTCTTGGTCTATGAATTTAATTAGGTGTCTCAAATGAATTCTGTGTTTTTCAGATTTTGCTGCTAGCTGACCGTCCATATTAATTTCTGAACTTTTATAGTTCTAATAAAAATTCTCTTGATAAACTACAAATCTGTTACACCTGCTTCATCGTATCCAAACTCTGTTTTGAAGTTACCTAATTTATGCAAGATGTTAAGTTTTTCTGAGAGCAAAAACACAGAAAAGTGCCAACTTGTATCCTATGCTAGCTTCAGCTCCCTGAGAGCTCATGAACAGATACTACAGCATGTGGGACTATGCCAAATTGTTTAAAAACTCCCTAGAGAATAATAAATCTAACTAGTGTTGTATATTTCTGTCATGTTTGGGATAACCCTGGAAGTTGAGATTTCTATTGTTCTTTCCTGAAGTGTGCCAGTATCTACCATATAGAAATGTATGGAATTGTTTTGGAAGCCCTTGAGGGTGTCACAGCTGAAATTGGAAGACATGCTTGCGAATCCCACCACACAAAAGACTGAGGCTTGGTGAGTAAGACGTATCTTGTCTTCCTAGATATGATGCTGGGAAGCACAGAACAGATATATTATGAAATGTACTCGCTCTTATGATACAACTGACTATATTTCCTCGCTGGCTTTGCAAAACAAGTCTCAGCCTTGACTTCAGTGAGAACAGGACATCCAGACATGACCAAGAACAAATTCCTAATGTAGATAAGTCCCTAAGCTCCCCCAGGGGAAGGAGAGTTGATGGGCAGGAGGAATGAAGTTCACTCCTCAGGGGAGCTTATTTTCCAAGTTCCGTTAATAGTTACATGTTCACTGCTAACTCTCATCAGCAAACTGACTTGCGGTTGCAGAAAGAAATATTTCATAATCTGGGCTGCTGTAAGTAAAAAAAAATAACTTCAGCTGTAGAATGATGAATCTATGGATAAACTGAGTTTTAAGTTCATCAGTCCAGATAAAACTGTCTTCTTTTGTGAAAGAAAGACTCACATGCTTATTTTTGAAACTTCAAGTTACTTGAGTCCATCTCTTGCTTTGATTGCAGCTGAGCATGACAAGTAATACCTTTGCTGAAATGATTTAAGAAACTCCTGTGGTAATCTGAAGTGAATGGGATTTATATCATCCTTCAAAATAACTTATTTAAATGTCATGCGAACACTGTTGTGTCAGTGGCAAAGCCACTCTTCCCTTCCCCATCCTTCCCCCATCAGTCCAGAAATGGGAGTTTAGTTTCCAGGCCAGACAGGAGCCACATGATGGGGATTGCCGTGTAATATCTAAGCATGCTTTTGCCAAACCCTAGACATTGGGGCTGTGCTGCCCTTCTCTACATGTAGGGAACATACCTTAATATATAGGTACCCAAGCAAGATGTGCTAATAGTACTAGTAGGATGAAGATGCTGCCACAGAAGGTGAAGTAGTGTGGGCTTTGCTGTGCTCTAATAATGAACATAAATTCCAGAAATCCTGGGTATATTTGTGATCGTATTGCTCGGATGTGATAAAGCCTCTGCCACTCTTTCTATGAATGTTGTTAGCAACGTTAGCTCCAGTTAGTTAATGCAACCTACCTATTCTGCTTACCTGCATAAACTTAAGCCAGTTCCAAAAGCTGGTTCCCTAAATCTTACTGTTTATGCTGTCAGGCATTGCTGTGCAACTGCTGGCTCAGAAATATCTGTCATGCACCAGGCATACTAAATTGAGAAAATAAAGGTTAGCCGTACTGAAACAAGTATCTACCAGCAGCAATTAGTGAAGCATTGCAGAAGTTAATTTACCTGAGGTGTATGAAAATGTTGCCTAAAAAAAGGAGCGGAAACTCCCCATGTACCCTCAGAAACAACTCCTTCCCATCCGTCTTGATTCTCTGTATTCATCACCTATTGTGTTTTTTTCCTTACACAGTAACTGAGTGCCTTTATGCTCCCTTTTTCCCTATAGTTTTATAGAACCCACATTCATAACCAAAACAAAACACTATCGCAAGCTTTTTGGGAATATATGCAAATGGTCTCATTGGGTCTTTATCAAACCCTTAGATTATTCATCATGTGTATCACTACTGGTGCAAGAGTCTTGCCTTATGAAGCTGTTCCTCTGAAAGGATCTTACTGTCTCTTTACTTCATTCACTCATTTCTCTTAAAGCTTTCTGGGAAAGCATTTCCTTTTCTGTTGCCCCTGGGTCCTGTGGGTTGGGTTTTTTTATTGTTATTAGCAGTAACTCTGTAGCTCTTTTGGAATTCCTCTGCGTGAAAAAGTAAAACAACCATGCACTTAATTACTTTCAGCTATTAAATCTGAAATACCCATTCAGCTGTGTCTGTATGGATTTTCTTTTGAACACTGTAACTATCTAACTGTATTTAATTCTTCTCGCAGCTAACATAAGCAGCTGATGAATCCTTAGTATTTTTAACAGTAAGCGATTGACAAGATTAGACTATTGTGACTCCCAGCGAGAGCAGCGCCTGGTGTTCTGTGGTGTGTTAGCTCTGCCTTCAGGCATGGTATTCATTATTCCTCTGCCTCCATCAGGCGAAGTGGTGATTCAAGACTTCAGTGCTGGAGGAAGTCTAGTTAGGTGGAAGTTCCCTGCTCTGTCTGGCACCTGGTTTCAAAGCCGTTGGGAATTCAGCATCTGGATCAATATGGCTTTGAAATCCTCTTTTGCTGTGTTTATGCTAGGGTTGTTATCTGGGAAAAGTTAATTGTACTACTGGTTGCTTAGGCATTTGATACTGTCGCAAGATAATGCAGTTGCTCTTGTGAACTGTGAGATTACCGGACAAGCTGGAACTTGTACAGGTGTGTATTTCCAAAGTACTAGAAAACTAATGAACGTTACTTGGCAGGGGTGGAGAAGCTGTTGAAAGGCTATTAGGTTGCAATCCACTTTTTTCCCTACTCTGTGCAGACTGTCTATAAAATCGTGTGCATTTGTCTTTCACAGTTTCTTAGTGAATGTCCGTTTGAGAAAAGGAGTCTTGAACGCAGTAGGAACTTTTTTTGTGTCTCTGCCACAGCGTCACCTGCTGCTTGACACTCTTTTTGGTGTCCACTGTCCACCTTTCTGTAAGCAGAGGGTTTTTAAGAAAAGTTTGTAGTCTGAAACTTCTCAATACTGCAGTCAAGAGTTTCTGGGAAAACATCAAATAGAAGAAGACCTAATTCCTTGGTTTCATGTCACTGAGGAACTTCTAGCCTCATTAAGGGGGCTAGAAGTTATTGCAGTGCCTGACTTTTTCTGGACAAAATATATAGACACCTGCTAGGTCTCTAAGACTGAATAGAGTCTGTAATTTTTCCCATCTCCCGGAGTGAGTGCTGAATTACTAACCACTTACCATCTTCTCTTTCAGTGATAGAAGAAGGTGGTTATTGTAGCAAATAAGTTATAAAGGCGGTGGCATCCATGGAAAACAGATGCAGGTGGTCTTCAACCAAATCTGGGCTGATAATGGTCTGCCATGCAGGAATCCTGAAACCTTGACTAGGGGAAAACAGACTTTCCAAGGTGTGTTCGTTTCATAATGAATCAACACATTAGTTAATCTTTTAAAATTAAAATCTTGAGAGCTTCTATCTAAAACTCCTGAATTAAAAAACTCTGCCGCTTTCTTAAACATGGTGCATGGAGCACTTATTTCAGTCTTAGCGCTTGCACTTTAAATCTGCTAAAATGAAGTTCACTGTTTTCTGATCTGTATTTGAGAAGTGGATAGTGACCATAAATGGGCAAAATACTTCAATAAGCACTCCAACTGCAGCTTTTTTTTTTTTTTTTTCCCAAAAGGAAATGAATGCAGAGAATGTATTAGTTGTTTGGGACTGTCCACGTGACAGTCTTATCTTCTCAGGCAAGCCCTTTTAACAGTAGGGTTTGTGTTAAATATAATGGAGTTCTTAAAAACAACATCTTCTTTAATAAACCTCTTGCTAGAAAATGAAGTGCCAAATTAAGTTAAAAATGCCGAGTTTTCAGGAGGAAATTCCTAGTTAATATCTGAATCTGTGCTTTCATAGTTTGGAAAAACTTGGGTTAAAGCAGTTGAAAAGTTTAAGATGACCTGATGTTACAAGCAAGCTGTACTTTGCGAAATCTTTCACTGGGAACTATGTCCCAAATTTGGAAGCAAACTTGGGAGTTCTTGCATATGCTCGAAGTGTATAACTGGTAGGTGAATTGAGACTTACTATTCTACATAGTCAAAGAACATAAGGATCGTCATGAGAGCTCTGTACTGACACTCCTATGGGTTGCAAAGTATTCAAGCAGAGTGAGTGTGAGCTGTTTCTGAAAGGTGGAAAAGCATCAGTCTGGCCTAAACATACGAGCAAAATACTGAATGCAGGAACCTTCCTTACTTAAAGCAATGTTCCTGTTGGGCTATGCTGTCACTGCCATCGTTGTTCTTTGACATACCACTGTAGAGTGCTTGCATGCAAGTATAAAAAAAGGCATCTGTTGTCTGCTCAGGCATCCAAACAATCTTGTAACTCTTACACATTCTTTCCTGTTAAGTAACTCGATCCACCTTCTATCATTATACTGCTTATTTAAATTTGGGTATTTGGCAAAGCAGCATCTTGTGTGTGTGTGTAGCGCACAGAACGTGTTAGGCGATCCACAAGTTTCCAGTAGCAAATTAGGTAATGTGGTGGGTTCTCTAAGCGTAAGTTGTGCAACTCTGATAGACTTTTTTCTGCTTGTTGACTGTATCAAAACTAAACAGCACAAGTAATTCCTGGGTTGATCTCAAGGAAGAATTATTTTGAGAACTGAATTTTATTTTATTTTAGCTTACCTATCTAAAAATCTTCCTCTCTCTCTTTAGGCTGGTTTAGTGGTAGTCTTCAGCTTTGCCTTCAGGAGGAGTTACGTGATCTCCCC
>NW_008823918.1:280521-290760 GCF_000699105.1 Pygoscelis adeliae | reverse complement strand
TCAGCAGGAGTTACGTGATCTCCCCAATATATGGCATAAGGTTCGATGTCAGAGTAAAATAAGTGCATTGCTCTGTAGTAGTTCTTTAGAAACAAACCTAATTGGGTCCTGACCAGTCACCTGGAAAAAAATGTAGGCCGGGCAAACAGGAGGAAGACTGTCTCCTGAAAGCAAAACTTTACTATATGTAGTTCTTTGATGGGTGTTTGGCTTGTTCCTCATGTGTTTTCTGTTGCTGTAAGCTTTGGCTACACTCATGAACCTGTAGAGAACAGCAGAAATGTGACAGCACTAGCTGCCAGTGGTGACAGTCAGCTTGAAGCTCCAAAGGCGGCTTTCACTGTGTCTTTCTTTGCCAGCCCCTGTGTTCCAGCTTTCCTGCTGCTGGGCTTGTGTTGTTAACGCCCAGACTTGCAGCAGAATGAATCGGAGTTGATGGCAGATGCTTATTACTGCCTGCTGAGAACCTGACTTTGTGTTTTCTAGACTGTATTTTTAGAAGTACACTAAGTGCAGGTGGGTTGCAGAACTGCTTAGCAATTCTTCTGTTATTCTTTTCCCTTTTGTGATAGCATTTCTCTTGGCTACAAATCCTCCTCACTTCTGTAAAACCAAAGATGGTCGGTATTCCTTCAGCACGAAGTCAGCCAATGGAGACCAATTCTTCTGTTCTAGTTTCTAAATATCTCTAGCATAAACAAAGTCAACAAATTGCTTGTGTGACTGCATAAATTGAATCACGATGAGCTGGTCTTTTATCTCTTTATCGGAAAGATGCATTTTTAATGGTGAAAACGGTTAAGCGGAGCACTGTCACCAGCGTGTGAAGCAGCAGACTGCTGTAGTTTTAGAAGTACAGAAGGTCTGGATGATCACTGCTGTACTAACTGGATGGCAGTAAGAACGTTTATAGCAGTTAAAAGACAACAAATTTTTTCCCCTCTCCCACCCTCCTTTCTGGTTGAGAATAGTTATTGATAGCTGCACTTTGGCTGGCATTTGGGTGTGTTTTTGTGTAAGATAAGAACTTTGCGTCGGTGTCGAATGCCTGATATGTAGCAGGATATGATATGTGGCTTATTTTGTCTCTGTTCATGTTTCACTGCTGTGGCTGGGTTCTCCTATCTTGTGGATATGCAACTTAACACTAACTGAAGGGAGAGTCATGTCCGATTGCTCCTAATTTTTCCTCACATTGCGCTGGTTTCTAATTGATAGATGCCAAACTCTTTCCATAATTAACAAAGCGTGGGGTGTTGATTTCTGGACGGTATCCTGTTCCTCTTTTGTTCGTTTTTAAGTATACATAGTTAGATCGTGAGTGGGACTCGTTCTTCAAATCTGAAGCAGCACGAGGACTTCCAGCCCGAAGTCAGGAAATACTTTGGCTTTTGAAGCGTAACGGTTGCTGCAGAGCTCTGGCTGTGCTGTGATATCACGAACCGAGCCTGAGGAAATGTTGCGACAGCACTGCCAGCCCTGTGTGAGAGGGGGAATCTTTCTGCGCTCGCTTATCCCAGGAACCTGTTCCTGAGTCCTCATGTTCATGACACTAAAGTTCGGTGAGTTTTACTTGGACATGGCTGTGCTTCTGAACTGGAGGCCACACCGGAAGGTACTGACTGCTCCTCACGTGCGTGCGTGTCTTGTGTCTCGTTCGTCTTGTGTCTCTTTGGTGGAAGGGATCTGACGCTGCACCTCGCGTGGTGATGGACTGAGAGGGGACGAGCTTCTTCCTTGTTTTGAAAATAATCGCCTTGCTAGAACTGCTGTCATTAAGTAGCCAGATTTGTTACCATGTTTGTTAGTACTTCACAGTCATGCTAATGTTTATAAGCCTTATGGAATGAAGCCCGGCTTTGCTTTGTTAATAAATTCCACACTGACATTTTCCATGTGGAAGCTAGAAACAGACTAACAAGAGCTGCAGCTTCTCTGCACAGTGAAATTCTGTCCAGCTGTGGAAATAATGGTATACAACAAGTGAATTTTGTTCTTTGCAATATCTGTAGTGTTGAAGTTCTAAGTTTGGGTTAAAATTGAAAGCACTGCTTGGTAACTACTGCAGGATGCATTTGAATGTTCTCTCTCCAGCAAAAAGGGGAGCTCCACCTTTGTTCACTGGAGGCTGTTGTAAATTCAAAGAGAGTGTATATATATTTTTCTTTTTAATGCTTCAACTTCTGTCACCGCTATTCGAGAAAGCATGCAGTATCACCATGGAGATACTCTGCCTATTCTAGTGTTGTGACAAATGTTCTAGCGTTATGCTGCAGCATGCATGATTTAGTAGGCTTGATAGCCTCTCTGTTTTGCAATTTCAAGATATTGGTGATAAATACCTCATAACTGAAGTTCTTTTTTGGGGTTTTAAGGCAGGGTTGATAAAGTTGGAATTAATTTTAACAAAAACTTAGTTGCATGACGTGAGAAGACATGCAAAGAAAGTTTTAATTTGATGTTAATTGTTTTCCTGTAGTCCTCTCTTCGGTTTTAATCAAGTCAGATAAAAGAGCTTGCCTTAGTTACATCAGTTAAACTGATGTTTCCAACATGAAAATATGTTTCTGCGTTGAACACAGTGAAGTTTCTTGATGTATAATAGAATAGTTCTTGGCAGTACTATCTACATGCACTTTGAACAGAGTACTACTTACGCACGAGGAAGGTGTTTGCTCTCCATTTATGTGTTTACCCTGTTGCAGGTCTAGTCATAAGGGACAGAACTGGATAGAGCCCATGAACTGCAGAGCTGGAATTAGCAGATCTGGGGTATTAATGTATCTGTCCTCTAGCCAGGGCAAAGTGCTGCAGCCTTGTTCTACACTAGTTGGCCAAATGGATGATGTGCTGCAGTAGCTCATAAAGACTATAACCAAAGTCATGGGGCAGGTGGGACGAAGGGGGTGTAAGGTACAAATAGAACAGATTGGGGGACCATTTGGCTAAAACTGATATTAGTTTCAGCTTACCAAAACTCTACTGTCTGTAGGAAACAGAATTTGTGACAGTATAACACCTATCACGCTTTACTTTTTACGTTGTATATTCAGAGCTGAATCTTATTGTAGGTGGTGCAGAACTCGACCAGTGCCATCTGTTCTGAGTACAGCTAACTTTGCTTATTGAATCGCCACGTCTTGAATCAGATCTAATTGGTTGAAGCGTGATTTATACAATCTTAGGCTACTCAAATATGAATAATAACAAATTTAATTTGGATTCCCAAGTGGGTTTTTTTCTCCTTAATTAGACTTATTAGATCGATCCTGTTTCCCTGGAGTGAAATATTGCCTCTTTAATGTAATGATGAAGCTCTTCTTACTTGCCTCTTAACTCACAGTCTTGTATGTTTGATTTTGGTGGTTTGGGGTTTTTTTTGTTTTGTTTGGGTTTTTTCCCCTCAACCAAGTTTTGGATTGTTCCTCACACTGAGGAGCAGAACTCGTATCACAGGTCTAGTCTTGTACTCATGGTGCCCACTGTCCATCCTTGTCTTTTTGGCCTCTTGCATTTGTGGGGGTTTTGGTACAGGCCCTGAAGAAGGATCTCTGCTCTTCTGAGTTCTCTTGGCTCTATTCAGAGATTTAGGAGCTCATATGAGCCCTGTTTCAAGGGTCTTAAAGTTCACTTGCCACTGTTATCTCCTGACAGGCGTGTGCAGCTCTTGACGTCCTGGCGAGGAGGAAAGCTCGTCTGAAGCTCTCACATCCATTTTGTTTGGTATCAATTTATTAATACCTGACAGGGTTCAGTGTGCCTGTAGCTGTTTAAGCATGAAGTCACTGTTGTAGTAGAGAAAGCTTTGTGTGCTGTTCCAACATATTTGAGTAAGCATGTTGTTTAGTCCCTTCACCTAGATAATATAGTATATCTATCTAGTTCTTCATGAAGCTTGTCATGATTTTTGTTTGTTTTTCTGACAACTTTTCAGTTTTTTGCCTGGTGATGTGTGTGCTCCTGGGTTTTAGCTCTTAAGGACCTTGCAGCTTCTGTTTTGGGAGCTCATCCTCCTCTTTTCTTCATCATTTAAAGTGAGAAATTAATAGGCATTTTACAGTCTGTGGTCAATAAATACAATATATTGGACAATTAACATTTAGAATGTCAGTTTAAGATGCTTATAATGTCAATTTGTTTAGACTGGGAATATGTCTATCTCTAACAAGCTTGCATTGTCCTATCACGGTACTGTTTTTAATTATTTTTTTTTAATTTATTTTTATTTTTTGTTAGTAACTGCCTTGTTCTGCTTCATGTAATAGTCTGCTACTCCTCAACAGTTAAAGGAAACTTCATTAATAATACATATAGGCATGGCCTGCATTACGCTTCTGGTTTCTCCTCCTGGTTTGAGAACTGCTGTCCTGTTACGGCACCATCAGCTCCTACCTTTCTGCCTGAGAAGCCCTCTGCAACTCCTTTTGGGGTATAGTCATCTTCTCCTTCTCTGCCCAGCAATATTTGGAAAAAGGTGGTAGGCTCCTAGACCATGGGACTTGGGAGAGGCAAAGCATGGGAGAATTAGATCTTCTTGCATTGTTCCAGCACCACTGGGTTTGTTTGGGCTGGAAGCGTGCCTCTCACCATGCAAATACACTGCCTATCCCCCTCTACTCCAGTCTCCCTCTTTGACATAACAGTCTTTAAGGCTTGACAACAAAAATGCTGAGGATGTTAAATAGATTAATTGCTTAAGTAAAGGATTTATTTTCTTTATATACAGGTGAATGCTGAAAAACTATGCAATAGTTCATTTAACCTTTCTGTTTTGCTCTGCCAGCTGTTACAGTAGTATATGTCCAGGAAGATCTGCAATGGCCCTGTGGGTTTCAGGAGTAAGAATCCCATTTCTCCCCTTTGGCTGCTTTATTTCATGAGACTGCTGCAGGGAAATACTAGAACTTGGAAACACTTTAAGTTTTGAATGTTTCAGGAGTCTGTCTTAATATTACTAAACTGATTTCTAAAAATAGTTAAGCAGTTTCATCCTGTTAATTCAGTCTTTTTAAATCACCATTCTGCTTACTATCTTGTCTAACTTTGCCCTGCAATTTCAACATTAACAGCTAATAAGCTAATATCCAAATCCAAAAAAGTTACACAACTTTGGTGGCGAAACTTTTGTGACTGGGGCTTCTTGATCTACAGAGGAGCAAAATGTTAAAAAGCGATGATGTATGCCAAAGAAGTGTGTAAAAAGTCACGTTGGGGTGGTTGCTATGCTTGATAATTGTGTAACTTTTCCTGTACCTTGCATTTTAGGAAAATATAGATGCAAACTCTTGTTCAGACTCCACTTGATCCCAGTTATGGTTTTTGCCCGAAGTCAAAACATTAAATGAAAATATTGTAATCTGATCAGGTATGTCTCAGGTGGCAGTGGCGCTTGGTTCTTGATAGGGTAGTATCGCTCTGGAAGTGAAGAGGGTCAGGTCTAACAGTATAAGCTGGCACATCATCAATCATTGGGCACATCATCATCGGTATACAGTTATTCCTGCACACTAAAGACCAATAAAATCTGTATGTATGACTAATTGCCCAGCAATGTTATTATCTGTCTTGCATCTTATACTTGAAGCTGTTTTTCACACCATACTATCTAGAGAATCCATAAAACGACCAACAAGCATCTGGAACTGGTTCTGGACCGTCTGACAGATATTTCTTATCCATTGTGATATCCCTGTATTACACTGTTTTCCTCTTCATCTGTATATAAGAAAAATATTCATAACTATGGAGATTAAATGGGTCTCAATTTTTCACCCTGATTTATCACTTTAATTCTGTGGATAGGAAGAAAAATAGGAAAAAAGTCAATACTGATAAGGGTGCACTCTAAAAAATAGCATAGCTTGTAAAAAAAAAAAAAAGTTATCTAAACAAAGCAGGGAATAAGGATTGGTTGGGCAGTATGAGCTGAAACGTCTGCTCTAGTGCTAGGATCCCTCTGTGCTGAAAGGAAAATACTGTAGCAACATATGTGGTAGGTAGAAGCAAAAGCTATAGGGAGCAGGGATTGTGAAATAGTAATTGTGACTCGAATACTAGCGACTGAAGAGTATGCACAATCTGGAAAAGATGGAAATAAAACCAAGTGATAAATAGCAGGATGGTAGGGTGGGTTTTTTTTAAATAGAATTGCAATTACTTAAAACTCTGTGTGTATGCTTGTGGAGGAGATCTCTCGGGGAGGAGGGGACGGATGGGGAATCCTATTGTGGTAGAGTTGGTAGCGTCTTATCCCCCGCCTGCTTGGACATTCGCTGGCAGGGGAGGGGGAGAGATAGGATGTGTTGGGAGGCTATTGGGTATTATTAGAAAGACTTCGGAGTATCTT
Source organism: Pygoscelis adeliae (assembly GCF_000699105.1). Taxonomy (NCBI): domain Eukaryota; kingdom Metazoa; phylum Chordata; class Aves; order Sphenisciformes; family Spheniscidae; genus Pygoscelis; species Pygoscelis adeliae. Next base: position 284,414 of record NW_008823918.1, on the reverse strand, counting down.
CTGCAGTCTTTTATCTCAGAAGAGATGAGCAAGCGGCAGAACCCAGTTGTTGGAGTGGAAGTGATGGTACACTTTTTTAAAAATCCAAGTTGCCGCTTAAACAGCTGACATTGTTTATTCTAGTTGATTGTGTGTAGAATTTATGTGTTTTGAATAGAATTATCATTTGTCACGGTACTTTGAATAGAAATGTAAGTGAATTGTCCTGTAACAGGTTCTGGATTCTAAAAAAGGAAATGTTAATTAAAAGACGGCTAGCTTGCGAATTTTGCTAAAATAGAGAGCTAAGGGTTTTAAACTCTAGAGCTTCTTTAAGCACAGGCCATAGAAAGAATAAGAGGACTGATCAGTGGAAAAACAGCTGCATCTTGGAATATGAACCAGCATGTATAAAGTGAGAATTGTCCACGTCCAGCTGAGCTGGCATGGCTGTGAGGAAGCACACCTTGGGCGATGGTAAAGCAGCCTGGTAGTGAGATGAGTGAAGATTAAATACACTCTAGTATCTGTGTCATACCAAGACTAACTCTTGGCCTCACTGAAAACCTGAGATGATGATATCTATAGGGATGAAAGCCAAACAGTCAGTAGATCTCAGGGTAATTGAACTTCATTTTACAATAAATGAACTGGAAGCAGATTTGAGTTGAATGCCCAATGGAGGAGGAGTGTGTAATGGGAGACGGGATTAACACAAAGTAATTTTCCACTGTGACTTGCAAAAGTATTGTCATAGGAGATTACTGCCTCATTAGCAAGTTTCAGCTGGTATCATGTGACTGAAAGAGAGAGATACTGTAGGGAGCATAGATTATTTACTAAGGTATGACTTCAGAGTTTTGGGGTTTTTTTAGTAGAAAAAATACTTTGAAACATATTATCAAATATTATAGGTATGGTGGGAAGCTGTATGGAATACAAAAGCTGTTGATTGATTGCATTGGATTAGGTGAGTGTTGAGAACCCATTTCTCTTGTGAAGAAAATCAGATCGATATCCTCTCTTGATCTCATTGTCACTTGTAACTTCCTCAATGCATGTAACGTGATGCCATTCGTTATCCTTCCAGAGAAGATGAGACCTGGTGAGAAAGAGGTTTGGTTATGCAGAGGTAGCTACTGTCGAAAGAGCAACTAGAACCACTCTGATCTGCAGTCAGTAGAGTTAGACAAGTCCTTGTTTTCTTTAGTGAAGGCAAAATGAAAAAGGAACTGGCATATTAAACGTGCTGATACTGAAGGCAGACATCCTCCCAAGGTGATTGGGATAAAATGGAGGAAGAACCAGGTAGCCTTAAAAGACTGGGTGACACAGGGCTGAAATCGATAGTTTCTACTGGAGATATGCGGTTTGGCCTTACAGGGTATAGTAGGAATCTGTAGATAAGAATGACGGAGGAGAAGAGAGCTTTGGGTGTGCTTCTTAATTGGGGCAGGGAAGTGTGACCTTGAAGTAAGCTATGTCATAGGATGGATGGGGTGAGGTTTTTGTAGTAGATAATAAATGAGAGCTAATGCAATTGTACATGGTACTTTGGTAAAATTTCCATACGCTTGCTGCCTGTATTCCAAAACTGTCAGTTGAAACTGATGGGGATTGCTGGTCTCTTTTTCATTCACAGAACTGTTTCCACAACTGTCCTAAGAATGGAATATCTGGCTCTGCAAAATAAAAACAAAGAAAGAGTGATGGCCTTATGCAAAATACATCAGCAAGAGACGCTGATGTGGGAAAAGGGCTACAGAAAAGAGAAGGCAGTCTCAGTTAAAAAAAAAAAAAGAAAAAAAAAAAAAAGATGTGAACATTTGTCAGTAGATCTGCTGGTAATTTAAAACCTTATGTTCTGAAACAGGTTCCAGTAAAAAATTGAGAAATTATTTGCTGTGCTTCCACTGCATGAATTGTCTATACAGAATTTAGAATTTACTAATTTTATATTGTCAGCCAAGAAGCTAGTGGCACTCTACCGAAGAAATAACTTGTATAAATATTTACATTAACATATGTTTGACGTATCACTGTCTCTGCTATCTCATTTATGGCTACTAAACAGACCTTTCAAACTGTCCCTTAGGTTCCCGATGTCATCAGCAGCATAAGACAAGTCTCCAAAGCAGCACTGAAAGAAGATGCCAAACCAAGTAAGGATAGTGAAGATGCCTTCTATGACTCTCAAAAATTCGAGGTCTTGTACTGTGGAAAGGTGACGGTGGCTCACAAGAAAGCTCCCTCCACACTAATTGATGATTGCATTGAGAAATTCAGCCTTCATGAGCGCCAGCGCCTGAAACTATTAAATGAGCAGCGGAATAACGAGTCAAGTTTGGACTTACCCCTGTGTGAAGGAAATGTGCCAGCTTCTCCATTGGATAGCCCATTTGAGGAGCTGGACAGCCCAAATAACACCGCAGGGCATACTGCGATGTTTACAATCGGCAGCCAGACCAACTTGACCAACCTGGCCAGCACTCGTGGCTCCTTTCCGGAGCGAATTTTAGAGGACTCTGGCTTTGATGAGCAGCAAGAGTTTCGCTCCCGGTGCAGCAGTGTCACTGCAGTTATGCAAAGAAGGGTTCATGACACAAACCTGAAAATACAGCCACGCAGAAGACATGCAAGTGCACCCAGTCACGTTCAGCCCTCCGATTCTGAGAAGAACAGGACAATGTTGTTCCAGGTGTGTGCTAGGATGCGCAATTTCATGTTGGTTTTGCACCGTATCTTCCCCTGTGCAGTTTGAAGCTGAGACAAGTTTTGCAAGATAAGTAGTATGGATCCAGTGTGGTTTCATGATTTGTCATAAATATTTATGTATGTTCATAAATGATTGGAACACAAGTAGCTGAATTTTCTTAAGGAAGTCAGCTCAATTCACGAGCTCAGGTAAATTTTAAGAAAGAGGAATTACTTATGGAGTAATTACTTACAGGAACAGAGTTTCTAGAGAAGTAATTATTTTACATGCAGTTCTGGTTCGTCTGTATTGGTGAGATCTATGACATAGCTGAAAAGCGTGAGTATTCTTTCAAAAAGAGAATCGATGAAGACTTCTGTGTGAACAAATCCTCTTTTTTGTGCAATTAAAAAGAAGCTCACAACTTCACATGAGGCTTTAACAGCCTTATGTTTGAGCCAGCCCCTTTATGATAACTTGTACTGATGTTCAGCTTGTCTTTCCCAGATGACTACTCAAATGTCTCTGCACTGAAGGCTTCTTCCTTCAGACCTCACGGTTATTTCTTCTCTTGCCTGAAGTGCATTTGACATCTTCAGAGCTTGTATTGAGAAAACAAAAGGACACTTAAAGGAGGTGACCCATAAAAGGAAAGATCTTTGGACCTTAAAATAACAGGGGGCTAAATGCCTGGGTTTTGTCTTTCCATTTGCTTTAAAGATCATTCTTGCCTTTTGTTCTCTTGGGCAAACGCTAGCTGAAGTGAGAATGCATTGCCCTTTAGAAAGCCACAGCTATCACTAGTAATGAAAGGGATTTAGCTGAGAAACTCTCCAAGCTCTATGGAATAAGTTCCATACGCTTGAGAAGCAGTTTGGGAAAGCTAAAAGATAACTTGCTGCAGAACCTACTCTTTCTCATCCGGAATGATGACAAAACCAAAAAGTATCACCTTAAGATCAACAGTTTCTCAGCTGATCTATGGTGTAGTTTAGAAAAAATAATAAATCCACAAATTCTGTTTTTTATTGCAGCTTTTAATTTACCCACATTGTTTACTAAAGGTTATAGTATTGCCTGTCAAACGTGATCTTTGGACCAAAATAAAAAGAAAAGGGAGGGGGGAAGAAAAAAGCTGTCTTCTTTCCAAGTCTTTTTCCTATTCAACTGAGTGTATTGTTCTTGCTGAAATATTCTTACTCAACACAGGCTGAATTAT
>NW_008823918.1:279386-280506 GCF_000699105.1 Pygoscelis adeliae | reverse complement strand
TGAGTAAGTGAGTAAGCTGTTGTGCTGAAGGGACTCTATGTGAACAAGAAAAGGCTAGATTGTGACATTTTTGTTGCTGTAAATGTTGTGCCTCCAAGACAGTCATAAACTAGACTTATTTTTCTCCCCTTCCCCCCAGGTTGGAAGGTTTGAAGTTAACCTCATCAGTCCAGACACCAAATCTGTTGTGCTTGAGAAGAATTTTAAAGATATCTCCTCATGTTCTCAGGTAAGCATTAATAAGAAGCAACATGTAGATCATCAGAAGAAAAGGAATTTATTTGTTCTTCAGCCGGGTTGCCTTGCTGGTCTATAGGCAGCAGAAAAAAAGAAATGTAGAATTCTTTTTCAGCATTCTGTGCTATTTTCCTTTTTTTGGTCTCAAAGGCCATTTTTTAAACAGTTTATCCTATCTAAATTACCATGAATAAAAGTAAATTGCTCTTTTACCCCATTGGCTCCTTAATTAAAAAAAAAAAAGGGGGTGGGGTGGGGGATTTTGAGCGATTGTGACTCATGTATATACAAGTCCTGCATGATGTTTGATACGTGAACTTCTTTGGGGGGTACCGCTGAAGAAACAGGATATTAAACTGCGATTGCTTCATGAACACTTGCAGCAGACTTGAAGTACTGATTTGCCTTTACAAGAGTGATAACTGTTATTGAAATTGGGGCTTTCACTCACCTGGTAGCAGTTTCAAGTAGATACTGCACAAAAATAATGCAATGTCATTCCCAAAGAGCTTAAGTACAGAAACGATGAACACAAAATAACCAGTCTGAGCTGTGGTAGTGGCAACTTTGATCATTGGTCAGAAAACAAAGTATAAACTGTTCTGCTTTGGGGGAGCATTGGATATACTTTCGGAAGTAGCTTAATCTCCATTTAGGATGCTCTGAGTGTGCTGTATTTGAGCAGCTCAGTTCCTGAAAGCCTCTGGAATGAAAGGAGGACAGCATCAGATCAGCCCTCCAGAAAAGCAGTAGTTCACCTGCATCGTTTCTTCTGGAGAATATGGCTGTAGATGAACCTAGCTGTGTCCAGTAATAAATAAAAGTGTCTTACAAAGTTAAATGTCAGGGCTGAGGGATTCACCTTTCTATCTTGCTGTTGTTC
>NW_008823918.1:237514-279374 GCF_000699105.1 Pygoscelis adeliae | reverse complement strand
GTTACTTCTGGCACTTTCTCTTTTGAGGTCTTGTTTTATTACATTATTCTTTCATTCGCCATGCACATGCATCGCTTCATGCCTCCTTAAACATTATTATTCTAGTTTAAACTACACTTCCTGGCATGCTCTAAACCTGTATTTCACCCCCAAGTGCTTTAATTTTCATGCTAATAACAAATCTGTTCTTGCATGACTGTGCTACCAATGCTAATACAAATTAAGAACTGGTCAGTACTTGTAACTCAAGTGGAGTCTTGAGCTACCAACTAAAGATCCAGGCCCTTAAATAGAGTCTGCTGTTTAAGTACAATTTGTATTGCTCTTGTTAGAGAAAAAAGGCAAGTGCAAATATAGAATGGGACAGTATAATCAAACACAGATGTATTAACAGCTTTATAATAAATACAGATCAAAGAGATTCTTAAAGCAGTGGTACGGAAAGTAAAATTTGCAGACGGCTTGAGTCTTCTCCCGCTTCGTGGGTGTACTGAGCTGAATAAAAATGACACTTCAACTTTACATACTGGGCTCCTGGGTTGCGTGTACATGCTGATAATAGTCAAACAAAACAGTCCTAAGCGGGGACAACCTTTGTTCTGCTGACTTTAAAGCATGGTGAAGACCAGCAAGACCATGGCAGACCTTCAAGGCTTAGCTTTTCTTCAGTAAAATAACTGTGTACAGTAAATAGTGTTAGGTAATGCTGTGTGTTGGGCTTTAGCCCCAACTTTCATTTGGAGCAAAGCTTTTGTTATTTTGCATGCTTGAATAACTCAAACAGGCATCAACAATACTGTGGGGGTTTTGTTGCTTCTTTTTTTTTAATGCAAAACGGCTACTTTAGGGAAGTCGGGGTTTTTTCTATATTCAATAGAAATGAAACATTAATTTGTTCAAGATTAAGGATTTGGAACTGGTGAGAAGTACTCACCAGTACTTCTTTAAAGAACTCAGTGCTTGCTACAGGGCTTCTCTGTTGTGGGTTTATAGGGCAGTGATTTACTGCATATTGTGAGACTGCAGCTTTGGAATATTTGTTCTTCTAAGCTTTACAAACAATGAAAAGGAGATGTTCTCTTCAGCATGCATTCTGGATTCTTTTAGTCTGGTCTAATAAAGGTATTTTTATTCTATAGCTTAAGTATGGTTGATCTGCTGCATTCAGTTCATTATCCGCACTCCATATAATTGTCAAAGCAGCAAATATAATTGGTGATAAACCCCTGTGTGTGCTGTCTAAGCTCAGGTGTCAGACAGCTGTAGAAGTTTTCTTGTTGCAGCCTGACTGACCTTGAGGGAACCCAGAACAACAAACAACTTTGCTCTTTTGGCATGACAAGTCTGGCCACCCTCTTAAAGAAATGTGATGGAGGTACTGTTAGTTGAGGAACGTACTGTGCTAGTTATGCTTCAGTGGTGCAAATGTTACATCCATGTTCCCCACAAATGTTCTCCTGTGGAGACTGAGAAATCAGACAGCAGTAGAGTTGTTCAGGCACTGTCAGCAGTGAGGGAACTGGCATCTCGCTGAACCACCTTAAGTAAATATGGTATCCTTGCAAAACAGAGGGCAACACTTCACTGTTACATAGATCAAGGTATGTGTATACATCTGTTCTTTTTCATTTTATGCTTTTGAAGACTTCACTTGTCACAGGAGAATGGGTTACGTCAGGATTAGCGTGGGCTATGGTAAACTAATGCCATTTGCGCCACCTTAGACGCCCTCTGCACCTTTCTTAAGTTTTGTTTAAGTAGCACAAATGCAACTTTTGGAATTTTGTTTTTAAAAACTACAGTGTGTAGTGACGATATGTTCAATCTGTCATGTGGTGCATTACCAGTTTTGTCTCGAGTGTTTTGTGTAGTGACAAGCAAGTTGTTTTGCCTCCTCCTCTCTTTTACGATATAGGTGGTTTCTTTGGAGATAGATCTAAGCAACCGAGTGCTGCTTTCTGTTGTATTTGAACTTGAGGGATTAGGCTTTCTTTTGGAGAAAATCTACTATTACCGTACTTGGAGGATAAAAACATTGGCAAAAGCATTAACAATAGTGAGTCATGTTCCATGAATTGAGACTGGGAATATAGTGCTTCTTAGGAAGCAGCTCTCTGATCTTCTCAGTGCTGTTTTTAGCAAGGCAGCATTCTCTGTCAAGCAGTTAGACTAGGATCTTGAAAGAAAACGTCATTAGTAATGTGTAGTAAGTCTTGAAACTTCTGGTCTGTAACTCAGTCTCCTAAGAATTTGGTTGGAATTCTGCATGTCACCACTCATGCCTTGCTCTTTTTGGTGTAGTCCAAACTTGCATTACAGGAAAGCGAAGATCTGTTGCTACTTTGATGCTGCTCCAGTCCCATGTTTTACCGTGGGCTCATTACATCAAGTTTTCACTGCAGAGGCAATTCCAGCTACAACCTAGGACTCTTTTGTTTGCTTCCCTGAAAATCCAGTTTTCCGAATGGAAGAAATTCAGGTCCAGGTCTATTGCTGTATAACTTCTGTTTTGATAGCGTAAAGAGCTTTATGTAACTTTTAAATGCAAAAAGCAACTTAAAAGATAACTATTGTAGCTGTAAAACAGATCGTTAGGAGTCTGCATTTATAGTTTCTCCAGTTTTTGTGTTGGCAAGTGTTGGAGTCTGGTAACTGTTTTTAGGATCACTTTGGAAACTAAACCTGTTTATAAAATAGTCCACTAATGCTGTTTTTAAACTCTTTTAGGGTATAAAACATGTTGATCACTTTGGCTTCATTTGCCGGGAATCTGTTGAACCTGGGTTAAGCCAGTATGTTTGCTATGTGTTCCAGTGTGCAAGTGAGTCTCTGGTGAGTATTTATTAATGTTCCTAACCTTTCCATCGGAGGGTGTCTGAGGCATTTCCTAAGCCATGGGAGTCTCTGTTATTCTGCTGTGTCAGCTGAGCCTCAGTGGTCACATCTTCTCAGGTATGAGACCTCAGCTGTGAATATGAAAATATGCAATAGGAAATGCATACATTCTGTTCATATATAGCCATATCCTGGTACTCTGCTGATGCATATATCAATAACAAATAGAAAAAATCCAGATGGATGAGTTCACACATGCAGACTGTGAGCATATTTGGGCTCTGTATTTGATCGTAACTCTTGCATTTCTAATTGTTGAGACACTTGGCTCCCCATTAAACCTGTAATTACATGTATTGAATCAGTAACAAAGCTGATGATAAAACCTGAACATACTTTTCAGGGTAGGGTTTAAACTACTGGCCTGATCCTGCATATGTCTTCAGCCTGCACGTAGCTTTAGCCCTTTCCCTGTAGTCTGTTTTGTTCCTCAGGAGAAGAAAATAGCATCTGATCAGAGAAGAAGAAAACCATAATATGCGTGGATGTTTGTAACTATAAAAAAGTCCATTGGACACTTGATAAAGTATGTATCAATCAATTGAAGTTCCAGGTGCCAGTGATTTAACTGATACGGATAGCTTAATAACGTGAGATGCATACAGGAAATAATTTTGGCTACTACATTTTTATTTTAAAACTCTGGCACTTTAAAAGAAGTTGGTTTCTGTTCTGAAACATGTTTGTTCCTGATGGCTGTGCTAACAGCTGCTAAACTCTTTTTCAGCTAAACTTAAAAATCACTCTTCTAGCTAGCTGAAAATGTAATTCACTAATCCATTGACTAGCTTGAGACTGAATAGATTTACATCAATAAAACTTCAAATAGCTAACAGCCCTAGCTGAGGCTGCACTTTTATCAAAATGGGAGCTTGTAATGAAATCAGCTCGCTCTTTGTACTAACAGAAAATGTTACATCTGACCTATTGATAAACCTGCCCATGCATAATACAAAGACTTAAAATGTGGTGTATAAAGAAACCACGTATTTATGAACCGCTTTATATATCCTAGTACTGATATGTGTGGGTATGCCCACATTGCACTATGAAATGAACGTTCCTGAGCTATTTTCAGATGCAATCACTTGGACCCCGGTGACAGTTTGACTGTGGCAGGGCAGAGCTGTAAAACCTAATGATTTCTGGATTCTGTGCTGCCAGGCAGGCTATGTTGGTAGTCTTGTGTATATTTGCTCTAAACCCAGCTACAGTCTGTGCTACAGTTCTCATGATTTTAGTCCATATGCTCAGCACTGTTCTGTGGATATTCCATTTGAGAGGCATTGTTGCCAACTTTTAAAAATTATCAGTCTGTATTGCAAGATGGATATTCACTTTTCAATGCCCTGCTTTATTGCTAAGAAGAGAGCACCCAGGAGTTACTGGTAGTGCTTGAAACTGTGGGTTTTAAAAAACAAACAAACAAAACTAAATATATTGGGATACAAACTTACCTGTTGCTTATAAAAAAAACAACAGGTAAGAGCAAGGACCTGATTCTGAAGTGGAATACTGATTTATTTCCTAAGATTGTTGTCTAACTGTTGTCTCCTCCTTTCCGTGCTAATGCAAAGACTCAAGTAAACAGCTTTTAGTAAGCACTGTATTCCCCTAAAATACAGACAGGGGAACTCCAAATGCTTTGTATATAAGGTCTGGGAGTGTATTTGAATGAGTGTGAAGAAACGCTGTCACCTCGACCTTTCTTACGCAAAAGTTGAGCTTTTCCAGTGCTGGCGTGTGGGAACATAGCACTGCTATATTTGTGGTAATGGCAGAGGAAAGATCAGGGCAGACTGCAAGGCAGGCCGGCAGTATTTAAAGACAAGTTGACGGTTGTAATGAAGTTGGTAGCCAGTCTAGTAGCCTGGAGAAAAGTGAACTGCTGTGGGAAGCTCCTGTCTGCCTGCAGGATGGGTCTGTGGGGTTTTGTTCTAAAATGGTACAGCAGTGGGAGGAAAATCATTGAGAGGGAGCATGTGCAGTTCACAGGAGAAACTTGAAGCTAAAGAAAAAGAAATTAATGCTTTTTATTTAGCCAGCATATATTCAAGCCAAAAGTTCCCACTTGCGGCTTCTTAAAAGAGCGGCTGCCTGCCCAGTAAGCTTGAGTAGCTGCAGTTAGATATTCAAAATTACACTCTCTGAAGTAACAACAGCTTGAGGATGGTGAGCATCCACAGAAAAGGCAGAAAAGCTGGGAATACAACTTTGATCTCTTTAGAAGACAGCAAACAGGGTTTTTCTGATTGTAAAGCACCTGTCTATGATGTGATTTATAGATCTAATTTGATGTATGTGGCATGCATTTGTGTTCATATACTGTCTTTTCCCTCCTTCCCCTTTAGGTTGATGAGGTAATGCTTACCCTGAAACAAGCCTTTAGCACCGCTGCAGCTCTGCAAAATGCCAAGACGCAGATTAAACTGTGTGAGGCCTGCCCTATGCATTCATTGCACAAACTTTGTGAAAGAATTGAAGGTAGCAGCTGAGTTTATTTTCCAATTGTGTTTTTCTTATTATTGTAGAAGAATTTTACTGTATCTGTTAATTTTAATTATGCCAACCGTGCACCTTCAACTTAAACAATGTAAGAACAGAGGGAAAAGTATCCCAATGAGCAATTCTTACCATCATTTTGCCCTCTCTGTAATCATGTGTAGGTGGTAGCAGTAATGATATTGCAACTGAATATAGTATAGCTTGTGTTATAAATACATGCTCTTTCATCATTGTACCTCTCTTAAATGTTAAGCAGAGCAGAAAAACCCAACAGTTCCTCTTCCATTTTTTTCTGAAGATATATTCGTTCAAAATGGATCATAAAAAAACAGTTGTGATCAAAAAAGGATCTTGCTTTCTTGTGTGTTCATTCTTTTCTGTGTGGGGTTATTTTTTCCTTCTTTGTGTTTTTCTGTGTGGGGTTATTTTTTCCTTCTTTGTGTTTATTCTCTTACACACTTCAAAACCTAGTTCTGTTATGGGAAATAAATGATTAAGTTAGGAGGTTAATATCTAATAAAGAAAGTTAAGGCAACTACCGGGCTTCAAATATGAATACACAAACCTTTGTAGTTTCTCTGGAAGTGAGGTATGCCAGAACACAGGCAAAAAATCTTACAAGATAGAATTCTTTAAAAAAAGTTAGTGCAGGATCCTATTTTTATAGTCACTCCACTATGTCTCCTTGCGAAGTGTTGTATGCAAAAAAAGCAAATATATTACACTAGTCTTGCATCTTCTGGTCTGGTGATGATGGTGCTGATAATTGCCAGTTCTCCCATTCATTAGAAGTCACTATTGCTACTTACCTCCCTCTGGTGGATGAAAAGCAAAGTATAAAATCTTAGTGGAGTGAAATTCTGTTAGGTTGTGACTGGTATTTTCCAGGTTTACAAGATACTCAGAAGTGATAAAGCCTAACTGGGAAAGTCTTCTGTCAATGAAAAACTACAGAGGCTGCTGTATAAGGCAGTGTAAGTATCTTGAATACAGGTACTTGCAAGCCTGGGATAAGTATCCAGTATCAAAATAAAATCTCTTCTAAGGTAACAACTTGAATACCAAAATAGTAGTTTCATAAACTTTGTACTTAGTGACTGAAAGCTTTATTTTTAGTGTCACTTTCTTTTTATCTGTCTGCTTTGTTTAGAGTCTAGAAGTTTATCATAATCAAACCCAGGGCTTCATGACTTTGGAAAATCTTGATCTGTTCTGATTGCAATTCTCTATGAATGATATCTTCCTTGGATGGCAAAAACTTACATCTTCATCTGATTCGGGGGGTTTGTTTTCCCCACGGTTTTTGTAGCTTCCTAGAACAAGCTCTGTGAGCAAACGTGTGCTTTATCAAACATCAGAGATTCTTTCCTTTATTCTTAACGGCTTTTATGCTGCTCTTGCTTTTAAAAGTGTCTTCAGTTCTCTAGTATGACCTATACCCTACCCTTTCCTTGTGTAGAAATGCTTCTAAACTTTTCAATTAAAAGCATCTGAAAACTTCTGAGTGTCTTGTGCATTGAGTATCATTCCAGTTGTATCCCTGATCTGTTCCTCTCTTCCTCCTCTCCCATACAGTTGTCAGGCTTCCATCTTAGTGATCTCTTGGTACTAGGACAGAAGACATCGGTGGAGTAGGGAGCACAACCTTTTCCACGGGAGCCAGCCACTTAGCTGCTGCTAGTTCTGTTTTTACTGCTAAAGAAAGGAGACAAAACCATGTGGTTTAGCAAAACCTGAAGTATTTTGTGTCATGGATACTGCAGATATACAACTGTCATACATTAAACTTGTATAAACTCATATGGAGGCTTATATCTTCTACTATCATTTTTTCAGAAATTTTTTGAGACATCATTTGAGAATCTAGAAACTTTAATGTTCCTTTCTTTTCTCAGGACTCTATCCACCAAGGGCCAAACTTGTAATTCAGAGACATCTGTCGTCACTAACTGATAATGAGCAAGCGGATATTTTTGAACGTGTTCAGGTAACACATTAGATGCTGTTATCTCAAATTTGAAAAAGACCACGGTAAAACGGACTAGACACTTTTTCTTTTGATTATGTTTGGTTTGTTACGTAGTTGATCTAGAATTTATTATTGTTCCACCAAACATCACACTGAAATAGCATGCTCCAACCTAACCTCATATGTGATACCCTGCTATCAGAAAAGTTTTGGTTCCCAAGTCGTCTGAGATGTTCTGTGTTCATACCCAGAGTATTTTTTTTTTCTGAGCTTAGTTCTTCATCTGTAAATGCATTTCCTTACTTGAAAGTGATGTGGGAATGAATTGAGAGCAGGTGAGATATGCAGGTATCAAAGAGGTGGTTGGTATTTGCGGAAGCTCTCTTTTGACTTATTCTGAGGCAAGAGGTGTAAGCAAGAGTATTCAAACAGATGAAGTATAGAGTAATTTAGGCTTCCAAAGGATGCGCACCTCTCTAGCTGCCTGAAGAAGGGAATGCCTGTTTGGTTTTCGTGGGTTCCTTATTCCATTTATAAGACGATACAATGGCAGACAACCTTAGGAAACAAAATGTGTGGGCGTAAGGCTCCCTCCTCTCCACAGCCTATAACATTCTCCATGTGGAAAGCTTTGGTCTATTTTGCTCAGGAGCATGAAGGCACACAAACAGTAGTGCAATTTGACACACTAATAGTGCACTGTGGCATCTGGTGTGTCAATATGTTAACTTCAAAGAATATGTACATGTGGAGGGGAAAATAAGCAAATCATGACTTGAAAGACAACTTTTTTTCTTTTCTTTGCTGTTATTGACAGAAAATGAAGCCTGACAATGACCAGGAAGAAAATGAACTTGTGATCTTACATCTACGCCAACTCTGTGAAACTAAGCAGAAAACGCACATTCACATTGATGAAGCACCATCGGTAAAGCTTATTTCTGTATTACTCCTCTCCCTCCTCCCACCCTATTAAAATGCAACCTTGAATACTAGCAGGGCCACTGCTAGAGTTCATCAGGAGTAGCTGAAGCTGGCTATTGTAATTAAGAGAGGACTGTGAAAGAGAAGTAATTTGATTTGATTTACAGTGGCATGCTTTTTTTTTTTTTTTTTAAAGTTTGGGGGGGGAAGGGAGGGAAGAAAGACAACCAATTATTTTTAGGTCTAGATTTCCTTACAGTGTGAGGATACCTCTTCTGTCTTTTTCCTTCCTCCCTGATCATCACTCCCAAACAGTCATTTCTAGGGGGAATAGGGATGAAGAGGGCATTGGTTTCAGTTTAAATGACAAACTTATCTAGCAAAGGAAATGGGTAACAGTATTGTTACATTGATACGCTTTTACAAGATAGTCTTTAGGATGAAATGTGCCTTTAACTGTGGTTTTATTTTTTTTGTGGATTTGGTTTTTTGGGGGTGTGTGAGGTTTTTTGGGGTTTTTTTGTTTGTTTGTTTGTTTGTTTTTTAAATAAAGGCCAAGTTACATGTTGTTTATTATGTAACTTCATTCATCTCTAGTCTTTGGAGGTCTGCAATTGCAAAAAGAATTGCCAAAGCTGAATTGTGTCCTTGCTCATTTCAACAGACCATTTCTAACAGTGCGATTCCAGAAAGCACCACCAGTGGTGGCAGGTTTAAACTTGACATTCTGAAAAACAAGGCCAAGAAATCCTTGACTAGCTCTCTGGAAAATATCTTCTCAAGGGTAAGATTAACCACTCATTGTCAGCAGCTCTCCCAGATATCCTTGACGGTAAAGACCTATCAGATTTTTTTGTTGTTGTTTTTGGCCTCAGTCTGATAAATACGTAATGAAGCAACATCCCCGTTGTGAAATCTGAGGGTTATAGCGGGGTTGATTGTGACTTAACTGTGCTAGAAAGTTTACGGTAAAATCACACATACAGAGGGAGAAAAGGCAACTTTTTCTGAATAAGGAATGTTCGTTGTAGGTGGCAAGTGAGTTAGCTGAGCATTTTCAGATGTGTTGCTGCAGAATAAAAGAAATTAATCAGGATGATTGCATGATCCTGTAAAGAGATGTTATCTTTTTTTGAAAGCATGACTAAATGTGCCTGCATAAACTGGAAATCTTTCTGTTCTGAGAAGTAATGCCTTACCTCTCATAGCTAAAATTACTCATAGTGGTCACTAAGAATCTTTAGAAAGTAGTAACAAAGTTGTCCTTCTGCAGGGGAAAAAAAAAGGCAACAGATTTCTAAAAAAAAAAAAAAAAAAGTTCTTCATTTCAGTGTTGCTAGCCAGGTATGATGTGGAATTGCAGATAATTACTGGAACTCTCTTATATTAAATAGCCTTTTAAAGAAGAAGTCTGAATTGCAAGTTTCGCTTAGTGTCTCCTGGTCAGTAGGGAGAGTTCTGAAAGCAGAGAATAGGCATATAGAGGAGTAACTGAAGAAGGCTGGGTGCCTGGGATCCAGTATGTCGTTACAGAGAAAGTGTCATGAGCTATGAGTACTGAATGGCGAGGTCTAAATATAATTTAGAGCAGTGAAATTAAGTTCCTTCTGCTAGTAATTTTAAAAGTACCGTGCTAAATCAAGGCCTAGGTTGCTCTTGTCCTGCAGCTTATATGGGTATGTCATAAAGTAACTTGCAAACGTAGAATGCCACAGATGTTCCCTATAAAGGAGGCAAAATATTATTTGCCAGGGAGAATCCTTGGAACTGTTTGTACTTAAGGTTAGACGTGAATTTGACCTAGGACTGAAGCTAGCATTAAAACACTCCTGGTCAAATCTGGCCTATGGTGTGTAGCAAATTTTACACACCAGGGACTTGGTCTGAATAGAGAGAGAGCACGCAAAAGAGAGTGGTGACAGTCAGAAGATCTGGATAATTTCAGCTGTCTGGAGTATCATCAAATCGTGACAGCTAGTCATGCCTGTGCTGAGTCTGATTTCTTTTCCACATCTAAAGGACATGTGACTGGAAAGTGATCTAGCTCTGACGGTGGGTCACTAACCCTGCAGTGGTTGTGGAACAGGCGTGCATCACTGGGAATAACACAGTAAAGCAGCCCTGCCATATACGGACATACTAGCACTCTGGTCCTGTCAAGGGAAAATGATTTAGATGAAATGCACTGCTTAAGCTGAAGAGTCTCTGAAGGGAAATTCCTTATATATTGTTGGTTTTGATATAGTATGTTCCTCACCAGGGCTGCTGTGAAGTGCTGCATGTTACGGTATAAGGATCTACACAGACCATGACTGAGTTCAAGAGAAGTGGGCACCTGAGTCTGGATTAGGGCCATTTTAAGTTTGCTATTTATGAAGCGGACTTGCTGTTGTGAGGAAGGTTGTCTCATCTTTAACTTGAAACTGCAAGAGATCAGGAACAGCAGCATGTTATAGTGACTCATGATATGCATAGGGGTTCATCCTTGCAGATCCATTTAAAGGTTACATGATGCAAGACCGAGAAAAATAATTTACCGTGCAGCAAAACCACTAATTATTTGGTTAAAGCAGGTATAAACGACAAGTGTCTCTGTGCGTGTATACTGTGTGTTATGTGCATACATGTGTTATACAGTGACTGTTTCAGTAGTTCTTATTCTTCATCAGGCTATTACAACAAGCCTAATGGATTGTGGCTAATTCATAAAGGTATTTGGGCACCAAATACCTATTGGAGTGGTGGGTTTTCCCCTCCTTAAGCCAGCTGCAAATCACATGGTATTGAGGTAATGGGATGCTAATTGTTGCATGACTTATCATCTTTATTTTAAAGTATATTTAGTAACAAAGAGACCAGGAAAGAAATTCGTTTTTTTTAAAAATTGGCATTCAGCATCTTTTTGTAGATAAAAAGATTTAAGTAAAAAGTAAAAGTCAGTATATGCGGGGGAGGGACTTACGCAGCCTCAATCTTAGCATAATTAGAAATAAGTATGTAGTAACCAGATATCTAAGAACACTTTAAGTGGATGGCTTCTTAGCTAGATGAATAGCATCAAGTGACATTTTAAGCTACTTAAAGGAGTAGCTGCTCTCTGCTTGCCATAGGGAAACATGCTGGGTTCTGTGCTCTGGCTTCCCTTAGTCCCAGAGGAATGTCACTTTTTCACTTGTTTGTTTTGCTGGACTGATCTTATTTTTGTTGGGTTTGAACTGAAAACAGGCTGTGGCTTCCTAATGAGGTACCTCAGAAAAATAAATATAACCTCAGTTTGACCTTATGAACAGATTTCTTCCAAGCCATGCTGCACTAACCTCTTCTGTTGTTGTTTTTTCTGAACCAAAAAGCCCTTCTTACAGTGCCAAAAGTGTGTGTTTTTAAAGCTAGTGAGAAACTTCCAAGTTATCCTTTGCTCTTTTTTTATGGTGAGGGTCAGTGAAGAGATGCTTCAGGCAGAGTATTCAGTGGTAATGAGCTTAAATAGGATGATGTACTTAAAGGGCACTCTAAGTCTTGAAAATAAACCTTACCAGGATAAAGTAGGCTAAATGAATACTGACGATGTTGACAAAACTTCCCCTGTAGTTGTAAGCAAACCAAGAGGACCTCGACGTATAGTTTTCCTAAAACCTAGACTATTTTTCCCCTGATAAAGTACTGAAAAGAACTTCAGCAGTTGGAAGTGTCCAACAGCATACATCACCCATGTTTCATGGGAGTTGAACTCAGGTGAGTCAGACTAACTAAGGTAGTCAAAAGTATTGCGTCTCTATGACCTCTTCCTGTGAAACTGTTGACAATTTCTGCAAGGATCTGCTAATGCTAATTTCTAGCAAATTTGCCTCAGGGTTATGTGCGTTATAATTGAAAAGGCTTGTTTGTATCTGGCGCTATTTGGCTGGATTTGCAGCCAGAGCGCGTTTTTTCCCAGTTTTAGTGCTTTCGTTACTTTTGCCGAGGTGGAATTAATTTGTCTGAAATGTCTAGATGTGGAGTAAACTTCCTGTTTAGATCGTAGTATGTCAAATGCATCCGTTAGCTGCAGCGCATGCACAGTACTGAAGTCTGGAGCTTTTTGAACTCGGCTGTTCAAGCCAAGTCGGCTATTTTGCCTCAAATGGATCAAGAAATATTCTGTTGCTTCAGACAACGGAGCTGCAGGTTTAAAACTCCTGGGAGCAAGGGGGGAGAAGATACAGTTTTGCCAGCTAAAGATGTCACTGCTTGTAAAATCCAGTGCTTGCCTTACGTCAAATGTGTCACATGCCTGAACTGTCCTGTGTTCACCTACACAGCTGTTGCCATCTTTGCTTAACCTTCAGAAAAAGAGGAAAAGGGCCAGATTAAATTACTCGCCTTTTTTCTTGCAGGGAGCCAACAGAATGCGAGGCCGCCTGGGAAGCGTGGACAGCTTTGAGCGCTGCAACAGCCTTGCTTCTGACAAAGTACGTAAGGAGCTTAGTTAAAATTGACACGTTTTCATGCACGGGTGTTAATGAAGCGTGAATATGGCACTCTGCTTCGATTGGAAGGAAGTAGCACAAAGCATCTCAATTTACGAAACTCAAATAAGAGTTTCCACTGGGAGGCGGAGAGTGTAAAAAAGCTGGCATATATGTTGACTTGAAGCTTCAGTTTTAATCTGTTGTTTGATTGCCAGTCCTTTTTTTCTACACTTCCCTTGCTTTTACAAAAAGCAGGGAATTTCTGGTCAGCTTCTGCTTTGTTTCACTGAAGTAATTAAAAAAGCTCGTATCTCAACAAAAGAAAATGCTCTGAAGGTGAAGAATCCTTTCTGTAAGTAACAGTTGCTTTAGGGAAGTAAGAATTTTTTGACCTAAAACCAGCTGTTGGGGATGCTGTATGGGGGCGAGCGGGTGGAACTCTGTTCACTTTCTTTTTATTTCCTGTTTTTAATGTTTTACCTCATGGAGGATTGGTTGCTGGTTTTCCCAGGAGGTGAAGATTCTGTTATGGTTTTCCTGCTACAGTTACTCATAAACTGGCTGTGTAAAAACAGTCTCTCTTCCAGGATATCGCTATGACGGTACAGGAAGTGTGCTCATGATCTGTCGAGGAAACTAGCTAAAAGCAGTTTCCCTAGTCTTTTCAATTCCTGTGTTTTCCCGAAAGAGCCAGAAGTCAGGTAGCTGGAATGGCGATCCCTGTGTTTTTTGAGTAATTAGCATGTTGTTTGCATTGCATATACATTTTTGTTCCTCTCTCCTCTTTCTTTTTTTTTTTTTTTGAAGAAGGACGCTGCTGGCTTGGCGTAAATTATCAAAGGATGTCTGGTTTTGGTGATAATTAACATACAATAGGCCATGACCAAGAAGGGGGAGAGGCTTCGGTGCCCCGACGCGGCGCGCGACCCGTGGGGTTAGGCGAGAGTTCTCGTAGGGCGCAGAGCGGCAGGCCTCACTCTGCCAGCACTTCCTTTCAGGACGGCGATTCCCCGCCAGCTACTCCGCCGGCATCCCCCGTGTTCTCGGCCTGGCAGCCGTTTCCCGAGGAAGACTCGGACTCCCCCCAGTTCAGGAGGCGCGCGCACACCTTCAGCCACCCCCCCTCCAGCACCAGGCGGAGGATAACCTTCCAGAACGGGAGGTCCCAGAGCGTCCGGTCCCCGCTGCTGCGGCAGAGCTGCGTCGAGGCGACAAGGTGAGTCAGGGCATGCCGCGCCACGAGCCTGCTGTCCCCTGTGATTCCGGTACACGAGCCTCACCCGTGTTCCTTCTTACGGAAGCTGTTTCTGCCCTGCTCTGGGTTTGATTTATTTATTTATTTTCAGCCCGTCTTCTCCGGCTCAGAGCAGTTTGCTGCCTTGCAGCAACTCGCTAATCCCTGAATTAGTGATTCAGGGGAAGCGTCAATCCAGCAAATCGATCATCAGGCTGGATGCCGGCGCCGATCTGTTTGTTTATTGATTTGTCACCTCTGAGCTGAGCCTTTCTGGCAGTGTCGGTAGTCAGGCCCTTTGGAGAAGAGGTCCTCACCGCTTTTAACTGCAGAGACGATAGCCTGACGGTTTTATGCCAGGATGGAAAAGGCACTGACAGCTTCAAGTGTCAGTCACTGTGTTAGCCAAGCTCCCAGCGAGTACATCCAGAATTAAAACTGGTGAGGAGTCTCACAGAAGGTCTTAATGATTAAACACCTCCACTGAACTGTGAGGCATGCAATTTCCCTGTTTGCCTTTTTCTGGAGCTTGCCTTTGTAACTTCTTTCCCCTTCTTTTTTGGAGACTCTCCAGCTATTAACATGTGGAATACTGTTCCTTCACTCAGTCAGAAGAGGTCCCCACAGTTCATTGTGGGCTTCCTTGGTTGTACTTTCTTTCTCTGCCTCCATCCTGGCTATCTGCAGTAAGTGACCATGCAAACTCCAAAACCGTTACAAGATTCAGGCCCAGATGAGCTGAATTTTTTTCTGTTGGAGGAGCACTTTCTCCAAAATACTTGTCTGTTTCAGTGCTTGGCTGCAATTATGCTTTTTGTGGGCTTTTTCTAAAAATGGCTTTAAATAATAATTTCTCACCCGTTTGATGTCTAGCTTAAAATATCAGTGAATGCCGCACCAGCTTGTAGAGAAAGGCAAAAAAGCTTATTCTGTTTAAGAGAATGGAAGGGGGTGAAGGGTAAGAAACTAGCCTTGAAATAGCTTTGTTACATTGTGTTTCTGAAGAGATAAATAATGTGGTTTTTACTGAGATAAACTTTGGTTATTTTTTTTTTCCCACTGACCATGTTGTATGCAAACAGGAAACCCTGACAGTTCAAACTGAAGGACTTGCTGACTTCACTTCTTTGTAATAACTTTTAAGAAGTCACTGATTAAGTAGCATGATCAGCGGATTCTCAGCCAAAACAGTTTGTAACAACTTGATTCTAGGCTGGGATTTTTTCTTCTTTCCTTTCCTATTGAGGATTAATCAAAAATGTTAAGTAAAAGAAACTGAATTAATTTTTATGTCTCCCAAACACTTGTTACTATACTTGAGTAGTGTTTAACTGTGTAGTAGGACTATCTTTCTTGACTTAAACATTTCACAAAAATTTATCCAAAAATAAATAATCTCTACTTTCTAATGTATTCTAGCAATACACGTTATTTACAAGAGCAAGAGACAACTGAAGGGAAGAAACAAGGTGGTTCACGTTATTGGAAGCAGGTTTCTAAGGATATTTTCTGAATGTTTCAGAGATTCTTTTTCTGAATTTGCTTTGGGAATAAATAAGGCTAAAGGAATAAGGTGGTCTGCCTGTTCTGCAATGTCATTGAAATGTTTCTTAAAAGAAATCAGCTGTAACGGCAAAATCAATATCATCAGGGAAACTGCCCAGTAGTGCACTTGGTACATTTTATCTTCTGGGAAACAAAGTTACAGTAAGCCAAGATGAGGTACTTGGCCAGTATCTTTAATCTGGATGTTTTGTTGTTGTATCCGAATCCATGCTGACCCATCTCCTATGTTCTTTTGTTGCCTGCACAGCCCTATTGTCGGGGTTCGGCGCACTCTCCGTGAGAGTGAATCTGCGTCACCTGGTCTCCCCTCCTCTGTCTCTGCCCCTTCTTTCATGAAAAGCTTTTACCAGGGCTCAGGAAGGTTGCTCCAGCACTCAGAAAGTGACCTTTCCAAGAGGTGAGAGCGCTGTCTCCTGCCTAGTTCTTCAGTGCCACCAGCTTAACGACAGGATTCCTAGAGCAATGCAGCACATGGGATCTCTCCCAACTCTGCCTTGTGCTCCTGCGTTTCTAAGAGACTTCCTAAGTACTTGGTGGAAATGGGCGAACAGGCTTTTGGCCAAAAAAGCCTGTTAAAAATAGAGGCTTGTCTGCTGGTATCTAGTAGCTGTGACCTATTTCTGTGGCAGTGTTGCAAATCTGTTGCATTGGTTTGTCACTTGAAATGCAATGGTTTTTAGGAGTGTCACGCCAATTTAATGCTTTCTCTGCTGAATGCAAACCAGCATGTGTTGCTGTGATCACTGGCATGTGAAAGTAAGGAAAGAGCAATGCGAAGAGTTTACAGTACTAACGTGGGATGCCTGTGCATGAGGAAGGGGAAACGCCAAGTTAGCTGGGTGATACTAGCTGTGACATGTTTAGAGAGAATAGGAAAATAACTTCCAATTGAAGAGGAGTGGGGAAGAAACGGAAATACAAGAAGGGCTTTCTGACATCGGTGTGAAAGACTGAGTATCTGAATGGAAAGAAAGAAAAGAATAGGCTGAAAGAATAGGCTCTCCTTCAGGAGGGTGCTTGAGGAAACTGCGTATGGGTTATTTTTTTGAAGTACGCCTGTAGTGAATAAGGTGGAGCCATAGTTTTGAACTTCATGAAGGTTTTTTGCCAGTTGCTGGCCTTCTTATTTCTCTTCTGTCAATGACACCACCTTTTTCCTTCTTCAGTCTGTCCCTGTTCATTGAGCTATACTTGTGTTTCTGGTACTCTTCATCTCTGAGTGGGGCTCTCCCCTAATTGTTCCCAACAGAAAACTCTGGATTTGTAGAAGGTGCTTTTGTGACTGTTTCTCCCTGGAAAACTAACAGTAGATTGCATTCTTACCAAAAAAAAAAGTGTTGATGAGATCTGGATTCTGGTTGTGTTAGGACCCTAATACATGGGGATTTCAGTCATATGAGATGGGTGTGGAAGTTTTTAGGGGCGCCCAAAGAAATTTTTTCACCCTGTGGACTGCAGTTTCATTGAACACAGATTAGTTTGTCATCTCCATTTTAGGGTAGACTGTAAGAAATTACGTAGATATACAAACTAATGTGAGAGGCAGTTGACCTAAAGGTGCCTTTAAGGTACAGTTTGGGTTAGTCATCCCTAATGATATATAGGGTAGAAGAAATACAAAATACGTATCATCTCCTTAAGCACGCTGTATCCTACCTTGATTTCACTGACATTTAAAGTGTCTCTGGCCTCTAATCTGTAATTGGTGTTCAGCATGCAGCCAAAAACTGTAATGTAGACACAATTACAAAGCACATAGTGGGAAATCTCTACAGTTTAGATCCTTCCAGCAGAACAAAATTGTGTATAAATGGAATAAGGTGAGACATCCTTACAGGAAGGTGACTACATAGCCTTAGTGGCAGGCTCCCACAGCTTTTAAGAAGTACATTTTAAATTGTCTAGATTCACCTTCTAATAGAGGGATAATGTAAACTAATGATTACTTAATTTTAGGAGGTCTTTCCAAAACCAGTCTTAGAAATATTTCACAGTTTTGAAGAGGGAGTCACTTTAAGGTGACCCCACCTTTTTACCCAAGCACAAATGAATAAGGAATAAGCAGCGTATGTTTTTTGAAATTTGGGAGGAGATATTGACGTCTCATCCAGTGTAGAAGCAGGCTTTTAATATTGCCTGTTCTAAACCTTATGTCCAGTAATAGTTACTTTATAAGTGAGTTGGATGCCTAGATTTTCCATTCCCTACTACACTGCAGTAACACTAGAGACTAAGTAGCAGGTGAATTATTAAAGTTGAAATTAAAGAAACTGGTGAGTGCACACCAGGGTGTGCAGACAAATGGCAAAAAAAGTAACCTGTCTCTTGCAGACTACCTCTTATTTGGGTTCCAGTCCAACTTTGTTTCTGTGTTCCCTTCAGTTAGCAGACTTGGTCCAAGCTGAACCAATGCCTAGGTCAGTTTGCACAGGCAGCTGGATCCCATGAAGCCTAGCTTTTTGGATTTGGGGAACGTAGGTACTGAGTGTTGTGCTAAAACTGTACTTTAATGCCAGCTGATTCCAATCTGAAATGTCTGAGATTATTACTCTTTCTGGATTTGGTTACGCACGCTAGTCAAGATACTGTGTTTCATTATAATGGAGTTTGAACTGTAAGGTGAGGAGATCTTCAAATTAGGAGTAATTCCCAGAAAACCACCCTGTTTCTACTTAGGTTTCATAGTATATAGGTTTCTGGTACCATTTAATCTTGAATCTTGTGAAAATGGGATCTCATTAGCTATAGACCTTGCTGGGATCAACTGGGCCTGAACTGTCATGGTAAGGAAACTGCAGTAGCAAGGGTGAAGTGTTGGCATCTAGTTGCATTCATGAAGTGAATATAACAAATATAGTCAGAAAGAAGTGCCAAATGAATAATGCTGATGCGATAAGAGGTAATCCAACTGTCACTTGAACTGGCTAATGGAGGATGAAATATATTGTCCAACTGATGGTGGCTGAAGCTCTTTAAAGTTTACCTGATTTAGCTTGCAAATGTGTGTTGTGTCATCAGGTTCATGAATGAGAGGAAGTTCAAATCTTTTACAGTGTGGTTTTTCCTGTGGGTTGGTTTGTTTTGGGTTTTTTTTTTTCCTTTGGCTATTTTTCATGGAGAGGACCATCTTCTATCCCTGATAGGCTCAACATGAGGTGTTCTTAGCATTCTCATGTGCATGTATATTAGGTTGGAATTGAGCGCAGTGTGGCAGTCCTTTACAATCTGAAGACTATAAGCTGTTTAACTGTTAGGAACCCTAATTATAGCTTGAGTGCATGTTCCTCTCTAAGAATAATCATGGTTACTGCGCATTCATGAAGTGTACCCTAGCCACATTGCACTGGATAAAAATTCTTTGTAGTCTGACTTCCCGTATCATGTAGCTTTGAGATTACGCATGATGCAACAGGCAGCTTTTCTTGGTGTTCTAGTGAACTTCAATGTGCAGGAGCAGAGCCAGTTTCAGTTGGAATTCATTTTAGGAAGATGTTTGATTTGTAGCTGTCAAATGGGCCTATGCAAACAACACCAAGCCAGGGTCAGCTGGGGAGCTGTGTGTTAAAAAGCAGCTCTGCTTATTATATATGTGTCTTTAAGTATTGGCCACTGTATAGAAGATGATTCTGATCCATGTTTACATCACACTTGGCATGTGGTCACAAACTGAGAAACTGATGCTAGGGTGTTGGACATACAGGGTACAGTGGCTCTCACCTGAACGTAGACGTCTTCATCTCAGCTAATCAATGGACAGAAGTTGGTGTTTCTGCAGCACAGTTGCTCTCATCCTAATGGATTGTCTTTAATATTCTGACATTTACAGACCTGATCCTGCTTATTTATCTACTTTCCTTCCCGAACACTAATACAGCCAGTTGTGCCTGTGACTGGGATCATCTTCATTTAGAAAGCATGAATGATGCCCTAAAAGTGTCTTGACCTTCATTAAAAAGGAAGCCTCAATTGACTTGCTAGGATTTAAATGGCTGTGTTGGAAATACCTAAAGCCAGGAGAAAAAAAATTATTCTCTAGATAAGTTCACTATGGTGAAAGACATATCTTTTTTTCATAATGTTTGTGAGGAGGCTGAGCTTTTGGGGTTTAATTCTAATGATCTAAAGGTGATGCTTTATGTGGAAGACAGAAAACACTGATATGTTTTGTGCTTTAAGGAATGAACGGTATAGTAAAGCTGGACATCAACACAATATTAATAGGTGCCTTCAGAATGTTTTTACTGCATTGTCGATTCATTTGTCTAGAGGGAAGTCTAGGGTGGAAATGGTCCACATAATCTTGACTTTTGACAAGTGTGTTGTGCAGCGTTTAATATTGAACACAAACACACATAAGTATTAAAAAAAATATCCTGCCAACATAGAGGTAAACAGGAATTTGAGAGCATAATCTGTTTTCAAACTTTCATTTCTGTAACGTCTGGAATTCTTGGCTTTTATTCAACAGCCGCTCCTGAAAGCTAGGCTATAGGAAGAATCTGTTTGGTTTTTTAATACAAAAATAAAAAGCAGCACTTTTAAAAATGGGACAACCTCAGCATAGGTTTGACTAGCCCACACTGTCTCTGTTCATTGCATTGTTACACAAGGATAATTTAAATTGACTTATCGCCACTTGAATTTGAACAGATTGCTTTTTTAAAACAGCTTCATTTCTCATGAAGAGAGTAAAAATACTTGAGAATATTCTTTAAACAAAATAGCAGAAAGTAATTATTCAGAATAAAAACACATGACAGGAGTGAGAACCAATAGAGAGGTGTTAAACTGATCGGAACTAGTTTTTCTTTCTCCTGGAGGGGAGGAATACTTCATTTATTATGTTTACATATAGGCTTCCGCCACCTTAAGTCCTGGGCATTGAAATATTACCTATGCTTCTGTACTTGATCTGGGCAATTTTGTACCATCTCAGACTCCAAACTGCAAAGTAGGTCGAGTTGATTCAGTTGCTACTTAGAGCAATTGGGAAGAAGTTGAAATGAAAGCAAACTGGGGAAAAATGCATACCTTGGCATGAGCAGCAACAGTATTTATTCTCAAGTCAGTTGGCTTGCGTGGACTCAAGTGCAAAGTAATTCAGGTAAGTATTGTGTAAAGAGTTCACAAGAAGTGGGGTAGCTTTGTGGGTTTTTTGAGTATCAGTCTTTGGGAGCATTTTAAAGAACAGTTTTGGGAGAGATTTGGGTAATTGAAACCAAGCACTAGCATGTTTGTAATCTGAGCAAGTTTTTTGGGTTTCTTCTTTTCTTTTTTTTCCTTTTTTTTTCCCCCTGTACTAGCTGTCTCATCTTCATACTATGCATTATCTGATAGAATAGTGAATGGTATGATGCTTTGGTGAAACTGAGTTGCAGTTACCCGAGATAAAAAGTTTAGATGATCAGTACTCTGTAATCTTGAGTACTTGGGTTATCGCTTCTAACAGCTTAAGAATGAAAGTACAGACTGAAATATTTGAGGCATTATATTGAATTTTTAGCTTTTCACTTTTTCTTGCATACAAGCTGATGAATGCATTTTGGTTTCTGTGTTGGGTCAGAAGCATAGGCTAAGTATCCTTATGGACAACCGTTATTCAAACTGAACTGTGATGCATTTGTCTTAAGTATAGAGTATTACATTGTTACTGTTTTCCAGAGCTGCATGGGAGGTATGTTAAGTGATTAAAACAGGAACAGTAAGTAAAATAAATTGGAAATACTCCATTTCGTGGAATTTCTCTATTGAACTGTTTGGCTTTGCCCTTTCATATATCTGTTTTACCAAGCTGAAATATTCTGATGTAGCAGCTGTACCATAATCTAGTTGTCATTTTCTTAAAATAAATAAATAAAAGTAAAGTAAAAAAAAAAAAATTCTTGCAATCATATCCTAGTTTGCAGTTCAGTTCTTAAGTGTGTCTTCTGTAATTCATTAAGATTTTATATACTGCCATCTCTTAATTTGCAGCACATTGACTCTGGTACATTTCATCTTGCTCAGTTGTTGGTAGGTTGTAGGAGGACAGGAACCTGTAGCAAGTAGTGTGGTTTTTTTTCCTTCTTGGCTATGCCACTGTATAACCAAGAAATATTCATCCTCTGCCTTACCCCAGTGTCTAGGCTTTATAATCCATAGTTTATAGAGCAGTTATAAATTTCTTAGGTTTGAGATAGCAACTTTTTCTTAAAGTGGAAAACATCATTAAAAACTGGAATTAATGATTGGATTATTTCTGCTAGTTGATGTTGCAGCATGTTTCCCATGTAGGTGTTTAAGCCTGTGTGTTGTCAGAACAAGGTCTTTTCTTAAGAATTTTTCCCATGAGTGTTTGAGGTTCGGTATCAGTGCCCAGACAGGAAAGTTGGGAAAGTCTCTGTTTCCCCAGGTTGGGAGGTAATAAAAACTCTGCTCTGCTTTTCAGTAGCAATGACTGAACTCCATTAAGAAGTTGTTGCTGTTGTTGTTGTTGTTTTGGAGCTGCTTTTGCTCTTAGTCTCTCCACTCACATTAATAAACCTCTTCATTTTGCAGGGAGCTGATAGCTAATGGTCAGATACACTTTTTTTTCTTTACCCCCACCCTGTATAGAGGAACTGTATGAGGCGTTGCTGGCCTGTCTGAGCAGAGCACCTACCTGCCTGGCTGTTAAAATCCACGGCTACCTTAAAACCTGAAGTCATCTTGCAAATATGACCAAGAGTGAAGCCAGCCAGTTAAGTTTAGGTATGGTAAAGTCTAGGGTATAAGTATTGTGCAACTCCTGTTTCAAGGTGGGGAATATGTAATTAACTCGTCTGCTTTTTGCACCAACCTTCTGAACCATTCCAGCACAGGATAGGAGACACTACCATTTTACTCTGACTTCTTCCTGTTTTTACTCTGTAGGGTATTGTTTCACACCTTCAGATCTGATCTTAAGCTACGACTTGTCTGTCTGTCTTGAAATAAGGAAACTTTCTTTGCTCCCTTTCTAGCCTCCCTTTCCTAAATCTTGGTGTTTTCACAGGTGCCCTTGCCTTCCATTGAATATGGCAAGGTGTGTGCATGAGACTTTCGAAAGTTTTCCTCTAATCACTCATCAGACAACTCTTTGAAAAAGGAGTTGGTTAATGTTAGTTGCTTAAAATGCCAGGGGAATTTTGGAAGGGAGGGTTTAACAACAGAAATACAGGTCCTCAGAACTGTATGATTTGCACACTTCATGAGGTAGCATGTGTGACTAATCCATCCTATTGTAAACTCTGTGACTCAAATGATGTAAACAGCTTTGTTTCATACCCTAAAATAGCTACCCTCTTATTCTGACTTTCCTGTAAATTTTACTACTGTAAATTGAACACTATTCCTAGGACTGTCTGCACATTTAGGGGCACAGCAGCTGAATGTAGATTTTTGTACATAGCAGTAGAAAGGAAGTTTTCATTCCCTTGTTATGTAGCTTCTATTTAGTAAGCCCTGGAATGACTCAGTTTCTGTGTTCTTACATGTGATATTTAAGACTTGAAATAGTGAGAAGTAGTTTTGTCACAGTTATTTTTAGAAACATGAGTTATAATGATTAGTGTATCCAAACTCAATACCTTATTTCCAAGAGTTGTTGGACTGAAATACCTTTGGGAAACAGCACCTGTAGATTCAAAATTAGTTTTGTAGCCTATGTTTAGCTAGCACAAGAAGTGGTTACCCCATCACGAAACACTGTGTAAGAATTAGCCAAAGAAGATTGTCACAGGGTTTTCTGTTGCTGTTTTGGTTAGTGCAACATGGGGCTCTACTAAGACACCTTCTAACAGTGTGACGCATAGGGAACTGAGGCACTGTAGAAACTAAACTGGGATCAGACTGTTATCCAGGGCTCCCTGCCGATAACGCTGTTCTTAGAGGAGAGCGGAGGTGGTGCCTAATGCTGGGTAGGTGAACTTGAAGACACGATTATTTCTCTGCCAAGATTTGGAAGCAGGGTCCGATACCTCTGTACGATGGTGAGTCCAGTTTGCTCGCTGAGGCTTACAGATGTCAGGGAGCTGTTGTAGATCATTAGCATAGGGACAGCTTTGATTGCCAAAAAGGCCAGTTCTAGCTTGGTGGATTGTCATTCAGCACAGAGTATTTGATGTGAAAAGTGCTGATTGAGATGGTGTAGCTGGTAGACTGATGTAGCTGAAACTTGAATAAGACGCAGTCTGCCTCCCTTGCAGATTTCTTCTTTTGTGCAAGCCAAATGTGGGGAGACCAACTGCAGCTGGTAAACTGCGATCATCTGCAACTAACTTACCACTACAAACACAGTGAACACTTAACCTGCTGGGCTTTCCTTTCATCTAACTCTTTTTAGGGACTTCGTACTGTAGCATTGAAATTCTTCACAGCATGAAGGTTTGAGTGTAGCTACTGCTGTGTTGATATAGCAGTTTTCCCTGTGATGAAGATGAAGCTGCAGACACAGCTCGCCATATTTGATGCTGTCTTCCCGAGAAGCCTGTAGTTGTGTGTCATGCTGTTGATGTTGCATGGAAGGATTTGTGGCAGATAATCAACGTACGCATTGCTGTACAAGATCTGTGCACCTACTTTACGACCGCAAATGCAAAATGCTGAAACATTTCTGAAAGTAGCTCAAATACTTCTGAAAGCTAAATGTTCTTTCCTCTGGCAGTAGTCAGTAGAGATGTGTGCTTGGTGTCCTCTTAAATGACCTCCCAGCAAAGCTTCCCTGTATCCTCTCCTTGCCTCTTCCAGCAACATAAGCTACTATTAAAATTACTGTGTAAATATATTTCTGTGTGGCAACTGGGGAGAAGATCAGCTCCTTTCAGGTCATTGTGGTAGGAACTGAGCCTGCCCTCTGTTTGCAAAGACTCTGCTCCTTCAGCTGGAGGTGCTGATGAAACTTGAGGACATTTGGCCCCATTTGTGCAAGTGAAGTCTCCGCTTCTTGAAGCATAGGAAAGGCCAGAACATTGCCTCCAATAAAATATTCACCTATGAGCTCATCATGCCATTTCAAATGGCACTAAATGGAGAGTTATGCTCTGCTAAAGCAACATCTGTGCTTTTAGAGCTATTACATCAGATAGCCCCAATAAGACTAATGTATGGCAAAGCAAAACCCATTGCTGTCTGTTTTAGAGGCTAAATATTACTACGTTTTTCTCTTAGCTTTTCAGAAAGTTTAGCTTTTATTCTGAGCTTCCAGTTGGGCACATGATGAATGCTATGAATTCTTCCTGGTAGTATATAGTGCAAACTTCACAGCACTGTGTTACAAGAAAACAACTGAGCACTTCTGTATTCAAGGTGAAGCTCACACACAGCACGCTTTGCCTTCTAAAGCTTCCCAGCAAATGCTCCTGCAGGTTTGGCTGTACATTAGACACACTTAATAAAGTTTTTTTTTTTTATTTAATTTTTTTCCCTCCAAAGATGACTGACTTTGATCACCCCATCTGCTTTTTCTTTCCTTCAGTGATGGGGAGGGAAAGAAAAGAACATCAACCGTCTGCAGCAGTGAATCTCTAAATGCTGTGGGGGCCACACTCACACCTCGCCGCATCTCCTGGCGGCGGAGAATATTCCTGCAGGTAGCTTCACCTATGAATAAATCTCCTTCCAAGATGCAGCATCCAGGTCTGTGTGTGCTTTTAAAGAAAATAAACAAGCAGTTGTTACTGAATAGTTATTACTATAGTGAACTGCAACATGTGAAAATATGAAAGGGAGAAGGGAGTCAGCTTGATACAATATTCTTGCTAGAACCTCACTAGAGAACAGTTGTGCTCAGTTGGCTTTGGGTCTTTGTTGCTTTGAACAGAGGATTCTGTCATCAAAATCAAATTAATTGCAATCTGCCGTGGCTGCACTGGTAGCAAGGAAACGAAGAACTGCCTCTTGCTGACAAAGATACCCTCTTTAACAGTTAGCAAATTTACCCTAGCCTGCTTATATCATAGTGTTTGCAGAAAACGGTAAATTTTCTGCCTTGTCCTTGTACAGCGCATAGCACCTGTTGAGTGTGTTAATAATTCTTACAGCTTTAGGTCGTTTAAGGTAGAAACCTCTGAAATATCTGAAATCCTGTTATGCTGATTTAGTCCCGTTGGTGGAATTCACAACCGTAGGCAAATGACAAACTCTATATTTAGTGACCATAAAGTGCTATAGCGCTGCCTATAGTGCAGCTCAGCAGATGGAAAAAGTTGCTTTTAGTAGAGAGCCTGTGGTAAATCACAGCAGTAAACAAGCTCTGCTGTAAAGGAGACTATGGATAAATGTTTCTTTGTAACTCTAGAAGGAGCTAGCAGGGGAAAGGGTTGAAATACTGGGTGACCCTTTATTTAGCTTTATTTCATTAAATAACTTTATTTAAAAATAATTCTCTACTGTTGAACTGCATTTTCTCTGTCTTTGGGATCAGCACCTCAGTGCTGAATGTGGAAGACAGCTATTTTTATTCTGCTGTGACTTGGATTTTTGCAATATGTCAAACAATTTGACTTTCCTGTAATAGCTTTCTGCTTCTTTGCAGATGGTCATGACGGAAGTGAATTGTTACCATTATCCCCTCTTGCTCCACCCTTGGAGGAGGACCCTCTTGTTCTAGTATTGCAAAATGAGGATGGTCCAGATAAAACTGGAGAGAGGAAAAACTCAGAAGAACTACAAAGTCTGTGGAGAAAAGCCATCCATCAACAAATTCTGTTACTTCGAATGGAAAAAGAAAACCAGAAGCTGGAAGGTTAGCTATTTAGAAAATACCCCTAAAAATTATTACAAATTCTGCTGCCCGAAGCTGAAAACTGTAATGGTGTTGGGCCCCTCAAACAGAGGTGTGGTTCTGTAACTTTTTGGTTAACAGTGCTGGAAAGAAATGTGTTTGCCCAGTCCTATGTCACAGTCTACCAGGTTCTCTGTTCACCTCCCAACTCTTAATGAGTCATCTTAGTTAAAGAAGAAAGTGATAACTTTACCTTTTTTAGTGCATGTTAGACAAAGGTTGCTACAGTCTGTGTTCTAGCTGACTAAGTCTAGGAATTCTAATGTGGAGTCAGGAGAACAGATGCTGTGTGAACACTTAGGTATGGTAAACCTTACCCTCTATATCTCGTTTCAGTCCTTTGCAGCACATGACATTTCTGTCCAGGCTTTCTGCCCTTCATTAACCACATCACAGTGGTAATTTATAAATATTTGAATCCAAATGTGATTTTTGAGCAACTGGCTCTTGAGGTATGTCAAAAAGTTATTTTTTCAGAAGATGAGCACTGTACACTGAAAATTGAGTGCTGTTACTGAGGAATCTGAAGTTGGCCATGCTGACTTGTCAGCTGCCTGAGCTTCTGGCTAAACTATTTTATTATGACTGGTCAAGATTCGCACAAATAAAAGACAGGATGCAATGTCTATCCTAGCATATGGAAGTTCTTCAGTATAATAGACTAATAGCTTTTGGTGCAAGCTGAAAATTTCACATGTCCTCTCTGCAATTGCTGCCCTCATCTTCTCCTGTATGGTGTATAACCTCATTATATGGTAGTCTGATTCTTCGAACAAAACATAATGATCTTGTTAAGGTCAGTTAACTCTTTTTCCTTCTTTAGTGATCCTTACTGAGAAGGCAGGAGGAGGAGAGAAAAACAGCAGGACAGAAGTCTTTCCATGTCCCTACAAGCGTACACTTAATAAAGTATTGCCTACACATGTAGTGTATTTCTCTGTGCACTCTCTCTGCAGTTTGTCTCCCTGTTGACACACACTTCTGTGGAAACTCCTAGATTCATAGGGAACATCTACAGAGGAGTCTGTTTTAACTTCAGCCAAAATCTTTGTTGTTTTAGCAAATGGTCAGTCTACTGTTGTGGGGTGGGGAAGCTGGACATCTGCTGTAGTGACTAATTTCATGTTATTCCCTCTGGTAGAATGAGCTGCTGAGGGACAAACTCTTTTCTGTACCCTCCCTGCGCTCTTTTCTGTACCCTCCCTGCATGGCTGGAAGTACTGAAAACTGTTAAATCGGTCCAGCTCCTTAAGGCTCAGTTGGAGGTTATTTCCATTCTGTAACTGATATGTAGAAAATAAGTTTGGTCTGCCTGATCATCCATGGTGAAAACAGGAGTGTCAGCAGTGGAGACTCCAAACTGGCACCCATCTGCCAGCCCACATCTTGGTTTGTGCTCCAAGGAGCATGTTTCCATTCTTGTATGCAGGTTCATAAGTACTGCTAGTGAAACTGGTGCTTTGGCTAGCTAGAATTCATCATCTTATTTTCAAAGGGTGAAAAGTAACCTTAGCGCCTATCTCTAGGCTTCCTTCCTATAGGCTGCTGTAACGTGGGCCATTTTATAGACAGGACATATGCAGAACTGATACATTCCAAGCAAGCACTGGTTTGTACAGTGGTTGGCATCCTAGCCTACAATTAAATGTAGATCTCAGGAATGGGAAACATAATAACAGAAATGCAGCCATTTCTCTATTTGAAGCCAGGTTCCTAGCTGTGAGTTTAGTCAGCTGTATATGACTGGTTTAAGACTGGAATTGCTGTAGAATTTTTTTCAGTGGTTTTCTGTTAATGTTTTGTTGATTTTTATTTGCAAAATATTAATAGAACCTCTTTTCCTGTTCCTTTTGCTGTCGAGGAGACTTGAATACTATTAGCTCTGTTTTACAGAAGGTAAGTTCTGTGAATTGCACAAACTTGCTTTTTTTTTTTTCTGAGCAGCTGAAAGCTACTTTTTCCATTAGATGACGTAGAAATATAAGACCTACAAGAAGTAGCAGGCCACCTAACAATGATTAGGAAGAACATTAACAAGGATGGTTGCAAGTAACCAAGGTTGGCATAGGAAGCAGGGCAAGTAAAATCAACAGGCAAGCCTGTGGACTTTCAGTAGGGTTAACTGCAGAGCCAAAGTACCTTTCAGTGAATAATAACCCATGCGCTTAATTCTGGGGTTCCTTGTCACGCTGAAATATGTTACTACTGTCTTAAATCTGTCACATACTGCTTATGAGAATGAGCATTCTCAAATGAAATCTTACAGCAATAGGGTAGCTTTTAAAATTGCCCCAATTGGACTGCAAATTCTTGTGGTGAGATCATGTTCCCGTTTTTATGGAAGTGTACTGCACCTTGCATAAAAGTTGCTTCTACAAGGCCCCCTGTAGTCTTGAATAGATATGATCTCACTGGTGTAACATACAGCTTTTGGAAATAAATTGTCACCTACATTTTTGGAGTGGCCTAGGCAATGATCTTATGGATTCATCCAATATTGGCTGTATCCAAAGTGTGCTGATTAGGCGAAGGAACTGATTGTCTTGTTTTGCAGGTTGTATAATAACATAGTGTGAGTTTGCTTTCACCTAGAGATGATGGTGGGGAGGGGGGTACATCTGTAAGAGGAAGGAGTCTCCTGCAAGGAGCAAGTGCTGCACACAGATCAAGGCAAATTTGGAATAAACTCAATTGCAGCTTTCAGAGGTCATGTTGTGAAATGTACAATTCAGTCCAATGGTAATTAAACCTGTCTCTGTAGGTTAAGACACATTCAGGTCTTGATTCCAGTTTTTTACACCAGTAGTATGAGGAATTAGAGTTTTTCTGCATGCATATTACATATAATAAAATAACCACAGTTAATTTCTCAGTAATGGAAATGAAAGCTGCTCTTCCATGAAATTCCAGAGTAACTCTGCAGCTTTATTTCAGAAATAGTGAGTCCTCTGGAATAAGTATCTTGTGCCAGGTAGTCCTGTGCAGAAAACTTTTTAAGTATACAGCAACGTGAGTTCTGTGCTTCAGCACAGATGTACCTTTCTAGATATGGTTCGTGTTGGTTCATTCTATTTAATTCTAGTCAGTCTGATGATGCCAGGTAGCAGTGCCAAGAGCTCTTATGACTTTCTTAAGGGACATGTAAAAACTGGGACCAGTGTGACAGACTTCATTTTAGAAAACTTGCTTAGCTTGCTTGCCTAAATCTCTAAGATAAACATTCATATGTTTGGGACTTTCCATACTAAAACAATTGTCATGTTCAATATAAACAAGAGAAAAATGATTAAAGGTGTTTTTGCAGTTGAAAGAAGCAGCAGATGTGGTGAAGTTGACTGTGTTGAGTGGGTTTTTCTTCTGGCCCCAAGCCTTAAAAACTGTTTTCGTGTACTTCATGAATTACAAATGTTCGTGGCCCAATAATAGAAGTTCAATTGTTGCCTGCAGCATCTTATGACAAAAGACTGGCCCCCTCTCAGCTATGAACTGATGAATTGTAGGTGTATTTATCCCTAGTCAGATTATCAGATAGATATATCTAACTTGAATGGGTTTTGCATATTTGATGTCTCTTGTAATTTTCTGACGTTCTGGTTTTCCGTGTGCTCTTCCTTTGTGTTCTGTGCTCCAGCAAGCAGAGATGAGCTCCAATCAAGAAAAGTCAAACTGGACTATGAGGAAGTTGGTACATGTCAGAAAGATGTCATAAATGTTTGGGACAAGAAGTTACTAAACTGCAGAGCCAAAATCCGATGTGACGTGGAAGATATTCATTCCACTTTGAAAGAAGGTATTTATCTAGGATGGCTTTTAACTATGAAGTCTGAAAATGTGGGGGGTTTTTTTTTGTTGTTGCCTTTTGATACCGAAGGAAATCTGCCAGCAATACACTTTTTCCAGTAGTGCAAAATCATGAAAAAATTGCCTTCTTTTTGCAAATGCATCCACCTCCTGCTGCCAAACAGAAAATAGGTTCTGCTGTGTCTACAGCTTGCAAAGTCAGCAGTGCAGAAACATGTATAGTCATACTCCTGAAAGTAGCATCTTGTGCCCATGTATTATTACACTGAAGATTGAACTTGGAGCTTCTGCAGCTAACACTGTGACCTTCTGGTTTCTGGTCTGTGGCTCCTAGCCAATTGACTCTGAGTTTCAGATGCTCT
The DNA here is from genome assembly GCF_000699105.1 of Pygoscelis adeliae. Taxonomy (NCBI): domain Eukaryota; kingdom Metazoa; phylum Chordata; class Aves; order Sphenisciformes; family Spheniscidae; genus Pygoscelis; species Pygoscelis adeliae. The sequence goes on along the minus strand of NW_008823918.1, from coordinate 248,890 downwards.
GATTTTACTTACTTACTGAGAAGGCAGGACCATAATGTCTAATGTGGACTGTGCCCAAAAAGCTAGGGGAATCACAACCAAGCTTCAGAGAGTCAGAAGGACCACATCTTGTGGAGTCTGGACGAAGGTCTTTTAGTATTTTGTTTCCTCGAGTGAAAGGCTGTGGATTTTGGCTTGAAGTAGGTCTTCCTGTGGCCTACCCGTAGGCCAGAAGGGGAGACAGAAGGCCTTGTTAGTATAATGCAGATGCAGAGTCTGATTGCACCGCTGTGCCCTCTGTATAATCTCATGTCTGTATTAGAGATGCTGAAAAATAAGATTTCAGTGTAATCTGGCTGTGGTGCAGAAGGGAAGTTTAAATTGCTACCAAAGAAAATCGTGGTAGAAGTAAGGTGGTCCCTGTTAGTGATCTGCAGAAGACTGCCAACAAACATCTTTCCTTGCTGCCCTATCTTCTGCTGCTGGACTGCAGTTCAGAGTTGGGAACGAGGATATGCTTTTTCTAATTTGTATTCATATTAAATAACTATTTGCCTGGAAAGTATTAGCAGATTTGACTTTCAAAGGTCGGTTTACAGACTCAGGGGGATGTGTGCAAAAGTCTGAAAGTAGTATTTTAATTTAGTTTATGCTTTCACAGGTGCTTGGCTGACTTGAGAGAAATGCTGTCTTTCAATATGAGTGGTTCTGTGTCCTTCCTTTGGTATGCAGCATTAATGCTTTTAGGTTTGAACTGAGCATTTTGTAATCTGTACATCTTTCTCTAAGCCTATGGACTGACACGAGCAGCCCCTTGGAAAGGGGAAGAGGAGGTGGACGTCCCTGTATTTTACACCTCTGAATTTAGTTCAGCCTTTCTAAACAGGGCTGTCTGCATTCTGCGTGTAGTTGTGCATCTTTTCCTGCTGGAGGCTAAACAGCTCAGAGGTGGCAAAACAAATGATGTCCGTACCTCGGTTGCCCGATGTACTGCTCAGTGTAATTACTATAGTAAGGTTTGTAGTTAACGTTTAGTTAGTGGGACTGAACTGTGGCTACTGAGGGAATACACTGCAGAGTGGACAACTTCTGAAGCTGACTGTTTGTAAGGGATCCTCCAGAGTGGTTTGGCCAAGATTATGACAGGCAAAGATTATGACAGGCAAGATTATGACAAAGTAAATTCTTGTGTTGTAGCACTAAAAATATGCCGCTGCTTAGGTCTCTTGTTTTTTGACTGACCTGCAGGTGTACCTAAAAGTTGTCGGGGAGAAATTTGGCAGTTCTTGGCTGTGCAACATCGAGTCAGACACAGACTGCCAAACAAGCAGCAGCCTCCTGACATCTCTTACAAAGAACTTCTGAAACAACTGACTGCTCAACAGCACGCCATCCTTGTAGATCTAGGTACGTCTCTTTGTAGCTGGGAGATTATTCTGACTTGTTTCACGTGTCTGAGTGGTAACATACCATTCTTAATGGAAGCTGTTGCTGGAGATAGATGCTGCTGTATCAGCACCGCTTTCTATGTTGTCAGGATACATTCTGTGTATGCCACTTGGCATCCTCTAGCAAATTATTTCTTAGGTTATGCTGTTTGTATTTATGCTCTTCTACATCTGTCTGAAAAGAGAAATCAAGCAGTCGCTTCTGCAAGTTCTATGCAGATGAGAATATGAAATGAGCTCAACGGATACAGTCTAAAATCAGTGGTAAATTACGGATTGATCTGACTAAAATCAACCTGCATATGAAAGCAAAGAGAAAAGGTCTATAGGAGGAGAGAAGTGCTGGTTGTCAGATGGATCTGGAGGTTTTTTTGTGAGAAGAATTGAATATCAACTACTCTTCTCTCTTTACATCAGGACGGACGTTCCCTACGCATCCTTACTTTTCTGCCCATCTGGGAGCAGGACAGTTATCACTCTTTAATCTCCTGAAAGCATACTCATTGCTGGACAAAGAAGTGGGTTATTGTCAAGGTATAAGCTTTGTAGCTGGAGTGCTCCTTCTACATATGAGTGAGGAACAGGCCTTTGAAATGCTGAAATTCCTCATGTATGACCTTGGCTTCCGTAAACAGTACAGGCCAGACATGATGTCGCTGCAGGTAAGTCAGTCCTTCTCCTAAAGCAAGCCAGAGTTTTAAATGAGTTTTGAGCTCTCAGAGGTTGCTCGTGTTCTCCGGGGTCTTACAGAGCTTCTTATGTTGTTTTGGAGGTTGTGAGGTGCATGAAAATGTTACTGTCAAACCCCTCTCTGATTCTGAATTTGCAAACAGAGAAGTTCAGAACTTGCAGACTTTTCCTGTCACACATCCCCATCATCTCCTGTTTGGAAACTCTGCTTTCTCTGCTGTTTTGCTCTTCCTTTTCTTTTCCTCACTTCTCTCTCTTCCTTATGCCAAAAAAAAGATACGCATGCATCTGTATAGATGGAGTTTAAAAATAAATTTGATGTTGTTTTTCTTCAGTCCATAAGCACTTAGATGTAGATTTTTCTCTTGTAACTCGAAGTCAAATCAATAGTGTCACCCAGTGGCCAGTGAATGTACTCCACAGGCATTTGTACTTGGCGCTGCTCTGTCTTGCCTCATCATTTGCACCTCTTTTCTCTCATCGTCCTCTACCCCACCACCCTCAACACAAAGAGAGAACAGATGAATTTTTAATCATTTAGTTTGCTTATGAAATGATGCATGCTCTGCCACATTAGTCTTTTAACAGCTAGCTATAGATACTCACGGCTGCTTAGGAAGGAGACACAAAATCTTTCAGATCTGTATAAACTTCAGGGTTTAAAGTTTGAGAAATCTTTCACCTTGAGATGCAACTGTCCACTGACTTAAATAACTATATGCTATAAACCCCTAATATTATAAAGGGATATACCACTGCTGAGTTAAAGCTTGTAATCCACAGTGGAGAAAGAGAAAGCTAAGAGGCAGATACAAAAGTCTCATTTTTTTTCATGCTCCCTGCATAGCAAACACTTATAATTAAGTAAAAACTTAAGGGGGAGTTTCAATCCACTTTTCATGACCAGTCACTTTAGATGCTTATTTGGCAAATGTGCAGAATGATAAAATAGATTGTAGTTAAAGAAATTGTATGTGCTTATTCTAAAAATGATAGTGTTTTACTGTGGATGTAAGTATGCTATAACAAGTTTGTTGCAATGAATTAAGGGTGAACAGCCATAAAGAGCATCGTTGTGCCTCTTCCCTGTTCTATTTCCCTCCCTGCCCCCACCCCCACACCCATATGTTTTGAACCAGTGGGGGTCAAAGTGTGATAAATGCATGGTTGTGGGATTATTTCCTCCTAGAAGATGCTCTCTTAGTGTTTGTATGTTATACTGCACTAGTAGACTTCCAATAACATCTGATGGTTTGAGAGCATTCATATGTCCAGGATTTCACCTTTTGATTTAAATGAGTCTGAAACTTCCATTGTCAGAAGCTCTTAGGAAGAACACTTTTTAAGTTTGAGAAGGTTTACCACTTGTAGTGCTGTTTGCCTTTTAAATGAAATGACCTCTCTTTCCCCACAGTTTCCTTCTAGGAAGTTACCCTGTTCTAGACAAAAGTACAAGTTTTGTCTGCTCAAGACAAACTAGGGTGCTGAAGGTGACTTAGAGGATCTCACTAAAGCCTAACCCTTTGTTTTGGTTTTTAACAGGAGTAGAGCACTTGCAAATTCTTTTGCATTTACAGTACTGAAACACAAGCAACTTATATGCAGAATTAGCTTCTGTCCTGTAGAAGAAAAATGTTGGATGTTTCTTTAGGATAGTGAAAACTTATTTGATTTATATTTTTAATTGTTGTCTGGAAAAAGTAGTAATCTAGATCCTTAGTTCATAATGAACTCATCCAATTGGTTTACTGCCTCTGTGGTACTATTCTAATTTCACATGTAAATGTGTTCTGTATCAACACTGTCCAAACTGTGCTTAATTAGTGTATTTGGCAATTAAAGCAAAGACTCAAACGCATGCACAAATTTAGCTAATTTGCTTGAATGAGAAGTGATCTGTCTGCCTGCGGACATTGCTGACTGATAGATAGTTTCAAGTGCAGTCAGTTTTTGGAAGGGAAGAATCATGACCACTAAAAGCAGGAAAGTAGCTGGATCCAATAAGTCATTTTCTTATTGAGGAATGGATTCACCTTAAGCATAAGGCACTGTTGATAGCAAAATTGGACCTGACAGCTAATCAATATATGTCTGCTTCTCATCTTCTGCTTTCTGAGAGAAGCATCGCTCCGTGCTGTGAGTTGACTTCCTGTGGAATATAAACTGTCAAAATTGCAAGGAAAGAATTTGCCACAGAATGATATTTTTAGCAATGAATAGCAACTTTTAACCACTTTGCTTTGCCAACTTTTACATGTATAGCAGCACTTTTTGCATCAGTATCTTAAATTTCTCTGGACCACTGGCATGTGGGAGGTGTGCTGGGAAATATGTATGTGGTACACCTCTATTGACCCACTGTATGTAATGTACAGAATACGTATGTACACATATACTCTGTGGGTACAGAAGCTCTCTAAAGTGATGATTGTAGCATAGGAGTTTTAAATGCAGCAAAAATATGGGCAAGATTCAAAGGATAAAAGCTGAAATGTGTAAATTTAGCCAGAAATAGTTCAACTCTAATGGAGAGTTTTGGCATCTTGGAAGAGGTCCTACTTTCCTTGCTGCAAGACTGAAAGTTAGATCAGTGTATTCTCTTCTTACCTTAAGCCCGTGAATCTGAAATGATACTTCACTAATAATCAGGTTCAAAGTTCTTTGTTATTGACTACTGTGTTGGTTTTAATTCATTAGGGGTGGGTTGTTTATACGTGAGTAGATATCACTCGAGGCCCTAGGCAACAATTAAGCTTCATTTTACAGTGCCGTCTGTACTGGAGTTAATTTCCCTCGAGTGAAATGGGAATGGTTTGGAAAACTGAGTAAAGCTGAACTTTTCTTTCTCTGCTTCCTTCCCCACCAACCCCTTCATGCACTGTAGATTCAGATGTATCAGCTCTCAAGGCTTCTTCATGATTATCACAGAGACCTGTATAATCATCTTGAAGAAAATGAAATCAGTCCCAGTCTTTATGCTGCACCGTGGTTTCTTACACTGTTTGCATCTCAGTTTCCATTAGGATTTGTAGCCAGAGTATTTGGTAAGAAAGTTTATTCTGTTGCAATAATAAGCAGAACAATGTTATCCATTGTGTTTTGAAACTCTCAGGGAGTAGTTTTCTACATACTAGGGATATTTGGGGTGACTATTGTGTGTGGCAAGTAGCAATGCTCTTCATGGTGGGATGTCAGCTCCTTTTCAAAGAGGGAAACCGAAATGTATTCTTTGAAGTGTCAGACTTGAGCAATTAAGTATGGCTGCTGTTATTAGCTAAGAGACTTCTGAAGTGTGAACAGCAGGAAGTTTATTGTTGCAAATGTATTTTATGCATCAAGCATTCAGTTTATGTCTATAGAAAAGTTCATCTTGTTGAACTTGCATATTGAAAAAAAGAAAATGCATTGGTTTTCGAGAAAGTGTTTCTGAATAACTGATTCTAAAGTGCTTTCTAATAAAAATTCAAGTAAACTTGAACTTAAAGGTTGTTTCAGGTATTCATGTATATATTGAACAGTTTCCTAGTCTTAGTATGCCTCTTATTCCATTTAGATCGTTTTTCATTATATGCTCCTCTTCAGATAATGTCTAGTACAGAAGCTTAAATATTGATTGTGCCTTGTAGTGTTTACAGTATCAGCATGTCAAGTACTTGGTTTTTGTATTCTTTTATTGTCAATAAGAACTGCCAGCTTAATCAAATCTCTAGTAATGCAGCTTTTTTTTTTTAAATTTATCTATTTATTAATGTAAAACTCACTGCGCCCAGATATGCACCAAGAAGCTAGGAGCATATGTCATGTACTTCCTCTTAAATCAGACTTTTTTCCATTTGATTTTTCTGTTTTCATACAGCACCTTTTGTCTTTCCTTAAGAAATTCAACCTGACTTTTGTCTCATGTTTTATTACTGGAGTGTGTTAGGTTTTTAATTTGTTTGGTGCGGTGGTTTGGGGGGAAGAGGGGTCGGTTTGGTTGGTTTTGGTTTTCTTTTTTTTTGACCTAGTGATTTCTCTATTACAGAGGGTTTTTGCCTTTCACAGCAAACTTGTTCTGACTGCTCTTTGGGTGAACAAATGATTGGTGTATCTGTTTTTCAGTGGTATTCACGTAATCTCTTTCCCAGTGGGATTATTGAATTCCAGGACACTCAAGCATTTTGGTTTTTATTTCTTTTTAATTTGTTTTTCAAGGCTAAAGTGTTCTTTTCCTTTTTTTTTTCCTTCAGTAGGCTTTGAATTTGGAAAATGAATTTTTTAAGGCTGGGGAGGGTCAGTGTTAATTTCTCTGTAAATGAGCCGAGAAAGGCATGTTCCCGTTTTAAAACTCAAAAGTCACTATGTTGTTTTGCTTCCTAACGCTTTGGATTCCTGCATCTTCAGTGTCTTATGGGCCATTGTCACATAACAGGAACAGATGGTTAATGTCTACCCATCACAAATTATATACTTAATATTTATGCTGCTTGAACATGCATCATGGACTTGAGAAGGGAGACTTTTAGGAACTGTGTATGAGCGAGATGGCTGCCTCACCAGTGTCCTGGTGCTACCCTGTGATACTGGATTAGGGCCAGGGATGGCCTCTCGGAATCAGGATCAGAAGTTGAGTTTGTTCAATTGCGTAGCACTGCTCTTGGTGGTGTGACAGAGTCAACAGCACAGGAGGCTTATTTGAACGGCTCATGTGCTGCATTCATCTCAGTAACTGCAAGTCCACCGCTGCTACCGAGGCTGAGTTTCCAGTTACTGTGATCAAGTTCCCAGTTTCTGTGCAGTCTGTGTCTACTGACTTCTGCAGAGCCCAGAGTTTCCCCTCACGTCCACATAATTATACCTCAAAGCAAGGGTTTGGGGCTTAAATTATAGCCAATGTGATCACTACTGTGGATCTTGAAAATAAAATGATTGGTTATGGCATCTACACGATCGTTTTTTAAGGACTAGCTTCTGCCTGTAGAAAACAGTAAAACGTCAGCACGTTGTGTTGTGATCCGCTTCCCAATTGCTTTTCAGTCACAGATACACTTAAAAACAGTTCGTGTTTAGTTAGCAGTCTATAGTCTACAGTAGACAGTAATGAAATGCTTATTGTGGATAACCGTTACAGACATAACAAGCATGCGATATTTTCTTTAATGCTCTCTCACATCTGTAAGGTGACAGAAAATGCTTTTATATGCTTTAACCTCATGTTGAAATAAGACAGATTGCACTTCTGAACTGAATAAATCTGCAGTATGATTGATTATAAAGAAAAACATCCCAGCAAATGTATATATTTATCCAATTACTTTAGCTCTCGTTTTCAAAATATTTTAATGATCTTCTTTTTTAGACATTATTTTTCTTCAAGGAACGGAAGTCATATTTAAAGTAGCGCTGAGCCTACTTAGCAGTCAAGAAACCTCTATAATGGGATGTGAGAGTTTTGAGAACATTGTTGATTTTCTTAAAACCACTATTCCCGATATGACTCAACCTCAAATGGAAAAAATTATTACCCAGGTAAGGTTGTTTTTCCTCTTTACTCCCCACCCCCCACCCCGCCCCCATTTAGTTTACTTTAAAAGAATAATGCGTAAGGTATATGTAAAAGTCTTCTCAGTATGTTCCTTTTGGTTTGAAATACAAAGGAGGCATCTTCCCAGTAACTTGTCTAGAAATAAGATATGAGCCTAGTTTCAATGTGTTTTGAACTGCAATTTTAGCAAGACTTTAGTTGCTACCTCAAGGTTTAGTACAAAGGTTCTTTTGTGCCCCAGCTATTGGGAAAACATGACTTTGCTTATAAATGTCATGTCACCATTAGAAGGGTAGAAGTAACCTATTTTCCAAACCTAAGCCCTGTTTTCATGACCTGTATTAAAATCAAGGTTGAGCAAACTTTTGCTGTTCTGTTGTGTGGGTGGCTTCTATTCTCCTGGGGATCACTTTAGGGTACCCTCATGCAACTTCGCCTTCTCACCTCAACCCTGTCCTTGGAGGGATCACACTTGCAGGTGCTTGGTGCCAGAGGTAAAAGCCCCTCAGGATTGATCCCTGCCTTTCTTGGGTAAGGGAAAGGAGGACTGGAGTAGTGTATCATCACCAGTATCATTGCAACTTCGTGGCAAAGGGTAAGAACAGAAGAGAAACAAAGAATTACTAATGCTGATACAGGAAAAGCTTCTTGTGAAATACTGTCAGTGGCTGGGATCTTCATCTCTCTACATCGTCGTCTTCTGCATTGAAGCCCCAAACTGAAAATGAGCCTCAGCCTAATACCTTAACTGTGAACCTGTGAGCGGTTTTCCCCCTTCAGGTGGCAGTTTGGAGATAACAGAAGAGCTCTAGAAAACCATCTCCATATGCAGGAGTGCAGTGAACACTGATGCATTCCTATGGCTTGGTTAATACTTGAATGTTTCAGGTGCTGTCAGTTAAGAATTCCTTTTTGAGCAACGTGCAAATCTTAATTTCCTCACTGCGCTGATTGTGATTGCCATGCTAAACCTATGTCAGGCACTTTAGTGTCTGTCTTCACAACTCGCTGATTCTGGCAGTGATAGAGATGGTAGTTCAATATTTTTGATACTATTAGAAATTGAATCTCTGTCCTGTGGTCTGCCTGGGTTGCAGAGCATTTGTGCTGTGGTGAGCATGGTAGAAGTGGCTTTGTGCAAAGCCAGGTCTGATTGAGTAAAGAATGGGTACGTTGCCTGAGCAGAGGTGGATGTGGTTGTATGCAGGTCAGCTCAGCTCTGAGAGGAAGATAGCCTGCTTGCCCGTGGTGTGGTCTCATGCTGAGCAGCCTTCTGGATCTGCCTTCACGTGTAGACTGCCTATATTCTATTGCTCCTACCTAGGCTGACTGCAGGTTGAGTTGTTTGGCTGTCTCAGCATTGTAATTCCCAGGACCATCCTCTTACAGCAGATAACGAAAGAAAAATGTAGACATTATGCAGGACTATAATACACAAATGAAGAATTGACCGGGTAGCTACATAGAGGAAAATGGCACTTGCACAGCTTGAACACCATATGTAATTCAAAGTTTTACCTCATTTGAATTACCTGAAGAACAGTGAACGTAATGCAGAACTTGTTTTGTTGGGGGATCTGTGTCTCTTCTGTTGGTGTAATGTTTGTGATCTCTAGAACAAGGATCAGAATTAATGTCACTGTAGACATCCTTCCCTTCCTAGTCTAAACTATTTGGTAACTTCCAGAAGCTGAGAGGCTGTGACTAAATATATAAACAGATAAGGGTCATATGGTCCCATCACTGTTAGATGCTCAGTTCCATAGTCTTCACAATGCTTTGTCACCAAAGCATCCCAATAAAAAAGTAGCGTATCTTCACGCAGAGACAGAGCACGGGGAAACTGTAACCATGAAGAGTGGTTTTACAAAAGTCTATAAATGGGCACTTGTAGTCAAGAGGTCCAGTTTTGAGGGTGGAGATCTGACGACTCCTGGATTATTCTTCCTCATTGTGTGATACTGCTCCCATCACAAGCTGGTGAGACTTGAATTTAAAAATTTCTTCTCGAACTTCTTAATATTCCTGAGCAAGAGATGATAAGACTTGGTCATATTATAAAATACTTGGGTTAAATAAGACTTTTCTGCTGATACATCTCATAGTAAAAGATGGTATTTGGTAACTGTAAAAGTGATGATCCGATTTATTCAAAAGTCTATGATTTATTATGGCTACAGTAAGAACTCTAGATGCTAAAATGGTCTTACTGTAGACTTCCCCTTAAAATACTTTTTTGAGAGGAACAGGAAAAAACATTAAGTTAATCAAGCAGAGTTGCCTCTTAGCCAAACATTCATGTGGAATAAGTGCTCTCTATTATTGTTAAAAATTGTTTTTTCTCTCATGGCAGGTGTTTGAGATGGATATTTCAAAACAGCTCCATGCCTACGAAGTAGAGTACCACGTTCTTCAGGATGAACTGCAGGAAAATGTGAATCTCTCTGATGAAGGTGAACCCCTGGAGAAGCTGGAGAGGGCAAACAGTCATCTGAAGAGACAAAACATGGATTTGTTGGAGAAGCTACAGGTAAATGACATAAGACTACGAAGTCATGGAGAGGTCATTTCTGTGATTTAGCCAATAGAGTAAGTGTCTCTCCTAAATGTACATGAGAAGTCTCCTAGCTGCAAGACCTTAAGCAGTTGAGCAGTTCTCTCAATTACAGTGGTTTACTTCTGTTAGACGTATTTTTAACTTTGTCATTCCTCGCACTTTTCCTTCTTGATTTAGGTTTCTTTTTCTCAAAATATCTCGACCCTTATCTCCCATAAAGTCTGTTGGCAAAATTTGTGTATCTTGCTGAAAAATAAGTTCTCTGTCTCTTCATCTCTTTGCTTCCCTATTGGAAAGCTTTAAGAAATAATCCGTAGCACATTAGGCTTGCTTTCTCCAGACCTTTGTAGGCAGTATTGTTTTGTTTCCTTCTGCTGAAGCTCATAGTCCTACTTTTGAAAGGTGGTCTGTCTTAGCAGATTTGAATACAGCTGAGTGCCCACCAGGCTTTGGCCGATAAAGTCATGCTTTAAAAAATTCTTCTCTTCCTCCTTCACCATTCACCCTTTGTCCTATAGCCTAGCCAAGACTTGTTTCAGGTTTCAGTGTGTATTGTCTTGCATTTTCCTGAAAGACAAGCTCTTCTTTTTGCATCACCAGGCCATTTCTTGTTATATTTGTTAATTTGAACAAGCATTGGAAGATCTCAGAAAGCACCTTCAGCTTCTGAAACCTGAAAATAGAAGCAGGGAAAAAAGGAAAGATCAAGTCCTCGTTATTTTTGTGTTTGTGGGCAAAGCATGCTATGCTGTGTTCTTTTTAATTGAAAACAGGGATCACTTGCTTGTTTACTATTATTATTTTTGCTTTATTACTTTTATTTATTTGTTTGTTTACTGCTACCTGGGCTTTTACCTCTGTTCTGAAAATGCACCAAGGGCATAGAATAATTATGAGTGACTGATTTGAAAGGCTCTATCAAAGCTCTTCTCTTCTTCCAGAGTGCCGTACTGTAATGCATCTTCCTCGGTTCCTTAACCTCTTCACCTTTTTGTTTGTATAGTTTCTTCATTCCTCTGCTTGGGCCCTTTCCTAGGAATGATCATAATTCCCCCACTTCCCACAGAGAGACATTTGCTACTGCTGAAGTCCAGGGTTTCTGATTACTAGTCAGTGGTTTTTTTCCCAGGGGAAGCTGTAGGTCTTTTACTGGAGAATAGGGAAAACTGTCTGCTTCT
>NW_008823918.1:224070-237445 GCF_000699105.1 Pygoscelis adeliae | reverse complement strand
CTCTAACCTCTCCATCCTGCTAATTTACTTTATTACAACAGGGTTCCCATTGCTCCATCACTGTCAGACAAGTCATCTCTTCCAGTGCTACTCCAGCTGCTCATTTCCTTTTTCTCCCTGCAGCTCCAGTTCCTTGTTACTCTCAGCTGTCCCTTGCTTGCTGCAACTTGCATGTCTCGTTCCCTCTCTACAGCTTTCAGAAATCCTTCAGATTGATCTGACCACTATAAGGAGATTCTGTGTATGATACACAGTAGGCATTCCTTGTATCATCTGCCTACACAGATGTCTTTTAGAAACATCTATGTAATTAAGTTCTTTCCTTAACATACAGCATATCATAATATAAAAAAAAGTTATTCAGAATGTCTCAACTTATTATAAAGATAATGTTATTGTTTACAGGTTGCTCATGCTAAAATTCAGAGTCTGGAATCCAGCCTGGAGACTATTTTGACTCGAGAGAACAAAATGAAGACTGTAATTCAGTCCCTGGAACAGGAGAAGATAACATATCAAAAGACTCTTGAGCAGATAATGAAGTATTTGCCAGCAGAAGTGTTGTCTGACTGTGAACTGCTCCTGAAGGAAGTAAACTACAATCCAAATAATAAAATAAAATAAGGACTAAGCCATAAACCAGGGTTTTCTAGGCAGCATTTCTTCAAAAAAGGGAAGGAAAAGATGAGTATGCTGCTTTCAAAGGACTTAGCAATAGGCAACAGTATCATCCAGAACTAGTGCTGGGACACTCATAGCTACAGATGGGCCTTCAAATGTCAGTATGCAAATTCAGGCTGTTAATTTTTTTATGATTGTGTAAATAAATCACAAGGGGGAAATAAAGGATTCTCACGTGTAATTATCATAAATAGATGTATATTTAGAGTTGACCTAAAGGAAAAGAGAAATTTCAGTAATCAAAGCGAAGATAATGGTGTTTTACAAATTCACTCTGGATGTGCTTTCTCTTGTAGTGAAATGAGGAATGCGTGTCTTTATATATAATGTATGTTGAATAATACTTGAAGAAAAAAAAAGAAGAATGTAATTTTCCCTCCAAAGAGCAGCACGTTTCACATCTTCTGTGGAAAATCTGTGTGAACTCATGCGTGCCTCTCTTAATTCTACTGACATTGTGTGCACAGACCAATAAGCAGAATAAGTATCATGACTTGGTTCGTACAGAAAGAGCTCTAGTGCCATCCGCTGCCTGGGCTGTACTGGTCAGCAATGTAATTCCACATGCATGTTGGAACTGGAAACAAAAAGCATCATGTCATAGCTCCGCCTCCATAGCTCAATGCTAAGAAATAGGTATCTATACACACCCGCAGAACTTGTAAAGACAAGAGCTAACGGTGACTGCTACTTCCTTCCCCGGCCTGTTTGCTTCCACCTGTCCTGGGGCTGGTCATGATGACAAGAGGAAGGAAGCAAGGCTGTGGGGTGGTATTTATTCTGATGTTAATTTCCTGCAGGAGACTTGCTGTCATAAGACTATGGCATGTAAGAAGTTCTCATTTAACCAAAGAAATACTACAAGAAGCCTTGTCTTATCGTAGTGGGAGCCAGAAAGCTGTTCTTAAATTTTATTTGAAGAGAAAATTGAGGCGGGTTGCAGGAAGTTGAGCATAAAGTGCACGAGAGAGGACCAAGCAAGTTTCAAATATTATGTACCTTTCAATTCTCACATACACAGTGGATATACATTTCAAAGGGGATTCTGAAGTACAGGTGCAGTTTTAATAATGCTTTCCAGGTTATTCCTGTTTTAATACTGCTTTGTGGTCTTCTTTTTAAAACAGAAGTTATGAATTTGTGTGTTCTGGGCAGAAGGTAGGTAAGCTCTGATCATTTCAAGGGAGAAAATATGTTTATAAAGGTATAAAAAGATGCATATAGATTTGAAAATGTTTTTGAGTGGAATTTTTGAGAAGACTTAGACAACTGTGTAATAGACACGTATTTTGGAGTGCATGTCTGAACCGTTAACTGAGTGTTACAGTGGCTCATGTTATCTCTTACCATTTATACTGTATTTCAGGAAACACTTATTCTTTTTAGTAAGAAAAACAATTAAGCGAAGTGCCAAATCCAGCAGTGTCTTTATGCATAAGATTGTCCAATTTAGAAAGCAAGGACTGAATATCACGGCTCTTTAAGTATTGTGCTTTATGTTAACATAGAAGTGAGGAACAGCAATGCTGATTTGCTGCACGCTGCTGTGGAACTTAGGGGCTTGGGGGTCTCCTGTTCTTTTGTTGTTGTTGTTTTTTACTTCCATGGTGTTTTATTTGATTAAAGATATTGATTTACTTAATAGTCTTTCTTTTTACAGTTGGGGTGCAAGGTCTTAACACTGTGTATAAAATTATGTGGAATCTGTCTAGATATTGTACTAGGTGGGAAGATGCCAAGTGAAAAGGCAGTTCTTTGCAGTTTTGTTCAGAGCAAGTTTTAGCTGATGTGTACATACAAAACCAATCCCAGGAACTGCAGTAGTGTGTATTACAAAGAATCAAGGCTATTCAGATATGTCTTTTTTTTTTTTTTTCCTTTTTTTTTTTTTTTTTAAAGATGCACTGAATGTGCTTTATCCTCTGTTTCACTTATAAAATTTTTCATGTAATGCCTGGAGAAATTCCAATAAATGTCATTGCTGCATTTCCCATGGCCTCTGGCTAGTTTTATTTTTCTACACTTCAAGTACCAATCTCATTCTCAACAGTACTGTTTACATGAAAGATGAAAAGGATCTGTTTAGTTTCTTGTTGTGGGGAAAAAAAACATAGGATTTGTAGAAACGCATGGGGAGGATAGAAATTCTTATTGGGGAAAATAGTCTTGCATTGTTCTTAATAGAAGATGAAATGATTAAAAGGTATTTTTCTCCTGTAGCAGTTCATTTAGTACGTATGCATGTTGAGAATAGTAATTTGATGAACTCCACGCTGTACATCTAGCTTGGGAGGAGAAGGACAACACCGTATCAACAAGCAGGAATAAACTACAGAAGTGAAACCACAGTGAGGTAAGTGCCTCATGACATTACGGCATTCGTGATACCATTTGTGTTCTGGACGCAAGTGTGGCTTGTAACTGGGTATCTCTAGGGTGTCTAGCTTGAAGTCTGCACGCAAGCAGGTATGCTCCAGACCATCTTCAGATGAATAACCAGCAAGGTTATCTAGACGACTGTGAAGGGCGTGTGTGTTTGTGTCCATCTGTTTGTCTCTCCCTGTCTATCGTATAGATAGTTTTACAGCTGTTCTGTTCTGGTTGCAGTTGTGCAACTGTGAAGAGGGAAGTCTGAGGTGCAGTGCGCCAGAGACAGCTGCAAGGGTATTTGCTTGGGAGAAGGGACGGTTCCTGGGTTTGGACAAATTGCTCATTTATTCCTATATCTTGTTTTTCTGTTTGGAAAAAAAAGTTTTCAGAATAAAGCTATTGTTCTGTCTGAGCTAAGCACAACAGCACTCTCAGTTCTTGCAGTCAACTTGCAGAGAACGAACTCGGGAGGAAAAAGTATCCGCTGTTTTCAGGAACAGCTAACTTAGACTGGTTTCTGCTGGCAGAGGGCTTTTTTAAAAGTCTGGGAAGAGATCCATCCTTTTAGCTAGCAAACTAGCTTGTAAATGAGGAGTACTACTTGCCAGGAATGCAGTTGAAATAGGTCAGTCTGTTAAGAAGGGCTAACGCAGGGAACTCTGGTATTCGCATCTTTTATGGACAGAAAACTCGGCCACAAAGTTGTTTGGGTTTTTTTCTCTTCTAAAAAGGAGAGTGTGTATTTCTCTCCTAAAAAGCGGAATATTTATTTAAGATGCCTTTAAGTTGCATTTTGTTCACTTTTCTCTAAAAAAGCATTAGATATTACTGAAAAATCAGTCTCCTGATAAATGGCATGTTCCAGTTGAAGACCTGACTTGAAATCACAAATCTAGCTAATCTTAAGTGGTTTGATTATGCCCTCTTCAACATGACAGATACAGACCTATTTCTTTGCTTAATATCACTACGAGAAAGCTGAACAATTTGTAACATAGGAAAGAATTTCAGCAGTTTGGTCCAAGAATTTGATATTACTAGCATGATCCAGAGGGTCTACACTTGGACGCTTAATTTAAACCTAAAACCACATAGGTATTAGTGTGTTGAGGTGAATAACACCAGGCACTGTTAATAGTAATTATCCACTCAGTCTTTGTAGTCATAGATGGGTGTTGACAGGCATGTGCAGGCCATAACATTTCAAGCTTTATGCCAGGCTACACCATCCATTTGAAGAATTATAATTCATTCTGTATTTCTGTAGTTCAGCTTTTACTGTCAGTGTTAACTACTGAATGCATTTAACGTATGCTTTGCCTTCCTCAGTCTTTCTGGTGACTAGAAAGAACAAAATTTAACTTTCTTTTCCAAAAAGCCATATTGAATGCTTAGCTGTATCCTTCCTCCAGACACCTGGTGTGCAAGGGATAGAGTTTATATGCTTTAAGTTTAATATGTTAGCTCATTCTGTCTGAAAGCATATTAAACTCGGCAGCGACAGTAAAAAGCTGGGGAGTAAAGCAGAGATTACTGTGTGCCTTGAGCAGCTAATGGGTTGTGTGCTGACTGGCTTGCAATGAAGGGGAATCTGGATGGATTGGTACTTGGTGTGTTGTTTGCTTTTGCTTTTATTTTAATGCTGACCTTAATTCTGGACCAAAGGAAGGAGCTGGTGGTGCTCCTTTACCAAAATGTTGTGTTGGGGTTTCATTTGAGTTGAGAAGGTTTTCCGTTCCTTTACTATTCTCTTCAGAACACTTACTCAGCAACCACTTCTTAACAAGGGACTTGGGAATTGTTGTTTGTAGTCTTACCATCACAAGAACTTCTCTTGGAGCTTATCCAAACTGTTCCTGTACTCAAATTACAACTTACTCAAGTCTTCACTCTGATAAAAGAAAGTTAGAAGGGTTTAATATATTGGTTTTATTTTTGGTTGGAGTGCGTGCTGAGAGATGACATAAATGCCATACATCCTGTCCTGCCGGAACGTACATGGGGGGAAGTGTAGAGTGAGCTTGTGCTTGTGAAACACTGGACTAAGAGATGTCACTTCTTAGTGTGGGAAATAGGTCTGTATCTGACTTCAAAACAGAGACCTAGTTGCACTGGCTGTGTGTACTCTATGCTGTTACCTGTCCGAATGATTACTTCAGTCGCCTGCATACACTTACTATTTGGAGTTGCAGATATTTAGATGTATACGGCCATTTTTGTCTAAAAAGCTCAAACTGCTTGTACCATCCAATTTTGAGCATGAACGAAGCAAGAATGAAGCATTCTGTATAGTATAAGCATTCTCTTCACATCCAGAGTAGCCGTCCAGCTGAAAACCTTGTTTCAGAACAGAAGAAACACACAGTGAACGAAGAGCTGGTTTGAGCCTATAGTTACTTTTCCCTTGGCTGGGCAAGTGGGCTACCCAAAATAGAATCATAGAATATCTCAAGTTGGGAGGGACCCATAAGGGTCATCGAGTCCAACTCCCTGCTCCTCGCAGGACTACCTAAAACTAAACCATATGACTAAAAGCAACTTCCCTGGGGAGCCTGTTCCAGTGACCGACCACCCTCTCAGTGAAGAACTTTTTCCTAATGTCCAACCTGAACTTCCCCTGACACAGCTTCATTCCATTTCCTTGTGTCCTGTTGCTGGTCACCAGAGATAGGAAATCAGCACCTCTCCCTCTGCTACCCTTCTTGAGGAAGTTGTAGACTGTGATGAGGTCACCCCTCAGCCTTCTCTTCTCCAAGCTGAACAAACCGAGTGACCTCAGCAGGTCCTCCTAAGTCTTGCCCTCGAGGCCTTTCACCATCTTGGTCACCCTCCTCTGGACACACTGTAATACTTTGATATCCTCCTTATACTGAGGCGCCCAAAACTGCACACAGTACTTGAGGTGAGGCAGCACCAGTACAGTGCAGAGTGGGGCAATCACCTCCCTCGACCAGCCGGCAATGCTCCAGGACAATGGACCAGCCAATGTCCTGGGATGCACCCCAGGACACAGCTGGCCCTTTTGATTGCCAGGGCACACTGTTGACTCATATTCAACTTCCCACCAACCCAACCCCCCAGATCTCTTTCCGTGGAGCTGCTCTCCAGCCTCTCGTCCCCCAGTTTGTACGTATAACCAGGATTACCCTGTCCCAGGTGGAGAATCTGGCACTTGCTCTTGTTAAATTTCATATGGTGATATGATGGTTAAATTTCACTATGGCTCTCTAGTCTATCCAGATCTCTCAGTAAAGCCTCTCTACCCTTGAAGGAGTCCACAGTTCCTCCTAGCTGAGTATCATTGGCAGTCCTGGGGAATAGAGATACCCAGGGGCACAGTGTGAAGTGAAGAGCAGATCCAGGCTAGCCGGAGCCTGGAAGCAGCTGCAATAACACCATGCAAAGTCTGGCTTGCTAAACATCCAGGAATACAGCTGGGTCTGTGCATGGCTCTCTGACGGCTGGACATCACCTCTGTGCTGCATCTCGGGGCTCCTTGCTTCAGACGAGGTCAAGTCTGGTCCTGTGGACTGAGCGCCCATTTGTCCAGTGCAGTTTGTGCTCCTGAAAGATGTCTTCCAGCTTAGTTTTATGTGTCGAGACAGCGCTATGATGCAAACCAAATCAGAGTAAGTAGGGATGATTTCATTCAAAACATACACCTGATGCTAACTAAAACCCTCCTGTAAGCCCCCAAAGCCAGTCAGCATCCCATCAGTGCTTCTCCAGGAGGACACAAGACTGGTTTTGTATGAAGCTGCTGGGCTGTCTGCACTGTCCTCTCCAGCACTCAGTAAAGGGTAATTTTTTTCCAGTGCTACAAAAAAACATTTGCCTTTAATTTTTTAGTGATCAATCCGCTAAAGTTGATGCTTCAGAAGAAATCGTAGTTATTAAATTTGTACCTGAATATTGTCCACGAGGTGTCACTGTTGCTTTTGTACGTGCAGCTCATGTGCCTATGTGGCAGTGTCATCGTTGCAGAGCTCCTGTGCTCTGCACAGTGCGAGCAGCACACTATGGCTCTTATTTTAGAGAGGAGAATTAACTTATTCTCCTGCCCGATGAAGCACAATGTGCTATTTGCACACTATTTGTAATAAAACGTGATGTTCACGGTCAAAGAGTTTATTGTAATGAGAGGGCTTACCAAATAATAGATATGGCCTTCTCAGAAACGGATGCCTCAGTTGCAGTGTTTAGCCTCTGCTCTTGTGTGAGAGAACTATGGAAGCACTTTTACACGCTACAACAGGCATATTGTCCCCAGCAATCTGATCCTGGGTGTCTCCTTTTGTACCGTTCTGGTCGAGCAGGATTTAATTTTATGTCTCTTGAAACCAGCGTTGAGCTGATGTGGTCTAACTGCAGTCCGATTCTGCACTTACTCGTTTTTATTTGTTTATATAAGGCTTCCTTGCAATAAGCTTCCCTATGCCCGTTAAGTCTCAAAGAACCAGTCCTTCTTCCCAGGTTTTCTTTTAATTAATCTAACTGGGTTTTCAGTGATCAGAACAAAAATGAAGGATTTGCTCCTGTTTTTCGCAGAGCTACAGAGAAAACATGATTTCCTACTTCCATTTTCCAGTTAACACTTTTTCCCTCCAACCGTGTTGCTTTCAGATGTCGCGCTCGCTCTGAAATGCAGAGGACACGGTCGAGACAACATGCTGTTTCAACCACCAAGACACAGCTGTTCTCAAATACGTCTGGACAACAAGCGCAAGGCATGTTTACCTCCCGACCAGAGCCTAATATTCAAACCATACTCAGGTAATTATGGCATCAGCATTTCCCTGGGGACTTCCGGGCATAAACAAAGAGACCATATCTCTTCTACAATGCGTTTGCATTTCTAAAAGTGACAAATTATAGATGGGCCTAATGGGTTGAAGGTGCTTAAAGCAGGGCCAGTGCACTTCATGTGCAATATACCATCATTTGAAAGGCTATCACGTTGTGGAAACATCATTCAAGGGCTAATTTAAATAATACTAACATCTAAAATGAAGGCATGCTCTGACATTTGTAGGTTTAATGTCTATTTCTGCACTCTACCAAAATAGATGGGCTGTGGGTGGATCTATGATTATTGCTGTGCATTAGCAACACAAAAATTGTGTAGGCAGCTGGTATTATGCCTGGGTAAATATAGATGAGAGAGAATCTACAGAGTAATTTTTTGATGTCACATGTTTATTTAAGAAACAATTAGAAACAACGTTAACTTCGGCGGTGCTTAAGGCTTTGGAGAGGGGGAGAGGATCTTAAAAATTCGGTGAGCAGGCACAGCTCCATCCTGCGTAGCCTGCGGTCCCGGTAGCAGGGATGGGGTTGCGCAGCCCAGGGAGCAGCGATCCCCTGCCGTCCTTTGCCTACTGAGCAATCACAGCTGCTGTTGCTAGATGCATGGGCAAGCTATCATCCCGACGAGAATTTGTGATGTTTGTGTCCTCTGCCCTTGTGGTAATCCTGAAAGCTTCAGAGGGCTTTAATGGGCTGAAATGGGTATTTTTTCGCTGACTCCTGGTATTGCATGTTGTGGAAGGAGCAAAGGTAGCAGTCTTTTTAGAAGAACATCAATTTATCACTTTCTGGCTAAAACAAGTAAAAGCTATGTGGTCCTTCCTACTCCAAATGGACCAGTGAAGAGAAGCGAGGTATGTCGAACCACTGAATTGCTTGCAGTGGCATAACTGCTTTTAGTAACGTGCTTGCGCGTAACTATAATAACATGTCAATTGGAGGGTAACTTCTCACAGTTTTTGAATGGAGACCAATAGGTAGAGTTCTCCACAAAGCCTTTGATTCCTCTTTTCTGTGTAAGAATAAACTTGACGCAGTGCTGCAGTAAAATTCTGATTTGTAGGAAAGGGTTGGATGATTTGGTTATGTCAGTGAGTGGGGGAAACGTAAGAGTGCAGTGGAGGATAGCCCAGCTCTGATACTTGGTACCCACTCTTCTACAGCCTGACCTGTGCTGCAGGTCCCCATTGACTTTCTCCTCAGAACAAAATGTGCAGACTAGTATTAAACTGGGGCGGTGTGTCTTTTTTCCTCATATTTTTCCAACTTTTTATCCTCTGCAGAAGGACGGGATCCTGCTGCGTATCTTGTTTTCCTTTCAGGCCAGCTGGTCCCTGCTTGTTTAGTCTTTCCCCTCCTGCTCATATTCTTCACAAAGGGTGAGATCACTGACCTTGGTTTGCGGGCGATGTTCTCACCGACCCCAGCCTGCTGGAGAAATGCAGCATCAGAGCTCTGTCGTTTTCCAAGAAATGCATTTCTGTCAGCCCGATGGGCAGTAGCATTGCTGCCCATCTCTTGTGAAAAGGCAGAGCGCCTTGTCTGGCGGTTCCTTGGGGTGAGTTCACATGCAGAGGTTATGCAAGAGGATGCTCCATATGCCTGCCACAGCTGGCTTCTTGTTAAAGGTCCAGGACTTGGATGACTGTAACACCCCTAGTACATGAAGGTGTTGGGGTTTTTTTTAACTGTCTCTCAGTGGAAGTAAGCCTGATGTGGTTAAACAGCCCTGGAGGAAACTTTACTTTAGCTGGGGGGGCTGGGGATGTGTAAAGTGATTGTGTGTGGGTAGGCAGGAAGAAATGGAATTACGGCAGGAAATCATAAAGTAGATGTGAAAAACACTTCTGCTCTTACAGCACATGATAATATGCCAATTTTTGAGGATTTCTGGCTTCTTGACATTTGTCCTACTTACTCCTTACAAAAAGCGTGTATTTTTCCTAGCACCACATGAAATGATCATAGCATCCTAGAGAGCCAAAGCACTAAAATGATGCAAAGTTGCTAAGTGGAGAACCCTGCATTTTGGAAATTATATTTATTTGTGATATAACAGGGCCTAGTAGGGAGATGCTACAACATAAGTCTGGTAAGACGGCAAAAGATGTACAGTGTCCAAAAAAATTTACCATTAAATCAAAGAAGTGGGAAGAAGGATGAGGGTGAGTTGGTAAGAAGAGCAACATGGGCCCGGGGCAACTATGATCAGTTTATGCAGATGTACAACTGTATTGTAGATGCCTGTTTTTGGAAGTGGGAAGGTTTAAATCTTTATCAAGCTTTTTGGCTCAGCACTGACTTTATAGAGACACCTCCAAAGATTAAATCTCTTTCATCTAATTTTGTGTTCCACCTTTCTCTGGCTGTGGTGGGTCCTAAAACATTTGCCTATTCCTTTCTTCTCTCCCACCCACCCCCAATACCAGCAAGAAGAGCAAGCAGAAGTGTGGTACCTCCTTTCTCTCCCTCTATATAATAACCTAATGGTTAGCCCAGTTGTTAAGAAAGCTAAAGGCCTGATTTCTGGTCAGAAATGCATCCTGGAAAAATGCAAATGGAAATATGTAACACAGCCTCCACAGCCTGTTTGTTTATTCTTGTACTTAGAGATTCAAATAATAAGCATGATTAGACCCTGAAAGGATCTCAATTACTGACTCTCTCTCCCATTTATGGCATGCTTTGAGGGAAATTACAATGAACATGCTATTAAACAAAACATGAACCCTCAGGCTATCTGGGTTATAGCAGATCCTCTGCTCCTTGGAGTATGCATAAGCCTCTCTCCCTGCTCCCCTGTGTGAGCCAGGATCCTGGCAGGACTTTCTGGCCCTTCCTTGCTCCTGGACCCCAGAGTCGGGGTCTCCAGCCACCATGTCAGGGAGGGCAGGAAAGGGAGAAGAGTGGAGTGTGGTGCTCTCACTGTCCCTCCACGCATGCTGAGACCTGAAGCACTGCTCTTCTCCAACCGCAGTGTCATCCAAGCTATGTCATCCAAGCTAGTAGTCTTTTTTTTTTTTTTTTTTTTTTTTTTTTTTTTTTTTTTTTTTTTTTTTTTTTTTTTTTTTTTTTTTTTTTTTTTTTTTTTTTTTTTTTTTTTCTTTTTTCTTGTTCTTCCCTGGGATGAGGGGAAAGAAAAGGGAGTCAGAGTCTGAAGGCAGTCTCAGTGTAAACCTCTGAACATAGA
This sequence comes from Pygoscelis adeliae, assembly GCF_000699105.1. Lineage (NCBI taxonomy): Eukaryota > Metazoa > Chordata > Aves > Sphenisciformes > Spheniscidae > Pygoscelis > Pygoscelis adeliae. The sequence goes on along the minus strand of NW_008823918.1, from coordinate 226,398 downwards.
AATTAACTGTAGTCCATCCTGTGTACAATAGGAAAATGAATAGCAAAGAAACTTTGCCTGGAGCTGCAGGGAAAGGCAGAGAAGGATTTGCTGCTGCAGATGCCTTAAGTAGATAGAGTGTGCTGAAGTTTAGGTCCTGGTTCAATATATCTATCACAAAATAAATGTGTGCTCTACCACCATCTGTAATATATGCACAAGCAGCAAACCACTCCAGACACAGCTAGAAGTGTAACAGCCCAAAGCGGGGGAAGGAAAAGGAGAAACAGAAGGGAAGGAGGGAACGTGTATTGAAGGAGAGAACAAGGACTGGGGTTGCATTGGGCATGCGAGGAGAAACCTGTGCCACTTTTCTTTGCATGCTGGAGGTGCCTGTCACCATGAGGTCTAGAGTCGCAAATCAGGTTGGTGATATCTCTCTTGGACTCTGCCAGCAACCCTCTCTAAGCTGTAAACATTTCAAGATATAATGGTTCCCTCCCTTTCACTATAACAAAGTAGGGAGGAGAAAGCACCTACAACCAAATCCTTGGTAGCCCCAGAAACACCCTGACGGCCCCCACAATCACTGCTCCCCACAAAGAGGGTTCCTTTTCCTATGTGAAACAAGCCACATGCTAGGTTTTGCCACAAAACCAAAGGCACTTTAGCACTGAAGTGAGTAAACTTTTCCCCGTTCCCAAAGAGCAAGTTCAGCACCATTTAAACTTCTGAAATCCCGGAAAGGAAGAGGTGAGCTTCTGAGTGAAGATCCAGTACACAAAACCCCCGCATCTATTGGGCTTGGCCTCTGAACTGCGGGTGAAGAGGAACTCTTGTTTTCAGAAAAATCCTAATACCAAGCCAGGCAGTTGGAGCATGCGACCTCTTTGGGGTTAGCTTTTTGTAACCCTCCAAATGCAACAGCAGCATCCATCTGGTCTGTTTGTTGCTTTTTTTTCTTTTTTTTCTTTTTTTTCTTTTTTTTCTTTTTTTTCTTTTTTTTCTTTTTTTTCTTTTTTTTCTTTTTTTTCTTTTTTTTTTTTTAATGTTAAAAATATACATTGTTCTGTGCATGTTAATGATAAATACAGTTGCAGTACAGAGGGCTAAAGGGTGTGTAGCATATTTCTTTGATTTTGCAGGGCCAATAAAACTTGTGTCCTGAGAGTGTCTTCCTTTGGGCATCTTTTTACCGAAGCTTTTAATACTTCCTTTCCCTCCACATGAAAAGCCACACACAGTCATGGCTATTATACCATGTAGGATTAACTTAAAGTACAGCATTGAGCTTGCAAAGGTTTGGGGTGTTGAGCTTTCTGCAAAGTCTGCTTCCTAAGTATTTAAGCACTCTTCTCATTTACATAATCTAATTGTTACATTCGTTAACATTCTCTCTTCTAAATCCTACATCTGATCTCCACTAGGCAAATGTTGTCAGAGCAATTAAATAGAAAAGCATTAGATGTAGATGGGAGGAAAAAGAAAGCAAAAAGATGATCACCAGTTTCTCAGCAGGGTTTGCAGCCCTTTAGCCACAGCGCAGAGCTGATGTGGTTGCTGATTCTACCTCCTTACTCAGTTTTGTCCCTAATAGCCATGGAAACAAAGAAATGCCAGTAAAAGTAACCGTTTCACTCAGTTCCTTTCTGACCACAGCCTGCACTAAAAGCTTTGTTATTTGCTTTCTGCTCTACATGCTGGAGAGAAAGGAGGGAGAAAGCAAGGTGGCTCACGGAGGGCAAGGATCACTGCAGATGTGGCAGGGAGGGACAGACCAGCAGAGCGCCAGGCTGAGATGGTGATGACCCGGGCAATTGAGAAGTGATGTAATCTTCAGAGAAAACAAGACCGTCTCGATGTGCCCTCCCTGCCTGCCTCCTACCCCTGCTCCTTACGCTTCAGCCCAAAAACCTAAAGGGAAGGGGCAGCTGCAGGTGGTGGTAGAGCAAGCCAGAAGCAACAGAGAGAGCTCCACGGAGGTGTGTGGACAGCAAAGGCGAGGTGGACTCTGGGGGCTGAGGAGTGGTCTTCCTTTGCTCTTTCGCCAGCCTCTCAGCAAACCCCCGATGAAGGCCAAGATGGGGCTGGGATGCAGATGCGGGTGGCTCTAAGCAAAAGGAGCATAGGGACTATGAGGGCTGAGGGAGGAGAAGACTTGGGGAGGGCGGTTGTCATCAGTGTGGGAAATAGGCAGGAGGCAGCTGGGGACATCAAGCTGTGAGAAAGGAGAACAACTTTTCTTTAAGAAAATGGGTGGAGGAGGCAAAAACTAGAATTGGGGAAGTGTACATGTGGGTTGCGGAGGAGGTGTCAAACGGGACAACATCCATGTTTCCCAGATGAAGG
>NW_008823918.1:217640-224038 GCF_000699105.1 Pygoscelis adeliae | reverse complement strand
TACTAACAATAAAAATATAAAAAAAAAATTTAAAAAGAAAGAAAAAGGTGGTCATATCTGATCATCACCAGTAGTGTCAGGCTATGAATAGGAGTACTTGAAGGTGGTGATTAAAACATCTCCTGCTCTTTTTGCAAAACCCTCAACTGTGAGGGAACTTGGTAGAAAACAGTCAAAACTGTTAGTCATTCTCTATTTTGTTTCTATCACCCCAATAGACAAATAGCACCAAAAAAATTCAATCCGCAGAATTTTATTCATTCCTCTAACAAAGAGAGTTATGGGTGCTTGCTGCTAGGTTTTGGGAGACTGAAAAGACTAATGAATCTGAAACACAGGCTTTGTGTAAATTTGAAAAAGATGCACAATGATAAACTTTTCTAGAACTTTTTTTTTTTTAAATCTATGAAGATTAGTTTAACCACAGTGCTGTTGGCCGTAGTGTCTAATTGTTATCATCTTGGTTTCCAGATAAATTCTTTCAAGAGACTCCCACTGAATGGAGATACCCACGCAAACCTGGGTTTGTCCCGCATAGTCGTGACCTGTCACCTCAATAGCGCCACAGAGGTTATTCTCTAGAAAATGATGACTGGGAGCTAACATTCATGAGGATTATTTTAGAGTATTGAGCCATGTCTCAACTTTCTTAAATCCAAAGGAGATAGAGTATATGTGAAGAATGATTGCTGCTAGAAACAGGATTGAAAGAGAAGTACTGTATTAAATATATGCTTAAATGCTTCACAAAATTCTTAATAGAATATATACTTATGCTTAGTAAAGTATATACTGGAAGAGGATAGTCTCCCTCTGGAATAGTTAGGTAGGGCTAGAAATCTTGGCTGTGTCTTGGATGTCCTTCAAACCACTGCAAAAGAGAAAGTCTGATCTCAAAGCTAAGGAAAGGTGATGGGTTGGAGGACAGTTATTGTCCAGATTTACCCCATAATGTGAAGCACTTATTTGATTGTTGCTATGCACTCTGCAGGAGGGGAGGAGTGGGAGACCTCCAGAGGATAATCCAGATCTCATGTGAACTTTCAAGTAATTTAGTCTAGGACTGGAATTGCTCTCTGGAGGGTCCTCTCTTGTTTCACTGACTTTTAAGGAAGTGTTAAATTAATTGGGTGCGCCTAGGGTAAACCTAGGCCTAAATGATGGGATTTCCCTTTTGTTGAAATGGTGCTATCGTTGCATGCCCTTTCCTGGCTTGTGAACACCTCTTGTGTCACATAGTACCCAAAAGGGTAAAATGTCTGCCTATAACACACCATACTTGAACCTACTAGCAGAGCACAGGCATGTGGCAGAGGTGTTAGGCCAGGGACCTCCGGCTCTTCAGAGCAGACCCTGAACGTGGAGGCAAGTGATTGTTCAAGGGTCTATCGCTAAAACGGCCAGACGCGTAGGACCAGGTTGCAGCCAGCCCAGCACTAGCGTTGCAGGTTGTTTCAGTGTGGAGTCCTACTGCAGATGAGAAGGTCCAGCCCCAGCCAGGACTGAGGCTGGTAATGTGGCTGCACTGGGAAATGGCGATGAAACACCTGTGTGCTCTTGCCTTGTGTCAGCAGCAGGTGACAGCAACAGAGATCTGAGCTACTCTACCTGCTCAGAGGTGGTTACGTTGACGAAGGTTTTGCATACGTATGGATGCCATTGGGTCAAATTTGGTGACGGTTTTACAAGTCCCCCTCATAACCTTGGCTGTGCATGACTCCTCAGTGTTGAAAGCCTTCTGGAGCTCTTGGCTCTCCTCAGTTCTCCTTGCTGATGGCGGGCTTTGGTTCTGCATAGATTTACGCCAGGGGAAACTAACAATTCTCACCAAACTTCTCCTTAGGTTTCTAAATGAACGGATGTGAGTGCAAGAAGAAGTATTAGCAAAATCCCACTCATCAGAGTTAAATCTCTGCTTCCGTCACAGAATTTCTGTTGGCTCTGAATAGCAGCACTTACCTGTGCTGTTCAACACAGCTGCAGACAGCAGGGTAAATATTGCGATAAGGATGAATGCCAATATGTTACACATGCATTTTTAAAGGTATCTGCTGTATTACCATAGGTTATTTAAACAAGATTTTCTTGTTCTGGAGCCTGAAAACAGTATAGCAAAATGTTAATGTTGGGGGGTTTTCTACTTTTTTTTTTTTTTTTGTAACTTTAATCATCTCTGTATTTCAGGGCTGGAATGTAATCATAAAAGTTAACATGGCTCTTCAGATTGTTCTTCTTTCTGTAAGCATGGCTTCATAATGGAGATTTAGTGGGCTGTAAACAGGATGTCGTATGGTGCTCTCTGTCAAAAATTAATGATGGCAATGAAGATTAAATTATTCTTCCATGAAAATACAGCACATACACAGGGAGATGTTTGCAAGCAGGCTTAAAATAGGCCATTCCCTGAGGACAGCCTGGGAAGTTTACTGGCTGCCCCCTGTTCCTGGTGAGAGTCTGGGTCTGCCACAAAGGGGAGCTGTGTTTAATTCCTGCAAAACCCTGGGACACAAAGGGAGGCTTTTGTTTCTTTTCCTTCCAGGTGGAAGCTGTAGGCTGTGGTGCCTGGATAATGTGATATTCGGCTACCTGCAGTGTACTCCCATTGCTCCAATTTGCACTGCTGGCCTCCTTTCCCTGCCTTTCTTTGTCAGAGCTCGGAGCATTTCAGTCTGTGGGGATTCATTGTGAATTCAACTGTGCATGTTGAGGGGGGTGGAGGGAGAGGGAGAAGGGATTTTCCACAAATGGAAACTGAAAACCTGCAGCATATCTATATGGAAAAGGCTTCTACTCCATCATCTGCTTCTGATGTTTTTTCCCCTGGATGCAGCACGAACATGTCAGTGGGAGAAAAAAATATTATGTTTCCTGAGACAGGTTTGTCCTGATGCTGGCTAGTATGGATTGCCTGGTGTGCCAAGCAAAGCTGTTTCATGTGAGGCATGGTTTTCTGTAATGCAGCTCTCAGGAAGCCTGTGTGGCTGCTTTCTATTTCGTTTTTTGGCAGTAGGTGGCTGTCTGCCTCTGCAGAGGCTCAGCTCAGGCCAGAGTATTCCCCAAGCTGCCTGCTTCTACATTCCCCAAACCTGTTTTCCATATTAGCGCTCAGTAAAGATGTAAATATTAAGCAGAAGATTTCACACCTTCCACAAGGGCATGGCTTTCTCAGTGAATTCATTCCTGGTATTGGGGAGAAAATTAGGAAACTACATCTTGGAGGGAAGATGTCATCGTGACCTTTTATTCCCTTGTGGAAGAACTACTACCAATATTCCAGCTCAATGATCTTTGTCTTCTCATGGCTTCAGCAGTTACTGGTTAGGATCCTGAAAAGCGTCAGGTTTAGGGTTTTTTACATTTTTGAATGCCTTCTTTTTTCTTAGGATTGTGAGCCACCTTGATTTTTTTTTTTTATCCCCCCCATTACATCCTGTACGTCTTCTCATGTGAATCCCACACAGGGTAGATCTTTGTAGCTGTATAATCCTTTGAGCCATCTAGACCTGGAAAAACACATCTTTCTCCCTTGTTTTTGAAGCCTGTTGTCTAAGAAGACAACGCGTTTGTGTATGCTTAGAATATATGAGCTGATAGAAGTGAAAGGGGAAAAAGAGGCGACTACAGTTACCTACTCCATTCCCTTGCATGGGGAGCACGGTCCTTTGTGGTGGAAAGCAGCTCATTTCAAACAGGTACTGCACTGGACCTTTGGCACACACGGGTGTATAAACTGAAGCGCACCTGACATTTTAACTCTCCTTTGAAGCTCCATTATGATAGTGAAGGTAAAATGTATGTTATGTAAAAACCAACTATTGCTGTCTCTTGGCAAAGATCTCTGCTCCTTCGATTGCTTGCATTTTTCATGGGGAAAATTACTACCCTGATAGAGTTAGTCTTTCAGTGAGCAGTGAATATTGTTGTTGTTGTTGCTCAGAAATTAGCTGACTAACATAAATTATTCTGGTAAAGTTAACCCAACCAGTGTGCAAGCATGTCTTTCTGTTTTGACCCGTCAGTTGGACATTGCCAGCACTGGCTCCTGCTTTGGGGCAGAGATGACCTCTCCTGCCAGCGGCAAGGGAACCTGGTAGGGCTTCTCAGGTTTGCCTTTTAAATATGCCCTCTATATCTGGGTAGGTGTGTGGCATTTTTGATGTTGCTGTTCTTTGATGTGGGGAATGGTGTCTTTAATGAGATGATTTTTTTTTTCCCCCCCCCTCAGAAAAGTAGATTTTACTTTACATGCTAACACATGATCCCTGCTCTTCCAGTTGTACTGGGGAGAACTGCTAACTGGGAAGTAGCCACCTAACATGGGCTGTCTGGAAGACAGAGTGAGGACAAAATAACCCCCCGTGCCTCTGTGACCATTGCCCAATACACTGCGTACTCCTGTGCTATGTGATGGGCAGCTGCCTGCACCAATTTTCATCCTCTACCACACACATACTTTCACATTTTCCTATTCTAGTCACTATATGGAGATCTCTGCCATGCCTCCATGCATTTTGCATCTCTGGATTCAGCGCAGCGGGTCTGATTAAGTCCTGTAAGCTGTGTAGCTGTTTCTGTCTCTGCAGGATGAATGCAGGTAAGGTCTAAAACACCTTAACAATAAAGTCCTCTCAGCCTTGGCACAGATCAGGGATTTGCCACCTGCTCTGTATATCCAAGCAATTTGCAGCTGCTGTTGCAACCCAGGGATGAGTATCTGTGGGCCTGGGACAGAGACCAGACTTGTGGGCAGCCTGTGGAGAGAGGATGGCAACGTGCTCCACGTGGCAGAGTGAGCTGGAGAAGTCTGCTGTGGGTTTCCGCAAGGCTGCCTCCGAATGTTGCTTCAGTCTGGTGCGGGAAAGGAAAAAAGATGAGGAAAGGTGTCATTTGTGGGATCACACCTACTATCCAGGCCCTCTGTTTCCAGCCGTGGTATATCTTATTTAAAAAAAAAAAAACTTCTGTAGAGGGATACCTGTGGGACTGTGGGAGGACCTTTTGGTTTAAATCCCACCCACATATAAGTGCCTGTCCAAGCATCCCTTTATCGTAGCTGCCTACTTCTGAGTAAAATAATCCAAGCTACATGGACTGTTTGAGCAATGTATTGACACTTTTTGTAATGTCTGTCACTCACATTAAGTGCAGACAGTGACAGCAATAGATAGGGAGCACTTCTGCATTTTCAGATAACTCATCCATATTTCTTCACCCACCTGCTGAATTGACTTGAGTTGGGGATTCTTGCCATCGAATCCCCAAGAATGGTCTTTAGGCCTCAAAGTACAAGACCAGCTGAAGTTTTATAAATACTGCCTAGTTTTTCTCTACCTGCAAACTGTTCAAGAAGCACAATTTAAGGGGTAGTATGGCTACTGCTCACACTGGCCTCAGGATGCTGGTGTTTACATTGCCTCCTGGATTTTCCAGATCATCAATGGAGAAATCAGTTCTGAAACATGATTAAATCAAATCACCTTTTATTTAATAAGTCATCTTCCTTCTGGCATAAGTCAATTAAATGGTCATGTCTAGACTTGTAATTAATCCCTCTGGAATTTGGCCAAGGAAAGGTATTAGCCATACTGAAAGGCAAAGACTTTGCACCTAAGCAGTGTGCAGCTCAGCTGAATCTACACACACAGTTGTGGACTCCTTAACTGAACAAGTAAAGGTATTGTTTTTAGATAAACCATGTTCTTTTCATTTCTTGGACATGGCTATCAGTGAAATAGAATCCTAATCACTGCTTCAAACCTGACCTACCCTGAAGGGAGAGTAGCAGAAAATATGAAATTAATTGCTGGTAACTTAACAAAGGGGATGGCAACAGAAGCAGCTCTGGAGAGACTGCTGTGCTTCACCTACCATGTGGTAAAACAGAGGTTAAAATGGTCAAGAATGAATGGCCTTCATTAAATTTCTGTTAAAAAAAAATTAAAGAACTCTGTAATGGTAGCAATGAGCATAAATAAGGAATAAGGATGTCTCACTGTAGAGAGTCTACCCAGACATGACAACAAGAATGAGTCTTGAAATTATTGGGGGTTTTGTCTATACTTCAGGAATCTTTCAGATATTATCCTGTGTATTTCAAATAAGCCAGAAAAAATATGGATGGTTATTTGAATAAAGCATCCAACTTTTGTCTTCCACTCATCACTAATATTTGATTTTTTTTAGCCATGTGATGCTGAATTTCAAGTAAGCTAGTCAACATTAGAGGCTATCTCAAGCCTAGGAGAAAGTAGTTGAGAGGAGATACTCTCTTTCTCCACTGATTGTTATCTCAGAGGAAAAGACTATGAGTAATTTTACAAGCTTCTAATACATTGGACTGCAAAGACATATGTCATGGTTTAACCTCAGTTGGCAACTAAGCACCACACAGCCGCTCA
>NW_008823918.1:214418-217442 GCF_000699105.1 Pygoscelis adeliae | reverse complement strand
GTTACTTGGGAAGACAAACGCCATCACTCCGAACGTCCCCCACTTCCTTCTTCTTCCCCCAGCTTTATATGCTGAGCATGACATCATATGGTATGGAATATCCCTTTGGTCAGTTGGGGTCAGCTGTCCCAGCTGTGTCCCCTCCCAGCTTCTTTTGCACCCCCAGCCTACTCGCTGGTGGGGTGGTGTGAAAAGCAGAAAAGGCCTTGACCCTGTGTAAGCACTGCTCAGCAATAACGAAAACATCCCTGTATTATCAACACTGTTTTCAGCACAAATCCAAAACATAGCCCCATACTAGCTACTGTGAAGAAAATTAACTCTATCCCAGCCAAAACTAGCACAACATATACAGTGAAAAACATCTTGTTGCTGCTCTATGTTTTCAAAGATTTTTTTTTTTTTTAAGTAAGTTCTTAACTGAATAAAAACCAAAATCTCTGTAGCTTTAATCCAATCTGTTTCCCCAGTTCAGTGAAGGAATCTTTTTCTGGTTTCCTGTGTTCAGTAATGTAAATCTAGTCAATAAATTCAACTTCATGTATTCAGCTGCACTATAGAAAAGCTAATACAGCTGGGACATCACTCTTAATAACCTCTACTCTTTGTATCTGTGGTGGTCTTAGAGAAGTACAAAGGGAGATAAATATATCTTTTCTCATCAGTACAGGCTATGTTTAGAAGATCTCATGTGACGTAAATTTCCATTGTTAAATCATTGCAGGGAAAAAAATACCCAACAAAAACCACCAAAAAACTTTCTGAGTTCTCAATCCCTGCAATGTTGATGAAAAATCATGGTGTTCCACAGTGGTCTGTGGGTCAATGTGTCCTTCAGGAAATTACAGGTACCTTTGTGCAGCATTTGCAACACTACTGTGAAACTAAATGAGGGCTCTCTTTCGCATTTGAGTTGCTCTTGAACCTCAATGAACCTGGTATAATAAGCAGGTCTATGTATAGGGCAGCTCAGGCTGTCAAACGAACTAGCAAATACATGCTGCGGTAACAGAAAATGTGTAACAGAAAATGTCAAAGGGAAACAGACCATAAGAATGGTGCCTTGAACATAACTGGCTAGTCTTGCTTGGTCCATTTCTCAGGTTTTACCACAGAAATGAAAGCTGTGAGCTTTTTTTTCATAAAGCTTGCTCATAAAAGGGCCATCTCCTTGTAGTGGAGAGTCTCTAAAATGTCCTTCTCTTTACTCTGGAGCTGACAGGCAGCATGGCTGGTGTATCTGTGTCTTTGTTCTTTCTTTTAAATGCTGAGGTTTCATTCACCCTCTCTTCCCCTGGAAGGACCTAGATAAAGTGTGATTGATTACCTGCTTGGATTCACAGCAAATTATCTCATTCAAAATGTTAATTTGGACCCATTCATGCTCAGGTGAGAAAGTACAATTTAGAAGGCTTTTTAAAAAGCCTTTTTCAGCTCCTAAGTTCATTATGAGCATTGAGGGACTTTATTAAACTTGAGGTTTTTCCCCCAGCATCATATTGTCCCACCCTGTCAGGTTCGTAAGATACATCATGGGTGCTGTGACAAGGACAGTCATCTGAAAGACATGTTCATACTTGTATAAGGCCCGGTGTGGACATGGCGCTGTAGTTCACCATAGACCTTATCCGACGTCCACAGAACTCCATGTCACCATTAGTCCCAAATTTGAATTTCTGTTGAAGTTTGACTCAGAGAAGAAAAGCAAAGCGACAAAAAACATCTCACTGGAGAAAGGGGCATCACCTTAACAGCTATATGGGTGGCTTTGCTTTGTTTAGGAGTCACGAGTAAGACTTCTATTTATTACTAAGTCATTGGTATACGGAAAATAAGCCTGGACAAGCTGGCTCCATTACGTATTTCTTTGAAGGACCAGAGTGTTTCACTTCATAGGTTAAGATTTCAATTCCTGAGCATTCAACAGTTCCTTCAAAAGGTGATTCTAAATGTAGTTCATGTTCAGGACTGTATTTATGTTTGGTGATTGGATTGAGTCTCATAAATATTGTGCACAAACACAAAGGAGAACGCTAACTTCTAAACTGACTATAAGAATGATCTTAGGGTTGGTATGAAAGAGTTAATATATTTAAACATCTGAATTTGAACAAATTAATCCCACACTCGTGATGTGATTGCCAATCATTATAATAACATCCAGATTTTTGTGGACTGGGAAGCTCTTTATAGAGGAGGTCGGTACTGTTAGCCTTATTTAAGCTGAGGAAACTGGGGTATAGCAAAGGAACTGGCCCGGCATCACTCAGCCAGTGATGGAAGTGACAAGAACAGAATCCAGATCCCCTTTGTCCCAACCCGGTGAACTTTACATAGGTCACTAAACATCACTATCCTCATTTTGTGAAGGGCAAAAACTGACCCTAAGCAGAATGGAAAGGCATGGGACCTGTGTCCTAGCTGGCATCCCAAACCTGGGTCTCTCACCTGGAGCATCACTGCCCCAGCTCGGAGACTCTGGGGACTCATCCATTCCTTGTATTGTTATTCCTCCCGATTTCTACATTGTCTGTTCTGGCATTTGTTAAAAAAAAAAAAGAAAAAAACATTTGGTTTTCTTTTCTGAATCCCAACCAGACCATTATGCTGAGCTGAGCATTTCTGAATTGAAGCAAATCCAATTGCAGTGGCCTTGCCATAGGCACACCCTAATTAACAGCAAAAAATTCCATATGTTCCACCCTTCATGCAGGCATGACTGTTCTGTGACCTAAATGCTCTGATTTGTCTTGTGGAGGAGAGTTTTCATACTGGGGGCAACTTTGACTCATGTCATTGCCTACATCTGCTTACCTTTCAGGTGTTTTGTCTTCTTTTTCCTTTGAGCAACTGTGGCTACTTTTCAAAGGCATTTGTTTGCTTCACCAGGTATTTTTAACCTCACAGCCTGTTTTCTCTTTCTTCATCCCCCAGTAACGTTATAATGCTGAATTTATGACACGGCAATTATTTTCACGGCAACAGACTGTGGCATCATAAAACAGGATTATGATGACTTCATTG
>NW_008823918.1:210313-214388 GCF_000699105.1 Pygoscelis adeliae | reverse complement strand
AAAGCTCTTTTTTAACAAAACATTAATATCTTCAAAATCAATAGGAGGAAAATTGTTGTTAAGGTCAAATTGCTAGTTGCATAAACAAGCTTTGTTATCTTTATCCTGGTGAGCAAAGCCTTCCAGTGATGCACAGTAAATCTTTGAGAAACTCTCAAATTCTGGAAACTCTTTTAGTGCTTATTTGTAGTTTACACTGATGTATTTGGACCTTTTTTTTTTTTTTTTTTAAACTGGGTAGGGATGGGTCTTGGAGTCTCCAAAAAGCAAACTTTCACAAGAGCTTTCCATTGCTGCAATTACAACTATTAGTATTCTACTGTATATATGGGGCAAGAGGTGTGCATGGTACTTTATAGATAAATAAAATTCCAAGTCTCTGTCTCCAGCTGCCCTGAACCACCTAAATGAAGGAGAAAGTGAAGCTTGGGTTAGGCTGGAAATAAGCTCTCCTGTGGTAGTTCTGTATTTTGAACTTCTAAATGTGGGCAGTTAATGATTTTTATGATTTTTTCCGGGTTTTTAGCCAGTTTCTCAAAACACTCGTGCTCTTTTTTAAGGCTTGTCAAATTTCAGGCAACTCATGATGTGAATCCTACTCTTACCAGAATTAATTATTTCATCTTTTCTGCATTTCTTTTCCTCGGAAGTCATCTCTAGGCAGTTATTATGGCTTCATCAGGGCAATCGATGCACTCAGATGGGTTGAGCCTGGTGCTCCAGAGCACTGGAGCTAAGACCACAAGCACAGGCGGGAGTGAGCAGTGAACCAGTGCAGGCAGTGGGGAGCCAAAACAGAGCTGAAGTAAAGTCGTCAGGCTAAATGAGGGGGGGTCTGAAATATTGTAAGGCATTTTGATTCAGCAGAAACCTTCTTTTGACTGAAGCACCACATGCCTCACTCTGATGTGGGAGGAGGCTGGGGCAGGTGTGGTGGGAGCTTGGCAAAGGTCCTCCTCCCCCTTTTTTTCATGCAGGAATCGTACACAGGGGCCATCTCTGAGATGCCCAGACTTTTGACGAGAGGTGACACATAAAGTATCATAAAAAAATAACTGACAGCAAAGAATAAGGCCTGACAATGTTGCTTTTGTGAACATATGAACATGCAGTGAACAAATCACACAAAAGTGGAGGATTCTTGTAACTGGACTTCTAGTGCAGGAATTCATCACTTCTATAGCCCTTGTATTCCTGGCCAATAACGGCTGTTCCTGTGTAGGAGAAAATTGCTATGATATCTCTATCTATCTATCTCTATCTCCCCTTCCAGGTTCTAGCGATAGCTGCATCTTATGTACTCGAGGATGATATTAGTGTATGCTGATACTGCATTGTATCTTCTTGGAGTCAGTTGGAAATGCTGTGGACATCCAAGCCAGACTGCTCTTTTTTAATGGGGGTATTTTTTCTGTGCGAAGGATCTACCTTAGCTGTGGGGTGCGTAACGCAAGTCGTCAGGGTTTAATGGGGTGTTTCATGGGACTCAGGCTAGCCCTCTGCATAGGGCTGAATTTCAATGTGATCCCGTTTTTGTTAAACCCTATGCAAATACCACATTCAACATTTTTCTCCTCCCGGCTCCATACCACCTATCTTTATTTTTCGCTAACTCCCCAAAGCCCTAATTTGCAGTGCTAGTATGAAAAATCTGACAGGAACATATGACAGCTCTGGCCAATCTCTCCCCTTAGATGTAAGACAGTTAATAACCTTTTTAGAAGGATGAGGCAGAAAGCCTGTGTATATCATCTCTCTGTATTAATAGGCTACGTATATGGCCCATCCACCGCATCTGTCTGGGGAAAACACAGGTTTCTGATGTTGCTTTAGGTTGCTATTTTCACAGCGCAGCTGAAGAAGATGTCGGTGCCATCTTAGCTGGTTATGTCAGTCAGTCACCTGAAGCACCTCCATGACCCACGCCACTCAGCCGTTCCAGCTAACAGGAACTCACCTGCTACAATCGTCAGAATTTGGATTTAAAACAGGGGGTATAAAAAGGTTCTTCAAATTGCAGATGTTCTTAATTTTCTGTGTATTTGGGGGCAAAAAAACAACCCTTAGTCTTTAAAATAGTTATAATAGCTTTTTTTCTTAAAATTAGAAAAATTATTCTTTTTCTTAAAAATTAGATTTACCACAGATGTTTCATAGGCATATTTTAATGTGTTTTAATGGACCATGTATTCAGTGACTAATCCTGAAAGGCCTTTGTAAGACTGCAGAGCTGTACAGAGTTTTGTGTGCACCAGCCAAAGGAAAGGCAGATTCTTGGGAATGTAAATCCAGAGGCATTTGACACCAGTCTCTCCCTGGAAAAAGTAAGGTAAAGCGTCTATCTTTCGGCCTCCCTTTAGGGTAGTACATCAATCAGAGGCAACCCGGATGCAGAACAGAGGTTTAGCATCAGCCTCTGACCCGCTGCAGCCTGGGTGAGGCAGGGCTGTGTGCCGGTGCTGTTCCCATCAAACTCCACTGTCTTTCTTCCTTCCAAAGATCTGGCAAGGAGTGCCACGGAGTGAAACAAAAAGTGTTTCATTCAAGGAACACAAAGCCAAACTGCAACTCAGATTTAGCTGGATAGCCAAAATTATTAACTCACAAGCGAGGATGGAAACACTCCCCCAACAGAGTTCAAAATTCTTTGGCAGCCCTGCTCGGTCCAGGGCTGCCACTACCGCAAATTAACAGAAATCAGTGCGAAGGCTTGTATCTGCGCGTGTTTGCTGTCTGTGGACGGAACGGTCCACGGCCAACAGGTTTGCTGCAAATCCACCGAGGGCTCAGCTGCCGTGCCACGGGGCCACAGCGTGCAAATTAGCTCCTGGGGCTCCGCTGGCAAGGAGAGAGGCAGCGATGTGCAATCTGTTATCCTGCCTCAGTATCTGTGGCATCAACAACCGCTTTATAATGATTACAGTTATTTGATCCCCTGATTTAATTGTGTTATAAGAATCTATTTATTACGCGGCTGCCTGGTTTATGAGGGCGGCGCAACAAAAGACTTGGCATGGCCAGAGCCTCTGTGGTTGTCAGTAATTTGCAAGGCTCGCCTACCAAGTGCTAATTTCAGTAGGGTGCGAGAGGACCACCAGCGGACAGCGTCTTTGTTAAGTGAGCAACATCAGCAGCGTGAGGGTGTCCGCGGTGAGCGCACTGGTGATGGCTCGAAAGAAGGGAACAAAGGGAGGCAGAAATGCACATCCTAATCCGAGGCAGCTGGGGAAACTGCTCGCCTGCCCATTTGCCGCATGCGATGGAGGCAGGAGCAGAAGGGAGACTTTCAGTCCAGCTCGGCTGCCTCCTCCCAGGGCTGGAGACCGGTTGCCATGGATATCTGCTGATGGGAGGGCACCGGCAGCATTGCAGCTGGGGGGGGGGACTGTCTGGGGTGAAGGATGAAGTAGAGGGTGCCCGTGGGTGGGGTGGGCAGCACTGGAGATGTTTCCAGTGGCGAAGAAGCCAAACGGATTTTCGGAGCTGGGTGAGGCCTTCCCAAAAGTGGGGCATCCCACCCCGTGGCAGCGCTGGTGGGGTGACTGTCACAGCACCGAGCCTTGGGATGAATTAGTTGTTCCCCAAGAGTTCAGATCGTTATTTCTGAGCTGTACTTTCAACATTTCTCTGTGTTTGTGTGTGCGCAAAATTTGGCTGGATTGTGCTTTGAAGCCTCTGTTTCTGCTCTCCAGCCGTGAGGCAGATGCAGAGCCGGCATTGGCAATAAAATTGGCATTGCAGGAGTGTGTGTCTGCGTGTGTGTGTGTACAGTGCCATGCTGGAGGTTATGGGGTGTGGGGTTGTTGTTGTTGGCTTTTTTCTCTCTTAAATAAAGAACCCAGTTCTACAACTTTATTTCTGAGACCTTGGCTGCTGATTTCAACAGAGTGTATTTGGGCAGATACAATTATTTCTTGTACGAGTGAAAACATTGTGATTGCCTGAACCTGTGTATTTCTTGGTCTGCTGCTCACGTGCCGCACTCCCGATCCTCTCCTGTTTTACTGTTGCTCAGAAATGGTAAATGCCCATGTGAAGAATAATAAACTGCAGTTATTCTTATGTTTTGCTGAAT
>NW_008823918.1:197425-210253 GCF_000699105.1 Pygoscelis adeliae | reverse complement strand
TAATGATATTTAATAATGATACGTGACTAATGTTTTTTACAGCCCTGATCCTTTCAAGCCCTGTACTCACTGGGTCGTCCACTGCCACAGTAGTTTAATTCAAACCTCTCTGTTTGAGCTCCATCCCAGCATGACCCTATAAAAATAGGATGGAATTTACCTGAAATATATAAAACACATAGATCTGAACTTGTAATCATGTCCTCCACTAAGTAAGTCCTGACGAAGTGTTGTTAAAGGCTGTATTTTCTGTGGATAGAAACCAGCATGGGACATGGAGGCGAGGTCTGAGGAGGCAGGACTGGCCTTAGCTGACTTGTGACTCATTTAGCTGTGATGTACTGGTGATAAACTAGTCTCGCTGAGGACACAGGATGGATTTATTTTCATTAAAAGGAAAGAAATACATACATCATTGATTCTTTATACACTGTGCATGGAAGCACATCAATGAAAATTTATTCCCAGAGGTATACTCATCACTAGGCAATGTTCATGCTTCAAGATGCTTAGGAGCTAAGGAGTGATCCGGTGGACATGAATATGCTTAACCTTAGAAACGTGAGTAATAGCCACATTCAAGTGTCATCGAAGTCAAGCATTTGCAGGATCAGGGCTTTAAAGGGTGCAGTCTTGTAGAAACACTCCACGCATTCTGCTTTGATGAATAGAAGTATTTGTACATGGCGATATTTCGTGGCTAAGGACATTTTATGATAGAAAACACTAGTGCAGCTAATATGTAAAATACTGAAGGCAGCAACTGCCCAGAGTATATTTTTTTAATTGTTGTTTTCTACAGAGGTGATTACGGGTACTGGTGGATTTTCACTGAAAGACTTTGAGCTAATCACAGATATGATTGTCAGGTTACATTAATGGGTACCTATATATACCCTTGGTAAGTGCAACATGTGTCCTAAATGTCACAAGACAAATTAATCCCTGGTGTAATATTGTTAATTGGTAGGGTTGTGTGAACAATTAGTCCATTATGAATCACTATAAATCCATTCTAGCAATTGGACAGATTTTCTTGTTTATAGGAATAAAAGGAAGCAGCAATCATGTTTCCAATCTGCTTTCATGGTCTAAATAATAAGGTTAGTACTGAATCCTGATTTTCTGTATTTAATAGGAAAGGATTCCATACAAAGGCCAAGAAAAAGGGAGATAATCCATCTAATATGCTGATTTCCTAAAACTAAGGACACTAAAGCTATCATTAAAACAATTCAAATCCAGAAGTAACTACAAACAGATTCAACTGAATGTTAAGAGTGGGAAACTACGTATTTTGAGAGAATGACGTATTTATATTGATGTAACTGAACAGAATTTGGGTTATTAAATGTAATGTCCCTATTGAAGAGAAAATTCTATCAAAAGGGAAATGAATACACAGCTAGTCTAATTACTTGTAAAAAAAATATGTTGCAGCTTTTAGAAAGCAAGGAATTCTGGGTAACATAAAATTAAGGGGTTTTAAAGGTAAAATGTGAGTCCTTGGCAGGCACCGTCCCAATATAACTTGTCAGGATGGGAAGGGGCCCGGCTTTGAGAAGAAGGGGAGGTCCACAGCTAAGATCTGCTGAACACTGGAACTCACCTCATATGCAGAGTTTCTTTCATGGGTTAATGTGCTACCTGTCATTGCACATGGAAAAGCAGATAACGGTTATAGGAAAACTGACTATCTTACACCATAATTCGCTAAAATAAACTTATCAGTCTTTTGGGAAATGTCCTTAATCTGGTCCTTAGGCACTTGTCTGTAGGAAAATGACATATTCATCATGACTTTTTACCTTCCTGTAACTTACTTCCCAAATTGGTCCACAGCCTCTTGTCCTGCTGCTTTGCTCATCGCTATGTCATTATCCTGCTTATCTTTCCCAAATTCTAGCTCTTTGTTCTGCGCATCTGCCATTTGCAGTACCATACCTTACTACCCACAGGCCAGCACACACAAAACTGTTCTGCGGTGATTTAAGCGTTTTACATAATTCTTAATCTGCAAGGAAATTTAATATGAAATGTGGACAAAATGGAGATGAAGCCATGCTAATCTCTTTGGCATTCTTCATCAGCTGAAGTGGACGTTTAACTCATAAGCAGTAGTGTCCTTTCTCAACAGCAAGGACAAGCTAATGAGCCGAAGAAGCAAATCATTTAGGTCTTCTTTGCAGAAGCATAGTTTGAGAAGCATAACATTCCTTGTCCAAGAGAATAGACTTATCTAATACACAAATCAAAGGAGACAGTCCTAGCTGACAAGTAATCCTCCAATCTACAAAAGATATAGGACAATCAAAACACTGAAATCACGTAGGTGTTTCTTTATATTTTGACCAGATAATATTGAAAGATGTGGAGAGCAATTGGATAGAATAACTCAATCTCTCCTCACAGTACCTACAGAACAGACTCTGGCAGTGTTAGCTCTATGCACTGTCCTGCCATATCCATAGAGCCACCTTTTGGAGTAAAGGGCGTATTCAATCATTAGCAGTGTGCTGAAATCACCAGGAGTGTCATCTGGGGTGATTTTTGATATGGAGGGCAGTCCATTTTGGTCTGTAATCGGAGTGCTGGGTCATTGCACTGGAGAATTAATTCCTCTTGAGCTTGATGAAGGGAAAAATTTTCCCTCTATCCCAGTGCCATTGCATAGGTGTGGCACTGAAGGCAACAAAGCTGCAGACAAACGACGGTAGCTGTGTAATAGTTGGAAGTGCACCCAAGGTCTCTTTCCTCAGTTCTGGTCTCCATGAT
The DNA here is from genome assembly GCF_000699105.1 of Pygoscelis adeliae. NCBI lineage: Eukaryota > Metazoa > Chordata > Aves > Sphenisciformes > Spheniscidae > Pygoscelis > Pygoscelis adeliae. The sequence continues at coordinate 207,478 of NW_008823918.1, read as the reverse complement.
GAGGCTGGTTTTGAGAGGGTAAGTCCTGTGCTTTGTTGGGGAAATGTGGCTGCTACAAATTTTGCAGTAGACAATGTCAGCGTGACATAATAGCAGTATTTTCCTGTTTTCTCATTGCATTTCATGGTAGCATGCTGTTGCACGCTACGATGTGAATGTTGTGACACTATGGTGCAGGTAGCTGCAAAGTCATTCAGGAATGTATCTCACAAGACAACTACACGGGAGTCATTGCCTTACTAGAGACTTGCACATGAAAGGTATAGTTTTGATAAACTGAACACTCACATGCATAATTAAGCAGCTACATGGTGTTGTGTGTCGTACCAATTTGATGATCAAGATGAAGTGCAATAATTTTCAAAAGTAATAAGGGAACTATAAACAGCAATAATATGACTATGAACAGCAGGAACAAGACAGAACTGGCATTAGTCTTTGTTAGAACAAGGGAATGTCTTTGTAGATCCACAAACAATATGATCTCAATAATTTCTGAACTTGGAAACAGATGTACAGTATATTCCCTCCAGCAGTAAGATTTTGATTTTCAGCTCATCTGCCAGAGAAATTGCAAACAATGAGAAAGTGGGTGGGAGGGGAAGGAAACGAAGAAATCCCCATATCTCCAAGTGTCTTGCTGTGGCAGTACATTTTCAAAAGCCACATTAGCTGAGTCACTCAGTACTCTGAGACATTCCCCATTAAAACAAAACGAAACAAAAATCTTTCCTCGTATCATAACTGCTTTAATACCACAAGCTACATAGAACATATAAGAAATTTAAACAGAAAGAGGAACTGGGAACCTGTTATATGTCCAGCTTTAGGGAATCCTTTGGCATAAGCAATAAAACAGCCTTCTACTTGCCAAGACAAACTTGCAATTCATTACGGGGTAGCTTTTCAGGACTTACTATCACTACTGAGCACTGTTAAATATCTGGCCCATGGTAGGAATGGCCCATGGTAGACTTTAAACTGGTGAAGAATGACATGCCGAGTGCATGGGGTGTGTAGCCCGGTGTCTTACTTGTGTCACTGAAGTGGCAGAAGAGACAGAGAGAGAGAAAGAGAGAGAAAGATGTGCCAGTAGGTTTGGGCCCCTGCATCTCCTGAAACCTGAAGGATGGAAAGCTGCGGGAAATTTGTCTGGAAATCCACAGATGGTGGATTTCAAAGGCAAAACATCCTCTTTTCAGAAAGACAGAGTCCTTTATAACAACAATTCACTACCAATAGGAGTGAGGGAGCATCCCTGAGGCAGGGAATCTATACTCCTCTTGTCTTTAGGCTTAATTCTCATGTCAGGCATGCGTATGCTGCAAAGTGCAGCTACTCGCGATGAATAGGTCTGTTGCAGATGGCAGGGTCTCAGGAAGGTGAGCAGAGTGCATGTGACGCTCTGTGTTGCAAACCCTGGCCCTTTCCCTGGAGAAACATCTGTCCAAGGTAGGAACTGTGCAGAGAATGGCCAGTATGTCTCTATTTCAGTCACTTGAAGGAAGTCCAAGGTCAGCTTGCTGAATACTGTTCGGACTTATGTTTCTATACGGTTCTTGCTGGTGAGTTGTTCATGTTTCTTCCTAAACCAGAGCAAGCTGCGTTTATCTGCTGATACATAAAACGTGGATAAAGACTTGAAGACCATACCACTGTTGAAATAACATTGAAATATGTTGAAATATGAAATACCTTTCATATTTCCAGGCACCTGGCGGAGTAGGGACACATCATGAAGCTCTTGTAGCCACTTCCTGCCAGCCAGCTCCTCTGCTTTGACCTGGCCCACTCTCCCCTCCTTGGAGCTCTGGCATCAGCCGTAAGCCAGCCCAGACCCTTCAGACAGAGAAGACGTACATCAGCAAGAGTGTGCTGCTACTAAAGGATTTCAGATTATTGTCTGCTGAATGCCTGCAGTGTGTCTTGCCGCAGGTGAAATTGTTCCCCATGTGGGCACCAGGGGAGTTCTCCTCCAGGTGAAACTGGCAGGGACCACCGGAGGGTATTTTTGACTGTAGCATGGGGGCTTGGACAACTTTTCAAGAAGTTCTGTGAGTTTTCTGTTTAACATATGCCCTTTTATTGGAGGGTTTTAGACCCCTGCTGATGTTCATGAGCTCTTCCACTTTTTTTCCATGGCTCATTATAGCTGTGTTTTTAATCTTTTACTGTAGACTTAAACCTTGGTACCAGATATTAAAGATACTCTGTGATCTGAGGGGGAACTCGGAGAAGACTTTCTACGAACTCTTATGCATTCATCTGCCCTAAGCTGGGCATCTAATATAGCGCCAAAAGCCTGAGCTAGTCCCCCCATAGCTCCTTTAGGAGTAGGAATCCTCAAAGGATGATTCATCTCACTCTAATGCAGCTGTCTAGCTAGGTTAGATGTAATACCTGTGCTCTCCGCTCTATATAAAATGACCTTATGGGACCTGGGCAAACTGAGATGGCCAGTGAATCCTATCCTGAATGCCAGTGACCTGATTTTCTATGAATGTGGCTGTGGCAGCTATTTCCATCTGTATGGCCCAATTTTAAGCAGTTGCCAGGTTATCCTAAGTGAAGAGATTTTAGTGGACATTTGGCTGTGGCTATTTCGTGCACTGCTTGCACCAGAGGCAGCAGGGGAAGGAAAAGAGGGCAGTGGCAGCTCGGTGAGGACAGAGGATCCAGCTACAACCAAGGGGAGAGTCTCCTTTTCACCAACTTGTTACACTGAGCAGTGAAAATGGATGAGAAGGTCTAGCTCATGAAGAGCTAAAACACTCGGAGAAACTCAGAGTGGGTGAAGGAAGGTGTATATCTTCTTATTTAGAGCATTTTTCTTCCTATCGCATAGTGAATATTTAACTTGTGCCTTGCAGGGCTTGATGCTTCACCTTCCTTTTCAATACTTTGTTTTACCAAGAAGGACAAAGGAAATTAATTTTACTGAGTTTGAAACACTGTTTTATTTGGGTTTTCCAAATGCTGCAGCTATCGTTTATGGCCCACAGTCCTCAGGAACAGGAATGAATGAAATGAGGAAATTTTATCCACTCACAGATCCTGTTTTTACTTACTCAGTAGTTTGCGGGAAGAGGCAAGTGAAGGTGTACTTTAGTTTGCAAGGAAGGCGTTAACAAACAGCACAGATGTTCATCCTTCTGTGTCTGAAAATTCGCTTCTCTCCGGGTTAGCATCAACTTTCTTGTGGTTCAAAATGTTGCTGGCTTCCTGATTCTCTTCTCCACCCACAGATGCAGCACATCAAGTGCTGACAGTGAGCTGTACTGATGCTGGTATTCAGTGGGTAAACCCTGAAAGCTGGCCAGAAGTGTTTCAGCCATGTGTGCCTCCCTTTCCATAGCTTCTTTCTGAATAGTATGTCAAAGCAGTTCTGGGTCTGATCCGGAGACATGTCCACCCGCATGCCCACATGGCTTAGGATATTAGTGTTTATTAGCACTCTCTAACACAAGTCTAGTCTATCAAACATGCCTTTCCTATTAAAAAAAATTTACTATGACATGCCAATCATAATAATTCAGCACTTGATGGGCTAGTCTAAGGCTACACTTCAGGTTTAGCAAGCTTTCTTTTCTGTGTCGTGTTTGGGTTTTGGGTTTTTTTTTGTTTTGGTTTTAATATCAGTCAGGGAACGTGAGACAATTTGAAAAGCACTTGGAGCTTTACGATTTTGTCCGGTGCTTGTCTTTAAATAATGCAGTCCTGTGTCCAAGGAATAGATAGATGTGTAGAGCCATAAAGCAAAAAACCTGATTACCTAGTATTTATAGCCTTTCGCTCCTTTATATAATAACGTGTTAAGCTTTTTTTCCATTGTGTGTATCTGTGCCCCTGACAGGCGCTCTGGCAAATCTTTTATTTACCTCGACATCCTAGTCTTCAGCTACTACAAAGAGGAACATTTTCCCTCACTCCATCACCTTGAAGGCGATGCTCATGTAAGGAATTGTAAAAGGATTTAAGTCAGAGATAAAAAAAATACCTCTTACCTCACCTGGTCTGTCATACTATCTAAGTATTTTTCCAATGAATTTTCAGTCTAATTTTAAGCAGTAGGAACTTCAAATACAGTTTCAAATATCCCACTGATTTCTCAGGCAACCAGCCTCGACTAGATGGAAATAATTCTCTACCCACTTTTGATGGTGATCTGCTTTTATAAAAATGGCCCCATCCTCATGAGCACAAGGAATAGCAAGTATCGTTGTCTTGCCAGGAGACCCCTACCCGAGAAGGTAGTTCTCAGCTGTGTTTAAGACATATGGAGAGTGCAATAATAACTAAGCAAGAATTTTGTTCTATGAACTCCGAGCCAGCATCAGGGATTGTACTTCAGAGTCGTGTTATTATAGCAGTAGATGATCTATTGCCAACTACCTAACTACGAAGAAAATTTGCCGCAGCTAGGAAGTGCCCACTAGAGACCAACGCTTCCCTGCGGCACTTCATCGTTTTTAAACAGGGGATAAATACATTTCTTTAAGTTCTGACTCATGGACTCTCCTTTTCACAATTCTTCCAGTGGGGGGTGGCTCCTGCTAAAAAAATTTGTCTGGGGATTCAGGTCCCAGAATACTTGTATTTTCTGAGACGTGGTGAAGGTTGTAGGCAACCTTGCAGGGCCTCTGTGCATCCTAACTGTAGTTCGTGCTCCTTCTGCTCCCTTCACTGGCCGTTGCTTCCAGCGTAGCCCACCCTGGCACAGGGGGTCACAGTACAAGGAGACAGTAGCTATTGCTAACGTTGCTTCAGAGCCAGAGGTGGATAGGAAGCAATTTTCCTGTCTGAAAGAGAATCTGTGAAGCTTTTCCTAGCCTTAATCAGGATGAAAGTATGGAAACCTGGGGGGGAGAGGGATCAACTTGAAAGGAAAAAAAAAAAAAAAAACAGAGAAAAATTGGACTGGGCCATTTGGAAATCTTTGTTCCACATTTTTAGGCTTTGTTACTATAAATTAACTACTTTAAAGAACAGTTATTTTGATCTCCAAAAAGCAGCTATATCTCCTATAAAAGATAAGTACAAACCAGCACATATTAATAATTAAAAACTCCTCATTTCAAATCATAGAGAGCAGTCCAGTACTCAGCGATCTAACACTTTCCAAGAAAAAAAATCAGAGAAAAATTCTCAATTAGAAATACTCAGTAGTGCTGCTCAAAGATTTCTGAGCCCATTGTTTCACAAACACATCAGCTGGTGTAACTAGGGGAGACCCTGGGAGAAGCAGTCCCTCTCTCCCATCCCCACCTCCTCACTCCTGCACTGCACCCGTCCTTTCCACTGGGGCCACGTAGCATAGACGAGGAGGAGGATGCTCCAGAGTAAGGTTAAGGATTGCGTGTGGTGGCTGGGTGCAGGGTGCAATTATTGGTGTGCTGATGAACTGCACCGCCAGCGGCTGCCACAGGGAGAGATCTTGCATTTTCCCAGCTTCCCATTCCACTGCTCCCTTGCACCAGCACAGAAAGTTTTGCTGATCTTGTGGCGTGCCGGTTCAGGGAGTTCATCTGGCAGCAAAGTAACTACTAAAATAACAAGAGGAATATTCTCCTGCTAGTTTAGGTCCCTTCACCGAGAGACATGCCAGCCCAGTGGAGGAGGATGGGCTGTGTGCCTTGGATGGGGAAAGTCACGACTAGCCGTGCAGCAGCCGCTTGGGTCAGCTCAGCTGCATCCCAAAATCACACTTTGAATTTGGTCTGGATCAGTTCCCCCACCTGATTCATTGTTTGGCCACACAGATATTTGTGCTGGGCTCAGGGGAGCCAGCGCGGCTGTGGGAATTAGGGGCTCGGGGAATGGAGAGTGGGACAGAAGGGGACAGGGTGAGTCCCCCAGTGATGCTGGTGTGCACAGCCTGTGAAACTGCAACCAGCTCAGCTTCTGGAGAAACACTGAGCTCACAGGGGCACCAGAGCTTTAACTTGCTTATTGAAACCATCATTAGGGCTCAAGAGGTGACAAGAGCTCCCACAGCTTCAGCTAGATCAAAATCTTGCCCCTGTCAGCACATCCCACCGCTCAGCACCAGCAGTGTCCCTGCTGAGCACTTCCAGCTCGGGACACAGAAGCAGCACTACAGTGGGAATAGGTGGAGGGTATAATCCTTTGATGGATGTGGGCAGGGAGTTGAGATTGCTTGGAGAGCTATGAGTTAATATGTGCCATGGGGAGGTGGTGGTGGTGGTGAAGAGTTTCAGCTCATTGGGAGTGGGTCTTTTAGGGGCAGTAGAAATAAGGGGACAGAGAGAGTTCTCCTGGAAAACAGAGAAATGGGAAGAGCCCCCTGTTATGCCTGCTTCAAGCTCTCCAGGACCCCCCCGCTCTCAGGTCCCCAGGCAATGGGGTGTGCATCCCTGCTGGGAGACCCTCCAGCAGAAGCCCAGCCTGGCTGCGTGAGGAGGTTGGGTCCGGGTCCTGGTCCTGCACCAGCACCGACCCCCTGGCTTTGCCCTGGCCAGGTGTAGGTTTGCACCTTAAATGCTCCATGGAGAGAGGCAGGAACTAACCCTTGAAGGACTGTTTGTGAGAGGATGGAGAGGAAGGAGCAGCCTAAAGTTGAGCACCTGTGTCGGCTGGGTGGAGTCTGTAGGATGAAAGTGCAGACGTTTTCTTAAATTCTTCATTGCCTAAGGTCCAGTTAGAAATGTGTTTTCACTCACCTTCGTAGAAGTGAGAAATCAGCTGATGCTAAATATAGGTGAAACAAAGGACACAATGGAGAACAACAGTATTTTTTTAGCTTCCTGAACTAAGATGTGTGATAGCATCTTGTACCACTCTGTGTATTCATATATTTGGGGGTTTCCTGTCTATTATAACATGAGGTAGGTATAATTCATCATGTCCAATGGCCCAAAATATGCTTTTACTGTGAGAAGCAATAGTATGAATAGTACTAGAGTGATCCATGGTTTTGTCTCATTAGTTTTCAAGGCAAATGTGTTTGTTTGGGTTTCCCAGCTGCCAAAATTACAATCTCAGCCTGAGATTTGAAAGATAGACTGTACTCTTTTTTATTTGCATATCAGCGCTGATCTTTTTTGTTTTAAGTGTATGACAGGCAAATTTTTCTACCGGTGACATTTGTCCAACCTGGTTGTCTTTAGTAGATTCTCACAGTAAAGACAAAATGGAGGTAATTCATCCATGCATTTTCAAACTCTTTACAAATTAGGCTACTGGGGAAACTAAGGAATGAAGAGGTGATATGACTTGTTTCACAGGCACATAGCAGACGAGTAGTAGAGGTCTCTCTTGTGGCCTACCTCGGTACTGTCTCAGCTAGACAATACTACCAAATGTTATTTTTTGGAAGACAATGAATAATTTTTTTGATAGCCAATAAAAAGCAGGTGCATCTCTTTCTCCCTCTGATAAATTCGGTACAGAAGGAAAAAAAAAAGGCATTTATCACCAGAAGGAAAAAAATGTTTCTACAGAGTCAGCAGATTTACTAATGTTGTGCCTTCTTTACTATAACACCTTTGCAAAATGGAGCCCAACTTCATCAAAGAAAAAATAAAACAAAACGCCAGAAGATGCATTTAGCAGCTCTTGCTCACTTCATGCTCTAGTTGGTTTTGTATCTGTCTGCCTTAATTCGTCTAATAAAAAAAAAAAGATCTAAGAGTGTTCATATAAGGGTTGACCCTAGTTTATATTGATTTAGAAACAGTTTAGTTTAAATGATACAACGCTGAACTGCTGAACAACCTGAGAAATAATCACTTTCACTGTTTCTTGGAAGGAAAAAAATGACCCATCTTCTTTCATTTTTTTCATGTCCTCTTTGTTCCCCTCCCTTCTGTTAAATGTGCATCCCCAAGCATGAAAAAAAGGTCTTTGGCAAGAATTTTAATAGCTGTTGTTAGCAGTTCTAGCCCTAACTAATAATTTCAAAGCCTTCTGTGCTTCCCTGTCAGTGGCTGAGCAAGGAGTGGAAGCAGCTGCCTCCTCCTGCAGCCCCACCGGAGAGAGGCGATACAGCAGTCCTGGGCTGTGTCTGCATGGACCAGAGCAGACAGATACCAGCTTGTTTTGTCCAAACTGAAGCACAACCCCAGCTCCAGTCCAGGAACTATACGTCCCATGGTGTAAAACGCTATGCTGTATGCTCCCATACGCAGTACTAAGCCATCTGTAGTACTTTGGGATCGGAGCTAGTACTTTCTGTAGGTTGACACTGCATTGCAACAGTATAGCTATGTTATAAAAATTTATTAGGGCAGTGGGGAGATATTGAGACTGGCTGTACCTACACTGCTTCCCTAAAAGCCAGGGCTGGGCAGCCTGACATATTCCCTGACTCTTGCATGCCTACACGCTCTGCTGCTCAGCAGCTCCTGGTGCCTCTGCGTAAGACAATGCAGGTACCCTTCTGGAAGGGGACCCATGAGGATGCGATCTTGTTGCCCGGCACGTGGCTGGCTGGTGAGACATCCTGTGCTCAGCCCATTGCCAGTGCAAGTAGCTCCGTGTTTGAGCCAGTGCAAAGGTGTAGCCCAAGTCTGAGTTTTCTTATGTGAGCACAGGATTTGAAGGGAAATCTGAACTTGAGGATGGTCTTGGTGCTTTAAATACACTGCAGATGATGTACCTACTGAGACAGAAAGAATCAATCACTGTGACCAAAACCCAACTCCCCAGAGGAAAATGGGCGGAAATGGTTACTAGAAAGTTGTGCTAAAGAATGTAAGCTTATAAACTATGCTAAACATTGGATATCTCCTTATTTGTAGATCAATTGTAGTGTAGAAGGGGATAAAATAAGACTATTTGTCTGTCAAATGGCATAACCTACTAGGAAGAATTCAATGAATAAAAAATTTAATTTTCTGCCTCAATATGGATTCAAGCTTAAACCAGACTTAATGGAGTATTATCTCTTTGGTATATGTCTCATGGAGACATATTCCAGGTTTGACACATTTTCACAGTCATTTTGCTCTGTAGAATCCTGTGATCAACTCTTTGTGGCTTTAACATTACTCAGGGCAGCAGGAAGAAAATGACACTGTAGACTTTTGTTTTGAGACTCCAGGAAACAAAGCCTTAGAAAAATAGAGTCATTATAATGCTGATGCTAAGGATTAGTTTAGTTCAGCTGAGAATCTTTTATACAAATAATATTTGAGTTAAATTAAATTGGCCTTCTGTCCCTCCCTCATTCCTACAGTTTTTCCAGTGTTAGGCTTTCAGTTATCTTATTACATCATGCCTAAAACTTTATCAACCATACTACGTAAGCTAAAAAGATGACCAGCTATGCCTGCATAGAGAGAAAGAAAAGAATCATATGAAACAAAGTTTTCTGTGTAAAACATTTAAAATGCAGACCTTTTTGTTATTTTAAGCTAGCTTGGATCAAAAGAAGTCTTAAGACCATATTTTTATGTATATAATGTGCATGTATATATGATATACATGGTTACAGGACTGGTGCCACAGCCAGGGGTTCGGCTACTTAGATCATGGGACTTGCTTTGAGAAACCTGGTCTACTGGGGGCTGATGGGGTCCACCTGTCAGAGAAGGGGAAGAGCATCTTCAGTCATAGGCTTGCCAAGCTGGTGAAGAGGGCTTTAAACTAAAGTTGCTGGGGGAGGGGAACCTCAATCCATCCTACTCCTACCAGTTTGATGCCAGAGGGTGGAAGCAAGGACAGGTAGCCTGGAAGGAATACAGAGAAATTGTCCAAACAGCCAGGCATCAGGTTAGGAAAGCTAAAGCCCTGTGTTGCGGTTTAACCTCAGCTGGCAACTGAGCACCACACAGCTACTCGCTCACTCCCCCCCCAGCCCCGGTGGGATAGGGGAGAGAATTGGAAGAGTAAAAGTGAGAAAACTCGTGGGTTGAGATAAAAAGAGTTTAATAATTGAAATAGAATAAAATAATAATAATAATAATAACAATAATATACAAAGCAAGTGATGCACAAGGCAATTGCTCACCACCCGCTGACCGATGCCCAGCCTGCTCCTGAGCAGCAGCCCCCCCGGCCAGCTTTCCCCATTTTACGTACTGAACATGATGT
>NW_008823918.1:177249-189529 GCF_000699105.1 Pygoscelis adeliae | reverse complement strand
GTCAGCTGTCCTGGCTGTGCCCCCTCCCAGCTTCTTGTGCACCTCCAGCCTTCTCAGTCGGTAGAGCATGGGAAGCTGCAAAGTCTTTGACTAGTGTAAGCACTAAAGCAACAACTAAAATATCGGTGTGTTATCAGCATTATTCTCATACTAAATCCAAAACACAGCGCCGTATCAGCTACTAGGAAGGAAATTAACTCTATCCCAACTGAAATTCGCCTCTTCCCTGTATTGTCTGTTATCTGCAAACTTTTGTGTAATAATATTAAGCCTAGTCTACCAAAACAGAAACAAGAGAGGTATATATTTAGGCACACATAGTAATATACAACTTGAGAACCTGAAGATACCTATATTGTGCTACCCTTCCCTGCTTCATCTCACTGTAGAAGGTGTCAATACATTTGTCTTCAGTATTTGTAGACTGACTAGTGCTATGTGTCACTCAGGTAGAGGTGGTAGATGCTAACAGGTTTACCAGTCTCAGCTGTATACCATTCATGACCACTTAGTCTTCCTCTAAACTTCTGAGTGGCTTCAGACTATAATCTGCCATTACAACTAAAACAAAATGAATGGGTCTCCCACAAGTACGTTTCAGTCTTCCATCTAAATATAGACATATATTGACTCAGGGTGCAGGCTGGGCAAAATTCATCTTTTGATCAGCAGTTGATTTCTATTTGCAGTCTCAATAAAGGTAAAATAGGAGCTTTATCCCACTGGAAAGGGTAATTACTCAGCCCTCCTGTGGACTTCAGGGAGCTACAGAAGTGCTGCATGAAAGAAAGATCTACAAATATAGAACTGTTGTGCATAAAACCAAAGAGTAAAATTTCACTAAAATGACTTAAATTACTAAAATCAAGAAACTGAAAGTTAAGAAATGCCAATTATCTTGTTTATATTTGATTACTCACCATTACAAAGTCGTCTGCAGGACAAGCAGAGGCTATTCATATAATGTGGGTTACATACTTAGGTGTGTTTCAGTATTTATGGGTTCTTTCAGCTCACCCCAGACTTGGGGCAGAGCATTATCAAAAGGACAGGAATTATACTTGTGATTTGGGGTTCAGTGTGAGCTCAAGCCAATGTGACAGGTGAGGTATGGTATAACAAACTATTTATCTGAGATGGTCCCTGAACCAGTGATTCATCAATCTCCATCACAGGTTTTAGCTGTTGGATTAGCCGTTAGATTAACCATAAATCTATATTTCATTAGTCCTACAAGTGGAAATACCAACACGCTTAACAGAAAGGCAAATTTTAAGTACTTTGATGCTAAGTGAAGGTCTTTTAAACCATAAGGTAGAGATATGAACCTTTGACTGAGTACCAACACCTTGGCCCTAGGTCACTCTGATTCAACTTGTTATATATTGATATAAATCGGAAGAAGCTTTGCTAGTGCTAAAAAACCTGTGCTAGCATAAACTGGCCTGGGATCAGACCTGGACCTCATGGGTCTGGGATGGTGGTGAGTGCTTTTGACAGACTATTCAATAGGTTGCCCGGATCATCTCTGAGATATATACGGACAATTGAACTGATTGAATCTAGACATGAGAAGGAAACTTCACAGATTTCAGCTTTGTTTGCATGGGTTGAAAGCGATTCTCCAGGGTGCATCCACTGCTTATAACTGCTCAGCTGTAAATCTGAATGAAGGCTAGAGAAACAAAAAGCTGCCTATGTAGACAAACCACTTGGATCCATGCCCTCTTCAGTGTTTACCCAGGCTGCAGACTGTTTTAGCAAAAGAAATCAAAGAATAAATATGCTCTAAGGTCTAAAGATTCTCTCAACTATGTAAAATCCAAAATAGGGGCTGGGAAGGGCAGCTGCTCATTTGCATTCCTGGCATCCGGTGCTAACGATTGGAAGAAACTGTAAGAAATGCCAGTTTTGAGACGCATTAATGTTTAAAGGAAAACCACACCTAACAGAAGAGCACCCTTTTTTTTTTTTTTTTGCATTTTTGCACTTTCTGTGCTCTTTAGACACACAGTTGAGATGCCCTCATACCAGACATTTTTTATACAGCATGTGTGGGCTTTTTTGTTACTATGCTGAGATCCCCAGAGACTCTTTTTTAGGCTGAGCTCTGCTCTCCCACTTGTCCCACCGCAGCTTCCTTGAGACATCTCTCCTGCAAGGCTGGCTCTTCCTTTGGCCCAGGGTTTTCCTCTCTCAGACACAGGTGACGTGCCCCGTATGTTGCCCTCTCATTTTATTTCCCAGTTTATGATGACTATTCCTGTCTCCTTTCTTCCTTAAAATTGGAAATGTAAATTGCAAAGGTTTCCTTGCAGTAAGACATACCTGTTGAACTTTCTACCACAGCAATTTTCCTTTTCAGATTTGCAAAGCTTCTGAACGAACCTGGCCTGTAAACGCCAATACTTGGAGATCATTCATGTTTACTAGAGGAAGTTTGGTTTGGGGAATTGAACACAGAACTGGAAGTATGAGTTGCTAAGCTTTCCCCATCTCTGCCTGTGATGATTTCTAAGCATATTGTGCCCTAACAGGACTTGCTGATGTTTATAATTTCTTGCTAATGTTTATAATGTCTTCCAGCATTCAGATGGGTAGAAGACAATGGTACGCAGCTCAGTATTTGGACAGGTCCCCAGTTAGATCACTGAAAAAAAATGGAAAGATGAACAGCCTTTTGGCTGTGTTGGCAAAAGACAGCCAGTGAGACATTTACACAAATGGCTTTGCTCTAACAGCTGGTCCACATCACAAAGTACAATCCTTCCTGTATGCCTCAGTAGGGCAACAAGATGGAAATTCCCATTCTCTGCTACTTTAGCAGAAAGTGAGAGGCTCTGGTCTTGTATTAAGAAATCATTACTTTTGTTTTCTATACTGAGGTGCTATAGAGATATAATGAAAAATTCAGGGCAAGATTGTGCTTTTATTTTCCGTGCCATTTGTGCACTTGTTGTCAGCGCCTGGACCTATATAGGCTAGGTGTTTGAGTTACCACCTGATGCAGCTCTGCTTACATATAGTTCCTTTCCTGTATTGTTTTTGTGGTGGCATTTCTCTGGCCCTATTTCCTCCAGCAAGCCTCTGTCTCCAGTAGCCAGACCAAGAAGATGAAATCCCAGCCCACTTGAAGTTAATGGCAAAACAATCATTGACTTTAACAGGGCCATAATTTCAGCGCCTAACACCATAAAGCAGCCTTCGGTACAATTGATTTCCTGAACTGCATTCACTGAATATATGGTTTATTCTAAGGGTTTCCAAATGTTGGTTGTTCAGAAAGTACCCACAGTGGCTTCTGGCTCCTCTTTTCTTTCCTCTGCAACAACAAATTTCATTGTTATAATTTTACAAATTAATTTAAGGGTTTACCTGAATAAAGGATAGGATAATAATCTGTCTAAACTCACAATGGCACAAAATCACCAGTACTAAGGTCCCATAGGATTCTCAACACATTAGCAGCTGAAATTTCACAATCATAAAAAAACCCACTCCACTCCCCCTAAAGCAGGGTACAGAACTGTCTTCCTCAGTAGAAGTGGGTTTTAGACTCAAGGAGTTGAGTCAAAACCAAGCTAAAAACCCTTACTAACTGTTCAGGGACTGACCCTGAACCTGAGGCTTTATTTTGAAGTTTCATTGAACTTGAACTGGAATTGAATCAGAACAACTCAGTCTCAGCTGGCCCCAAATCTGACCTCAGAAACAAGTTTTGCTGGTTTGATTTCCTCCATGAAAATCGGATACATGCATCTCAAGTTATCAACAACACCTCAAGCTGGAGATGCTGTGGTTAGCGTGAAGACAGGAAGCTGATTTATGGTTAGAGGGAGGATAGAGAAAATGAAGACTTCTTTAGAATCAGAGTAGATGGGGCCATTTTTGCATGTAGCGAGTGGGAAGGATGGCACAGGGAGATGAGCATCATGAGGCAGAGATGGCCTGACAGTGGTGTCAGGAGCACGTAATAGGTGACTAGGACTAAGCTGCACCTAAATGGATTTCCAAACTACAGCTGTGACCCTCCAGATCCTGCCCTTTACCCAAGAACTGAGAATACTTTGTCCAATAACACTGGCTTTTTTAGCAGTCTCACAATGGTATATATTTAGCACATTATTGCATAATTACATATCACAATGTGTAATTACACATTGCAGTATGTAATACTGCATATTACATAGGATGCAGTTATTCACTGTAGTGTATAATTCATCTAAGTATCAAGAGAACGTGGTTAAGAGCCTATAGTTTCTATGCGGAATGTAAACTCATCTAATATGAATCAGTAGTAAAATCAGCATGACATATATTCAGAGAAAAATGGGTTTGACAAACAAGGTCAATAAAATTTTTATCTGTAAATCACCCAGAGTAGAACAAATATTGTTGTTTGGGTCTGTACAGTCAAAGAAGGAATCAGAAAATGAACTGAGTAACCACTGAAAATCAATTAGCATCTTGGCTGAAAGCACTAATAGAGTAAACACAGATTTTCTTCTGAGCCATAAAAACATGCAAAAGAGAAACCTCTCACCTGATGTCCACAAAGCTGTCTAGACATGAAATGTAATGTTGCTGCTAGTAAATGCATATACCCCTTAATCAAACTACCACAGGTAGAAACCCACAATTTTGTAAGAAAACATCAAATAAAATTACTGTGCAGTTTATCAACGGGCATTCTCTGTGTATCTTTGATTATATTTATTGCAGGCTTATTCTGCTGAGCTGAATCCTACTAATAGTATTAGGGGAAATATCTATTTGCTTGATTTGTGATAGTAGACATTTTTATTTGAATTCCAGCTTCTCAATTGCAGTTGAAGCTTTATTCAATGAAACCTAATAAAGGCACAGAAAGGGACCTCTTCTCTGCCTGACAGCAGGTTGTAGTTTTGTCTCATGATGTACATCACAGGTATGTACAGACAGGGTGGTGTATGCTGATCGATTTGGTGGCTTATGTGTATTAGAGACAAGGTTTTATAATGTTGTGCTTTCAATTCCAGGTGGTGACCAGCTTTCTAGAAAGCAGATTGGAAGTAAACTGTGCTCTAAGCCAAGATACAGAAGGTTTCACGTGAACGGGTTAGGAGCTTGTGCCAGATCTAAAGTTGCTAGCTGATTTATCCATCTTGTTGGTAGGCTATTAGAAGACAACATATGTTTATTAGACCCCTGGCTGAGCTAAACACAGTAGTTTCTGGAATATATGATGCAGTTATTCTTGAAAGAACTGAATGAAATTAAATTAGCTGAACTGCAATTAATTTGGTTTCTTCAGGTCTTACTTCATAGCATGTAAAACAAGGTAAAAAAGAAGAGGCAGTTGCAGAGAGTTCATGACCCGCCCCCAGCTCTGGCAATCAGTCAAGCATTTCTATGTGACTGATGGATGGCAAGTGTTTCCTGAAACCCCCCTGAAGCTTTAACAAAGCACACCCGTGGCTAAGGTGGCATTTACACGGAGAATCGGTGTGGCCATTAAAACCGTCCCCGGACCTGTACTTGTTCAAGCCTAGCCTTGGCAGCAGCCCACCCTTGGCATGAGGGCATGGGGCTCTGCCGACCTAGTGGCTGCCCTGAGCAGAGGTGGCACGTCCCGCTCTTGAAATGGCCCTGGTACAGGCTGCTAAAGTGCAAGATGTTTATAGTCTGGGGGAGCTTTATGATGACGTGTTTGTAATTTATGAGGTTTTTTATGAGGTTTTTTATTTTCTTTTTTTTTTTTTTTTTTTTTTTTTTTTTTTTTTTTTTTTTTTTTTTTCTCCCCACTGGCTATAATTTAAATCATTGATGTGATTCTCAGTCATTCTTGTGCCAGGATATAAATCACTCACCTCCCAACAGCTATTCATGTGTCTGCAGCAAAGTGCTTTCTGTGTGGTAATTTGAAAGGCAATGAGGGAAAACTGGTACAGATCAATAATGTGGGATTTTTGGGGTGTTTAGAGCAGAAAATGGAATGAAAGATATTCTTTGAGGATAAAACATCTGTTACAGCCCATTACAAATAGGAGAACTGAGATTTAATGCTAAGTCTGGCACGTGGCACTGTTATTGTCCTAAACAAATAAAGACTATGTGTTTACAAGGAATACATTAATGCTTGATGAGGCGTGGATAGCACCATAAAATATCAGTTGCTTCATGTATTTATGAGGTGAACAGTGACTATTACTGATTTTGTAGAAAAGTCTATTTTGCATTAAAAGGTTCGTGATGAGGAATTTTATAGCCACAAACACCAATGACATTAAAGAAGACAGAGCTAGATGCTGCAGAGCGCATAAGGAAGTATGTTGTCTGAAAAAATGCTCTTATTGTTGTGCTGTGCTTTGGACTTTTTATTTCCCCCTCCTGTGGGGCTGAGGTGAGCAGACATAAATTTGGCCTTCCCAGGAGAGCCAAGCCGAGCAGCAGCGCTCTCTCCTTCACTGCAGTCGTGACCCTTTCTAGCTCTGAACGCTGCAATCTGTCCCCTCGCAACCCAAGAGCAGTACCCCTACTGTTACCGCCATCGCCCTGGTTAAAAACAGTTGAAATCTTCCTTGTTCCCTTCTGCAAGAGGTGGCCCCCGAGATGCCTTCTTGGAGCACTACGGGAAAACGTAGTGTGGTTTACGGGATGCTTTTAGAAGAAATAACCCACATTCAGAACATCTGTGTAAAGGTTGTTTCCACTTTTAGAGTGTAATGTTATTTAGTCTTTAAAAAGAGCTAAGGTGAAAGCTTTCTTACTTATGACAACATTTCTTAAATGGGCTATCAGGGAACATCAAATTGCATCTCCACCTGACCTATAAAGGGGAGCCCTTTGTGCAATTACATCTATTTTTTGTGGGTTTTTTTGAGGGAGGCAGGGGTGTGGAGGTGTTAGCAGCAGAAGATGGATTTTGAAAAGAATAACTTTGGCAGTTTTGTGCTGTGCAACCTCTCGGCTTTCTGCTTCCACAACAGTCTAACAGTAGTGCCCTGCGTTTGCTTTTTTTTTCTGGTGGAAGTACAGTGTATTATTGTAACCCTTTTCTTACTCTAAGAAATGGGTCCCCTAAGCTGGCATAGCATGTAGTTTCTAGAAGACTGTTGAATAAGAGATAAAAAATATTTTATTCGACACTTCATATTGTTCCTGATTGCCAGCTTGAAAATTACAACAGCAGTGACAAAAGCTGAAAGACCTGTTCTGCTGGCCTGATTTGTAGGAAAACAATATATTTTTGTGCAAGCTGTCATGGCGAAATCCCCTTGAAACGTTACTCAACACGACTGGATTGCAGAGTCAGGTCCTCTTTGAATAAAAGTCTCTAACTTTCAGAAGAACTGGAGTATGGTTTCATCATTATAGCAAAAATAGATGCCAATGAAGAAAAGATTAATTTTCCTGTCTCTTGCTGAATCCTTGAAGACTTTTATATGATTCAGTGTGTTTTATGAGCTGCGTTTCCAGGAATGCTGGCAGAAAACAGGGTGATCGTTATTTCACCATTATGTCAGCTTTATTTTAACCGGCCTCCACTGACTTTTGGAAAAATGAGGAGCAATAGGAGCCATCAACCAGCTCTGTTTGTCTATGCCTCTGTCTGGTTACCCGACCTGGCCAGCCCGCCTGCTTTATCGACTTTACAGCACACACTGGCCCCGTGAAATTACTCCAGGAGGGAGGAGCAGGGCAGAGCGTGGAACAACTTCATCCTCTGAGTGGTGGAGGCGGGAGCCCTCCCAGCAGCCCGGCCAGCAAAACGAGCTGTTCCCAAATCCACAGCTTGCTGTGTTTTCTGGCAAGCTGTTGTGCAGTATCGTCGCTACGGTGTTCTCGCAAAGGCGGCTGTCTGGATTGTAAGCTGGGAGTGAAATCCTGCCCCTTCCTCTCCCTCGCCTCCTGCACCTGTCCTGTTTTATATGTTTTTATAGGATGGTGAGATAAAATACAATTTTTTTTTAGGCTGGCCAAGCTGGAATCTGCTATCCAGCTCATCCCAAATTGGTGCTGCATATGTGTACTCTGTGCATATATATCCTGTGTTCTCTGGGAGCAATGCAGGTACACAAATATAAATCTCCAATGCCCTTTTAAATGCCTTATACAGCCAAGCGGTCCCCAGGGGGTTGGCAGAAAGGACCAAGAGCTTAAAAGAGGTCTCTGCCCTCTAGAGTAGTTGCTGGGTTATTCTTCCCTCTGTGTTCAGACACTTTACAGCAAAATAATTTTACCAGTGTTCAAGAGAATATCCATTCTGAGTCTTAAACGCTGCTGTTGGGTCAGTCTAGAAATCTCTCCTGCTGTCTCTAATCACGACCTGTGGCAGATGCTGAGGAAAAGGGTGACAGGAGAAGGATGTGAACAGAGTGACCTTGAATTTGCTATACTCCTCAGCTCCCAGAAGTCAGCTGTTTTGGGGTTTTGGAGATAAGGGTTGCATGTAGATGATCATACTGAGGTGCCACCTATCTGCTGTTCACTCAGCCAATCGCTCTCTAAGCGCTTTTTCCTGTGGGTGACTCTCACCACAGGCTGTCAGTGAATACCACGGTACACTTTATGCCACATAAAAAAGGACTTCCTTCTGCTTGCTTTTAAAATCACTCTGGATAAGTTCACTGGGAACCCTTTAGTTCTTATATTATGAGAAATAATAAGAATCGTGACCCATTTCATCTGCTCCACAGTATTTAGGATTGTGCAGACCTTTGTCATATCCTCCTGGATATGCTTCTCTCCAGGATAAAGAGTCATAGTCTACAGGAGTGACCCTTAATATGGGAGCTACTTCATCCTTCCGACGATCCCTGTTGCCCTTCTTACTACCTTTCATAGCTCTATTAGACTGATCTGGAAAAGAGGTGACAAGAGCTGCATGAGGTATCTGAAGTGTGACTGCGCTATGAAATTACACAGCAGCACAGTGATGTTTTTCTGGGCTCTTTTTGGCTACTGCCGAACATTCCAATGCAGACTACGTATCTGAGCAGACTTGCTTAGTGCCAGGTATCCAGCCAAACAGGTTGCAAAGACTTTCTAATAATTATTTAAATGATGCTAGTTTCTCCATACAGAATAGAAGCTGATTTTTTATATTCTTTATCTTATACCTAAAATATAGCACCAGGAATAGCAAAAAATAAAAGGATTAGATCCTTTCTAACTGGGTTTCCTGGTGGGACATTTGCAGCCTGGATGACTTGTACTGTGTTGGATTTTATACCTGCAACTGTTCCAGAAGTAAATATTACTCATCCCAGACCTCAGGAATATGTAATTATATGGAATAAAGCCCACATTTGAAGGGGGAGCTGGAAAACTTGTCCTTAAACCATTTGTTGAAAGCTGGGTAGAGTTTGAAACATTAAGAGGTAATCCCAGGGAAGATGGATTAGTGACCAGAATTCAAGAAAAGCAGTCAGATGTGAATAATAAATTGCATTTGTTACAAGACTCTGTGGTTTCTCACATGGGCACTTACATGGTACATATAAAACTATACATATGAGGTATAGTTTCCAGACTCTTTTTTCTTTATTTTTTGTAACTCTATTTTATAGGCAGAATTAACGTCATGTGTTTTGTCCACCTGAGCACATCCATATATCACAGCACAGCTTCAAGTGTCATGGACAATTTATATTTTAATATTTATAGCCAATATGCTAAACAGTAATGCAATGGCCATCGACCCTGACCGGGCCCATGGGCAGCAATGCTGAGCAAGTAACCACACTGCTAGTGACATTACACTTCGCTCTGCCTGTCAGTCTGGGCAGTAGCATGGTAGATGAATGTTTTACTTTTTAAATTGTTCGTTGCCAAGAGCAACATCACAGGGCATTGCTGCCTGCAGGCTGGCATGGGGACCATAAGTCAGGGAGCTATAATCTTTGTGCTTATGAATAATAAGGTGTGTGCCTGCACACTGACAAAGATCACATTCACAAAATATGTTTTTCTTTCCTTTTCCATGCCACCAAGGACTAAAGGGATACGTTGCAGTGGTCCCAGGAATGAGGTTTTGGAGACTGTATATGATCCACCTGTTTCAGGTGGGTGGATTCTGGGGTCTTGCTGCTTAGAAAGAGTATCAGGCAGCAGGTCTGCCCCTGGGATGTGTACTTTCGGGATCCAGAGATAAGACATCAGTCCCAAACCTAGAGAGTTTGAAAATATATTTGGATTTTGAAAATTGGATGCATAGCAACAGCATCCAAATAAATCCACTTGCAATTTTTTTTTTCTGTGAAAATTGTAGGCACTCTCAATAGACAATTGTTATTGGCTAAAACTTTAATGAAAAATGTATATTTCCCATGGAAAACATTGATATTTTATTTTAAAGGCCCCCTGTGCCTGAAATCCCTGAAAGTTTTGGGGAAGAGAAAGGTATTTTTAAAAGGTTTTTTCAAAGAAAGATGAAAACAATCCAACAACCAGTCCAGTTTTCTGACCAGCACTAATCCATGCATTTGGATGGCACCAGTAGGCTCTTTGAGAATGCCCCACATTTTCTCCTGTTTTCTCTGTTGCTCCTGTGTAGGATTAGGACTGTTTTGTTTGAACTCTCCCCTTGTAGTAAGTGACGTTTCTTTATGTATCCTTGACATGAATTCAGGCAAACAGAGACCAAAGCTCTGACAGCTTTTCCACTTGAGGTTCCTGGTGTCCTTTGTGCTCATGAATAGATGCATTTTCTTATCTCTCTCATCACATTTCTGTGTCAGTGGCAGCTACTACAACAGGGTCAAAAGGCTCAGTAAATCTAGGTCATACAACCGGTAGAAATTGTCTCATGCGACCTTCCCAATCTTTTCTTGTTACGTTATGTTACTGCAGTCTTCTGCAAGCCTGCAGGCTCAAACTTCATGTGCTTGCCAGCATTTCCGTTCCCTTACTTGGCCCATTCTATCCTACTCTCCAGAGTGGCCTGTTCTGGGCTTATTCCCTTCTCCGCAGAGCCAAGTCCAGTGTAGGTAGGATAGCAGTCCTCTCTGGAGGCTCCCTGAGGTCATCCTTTGTCCACCTCAAAATGGAAGAAAACATTAAACTCAAAGATGTCTCTACACAGCTTCTGCAGCCACTTAACAGTGCAAAGACCCAAGCATCTCCAGGAGGTGACCGGGTGTGTGTGCCATTGCAGTGTAAGGATCTTACAAACTTAACCTCCCATAAATAGTTTTCTCTGTATCTGCAGTCCCTACAGATAGGCACTTCACAGAAGACATGTCCCTTTCCTCAGGGATCCTCTTTACCTTTGGTTTATCAAGGATATCTCGCCATAAAGATATGAGGGAGATGGTTTGCTGGCAGACAGAAAAAATCATTACATGATTTAGGCAAGTTCCTGTCATATAGTCATCCCTACTGCTACACAGTTTGAAGCTGGCTGACTGCAAATTGAATATAAGGAAACTCCATTAGCAATTATATTACAGTGTATAGGACTATCGAGTGTGGTTTGTTATACTGGTCATATACTGCTAGTTGTGCTGTTCAGGCTCAGAGATGTGAACATCTTCCAGATTTGTGGCTAACTTAAATGAATAAATTTCTTCTTAGCAATATAAATCATAAAACAGATTGGCTAGGAACAACTGCCAGCCAGTGAGCCAGGCCCTCAGGTGAAGGTGGCCTTGCTTTTTAGTCCAGCCATACACAAGTAATATTCTGATAAGAAATCTGAGGGATTACAGGGTAAATCACTATGGTTTCATTAATCAGTACAGATAGCAATTCTTTGCTAATTTCAGCTATTCTAGCACAAAGATTGATAGAACATTCTGTGAATTGTATTTATCTTATGTTCCTGAGGATATTTCTCTTCACCTTGGTTGAAGATGGAGAAGGACTGGTGGGAGATGTGGTGGTCAGAGGTCGTCTTGGGCTTAGTGACCATGAAATGGTAGAATTCTTGATTCTTGGTGAAGTAAGGAGGGGGGCCAGCAAAACTGCAACCATGGACTTCCGGAGGGTGGACTTTGGCCTGTTCATGACACTGGTTGAGAAAGTCCCTTGGGAGACAGTCCTGAAGGGCATGGGGATCCAGGAAAGATGGACGATCTTCAGGAAGGAAGTCTTAAAGGTGCAGGAGCAGGCTGACCCCATGCGCCCTAAGAAGAACGGGCGGAGAAGACAACCGGCCTGGCTGATCAGGGAGCTCTTGCTGGGACTCAGGAAAAAAAGAAGAGTTTACCGCTTGTGGAAGAAGGGGCAGGCGACTCAAGAAGAGTACAGGGATCTCGTTAGGTCGTGCAGAGAGGAAATGAGAAAGGCAAAAGCCCAG
>NW_008823918.1:155405-176324 GCF_000699105.1 Pygoscelis adeliae | reverse complement strand
GGTTTAGATTGGACATGAGGAAAAATTTCTTTACTGAAAGAGTGGTTAAACATTGGAACAAGCTGCCCAGAGAAGTGGCAGAGTCCCCATCCCTGGAAGTATTTAAAAGACGTGCAGATGAGGCGCTTAGGGACATGGTTTAGTGGGCATGGTGGTGTTGGGTTGACGGTTGGACTTGAAGATCTTAGAGGTCTTTTCCAACCTTAATGATTCTATGATTCTATGATTCTAAGATAGACCACTGCAATTTCTGTGGCTATGTCACTATAGAGCTCATCACTGCTCTTTGTGGAACTTTTCACACAAATGTTTTATACAAAATAACCTAATATTTTGGCCATTTTGTTTTTCTCTGTTTCCCTTCCCTCTGGACAGGACTAAAATATGCCAGATAAAGAGTTGTAAAGACAGCACTAGAGGATTGTGTACTGATAGAGACACAAAATATGTTTTGTCTTTCTGGTTTCCTTACTTAAACAATATCCATGTCTCTCTTCCTGAGTGCCATGAAATGTTAATAATGCCAAAACCCGTGCTGTGATAGCTTGATTTGAAATCTCTCTTTATTTTGGCCCTGGCTGTGATCTGAAACTCTGAACTCTTTAGATCAGTAAAATCCAGAGGTCGAGTGCGTGTGGAGATAACATCTGTTTGCAACTGATGTCATCTTTTAAAGGGTAATCTCTTATGCATGGAGCTGCGTGAGGCTGTATTTCACTGTGTCTCTTGCTGTGGTTGCTGATCATGTAGACATACCTCAAGCTAACTTGGTAGCACTACCAGCAAAGCAGAAGACACTTGGAGTTCAGCACAGGCTAAACCACCTGAATGTTTTTCTCAGTTGCTGGGTGGATTTTTCTACCAGACAGAGCTAGTTTAAAACAAGGTTGAACATGTCTGTATGTGTTTCAGTTATGGCTTTGACCACTGCAAATGTGGATCCTGACTAGCACAAAAGTCAATTAAAAAAATATGTAAATAGAAAAGTTGTCTTTATATTTGCACTTATAGAAATACTATATTACTATGTTGATGTCCAAAATACCGCTTTTTCTGCCTGTCTCCCAGCAGTACATAAAGGACCTGATTCTTCATTCCTTTATACCACTTAGTAGAGTTGCTCATTATTTACTTTTGAGTACAGCAGATAAGAACTAGGCATCAGCGCTTTTGATGTGTGGCTGCATAGGGTGCACCAGGATGCCATCCCTTTCTAACTGGTCTTTTCCAACTGACCTTGAAAGAAAGCTCATTTTAATGAGTGCAGCAAAATACTTATGAAAGATCTGAGTGACTTTTCTTGACAAATTTCTCCAACATAATTTCACCAGCTGGAAAATAGTATTTTGTTACTCCTCTTTTTTTTTTTCCCCCCATCTTTTTTTTTTTCTCCAGAATGATCTTTAACCAAAAATGCTTGCTGAGAAGCCAGCGAAGCCTCATACCTTTGTACAGGCCTTGAGGCCAGTTTTCTTTTGCTGCTTACAATGCCTCCTCTGGAGCTGATTGTTTCAGGACTGCCTCTTTCCTTTTCCACATTATCTTTGCAGGAAAACAAAGGGGCAACTTCCATCTTGCTGCCCTCTCAATGCTCTTGCCAGAACTTGTGTTTGTCAACTTGTGTTTATCAACTCTTCTTCCTGCCCGCAGGTCCAGCATTGTAGAAGAGCGGAAATGAGCTGAGGGGAAGATTGCTTCTCCTTCCCCCATGTAGGTAGGGGTAGCTCTGCACACTTGGGTTCTCTATCTTTGGCTTCATATAGCAGAATCACAGGAAAAAAGAGTAACTCAGGTTGGAAGGGAATCCACTTCTAGTCCATCCTTCTGCTCAAATCAGGGCCAGCTTCAAAGACCAGCTTCAAAGATTTCTGTGCTCTCCCATGAGTTAGTTGCAGACAGCAATAATCTCTTTTTCTTGAAGGCAAACAGTCCCAAGTCTTGTAGCTTCTCCTTGTATGCCACATGCTCCAGCCCCCAGCCAGGCTTGTCACCCCTGCTGTGCTCACTCCAGTATGTCCATGTCTCCCTTCCACTGGGGAGCCCAGAACTGGACCCAGCACTCCAGATGTGTCTTGCCTGGGCTGAGTAGAGGGGAAAGACCACCTCCTGACACGTGCTGCCAAGCTCCTGTTAATATAGCCCAAGATGTCATTGGCCTTTTTTGCCACAAGGGCACGTTAGTGGCCTGTGGTCAATGTGGTGTCCAAAAAGACCTCCCTGTCCTACTCTGCAAATTGCTTTCCAGCTGGTGGGTCCCCAGTGTGTGCTGGTGCATGGGCTTATTCCTCCCCAATGTATAGCTTTGCATTTCGCTCTGTTGACTTTCACGAGGTTCGTGCCTGACCACTTTTCCAACTTACTAAGGTCCCTCTGAATGGCAGCCCTGCCTCCCAGTATACTGACCGCTTCCCCAGGTCCCCAACTTTGGTGTCATCTGTGAACTCCTGACTTTTCCGTTTGGTTTTTTTTTGTTGTTGTTTTGGGTTTTTTTGGGGGGGAGGATTCAAAGACTTTGGCCACATCTATACCACTAAATTAGACATGGCCTTTACTGTCCTAAAGCATGGTGGCCAGCTGACACAGAAAGGATTCCTAAAAAGGATGGCTCCATTTGTGTACAGCAGTCGTCCTTCCACCAGATTACATCCTGAGACTCTTCCAACAATTTAGGAGTGTAGGTGATTGAGCTTGAGTACCCAGAGATACTGCCTGGAGATGTTTAGTTCACTAATACAGACACAGCATCCAAGTTCAGCCACATTTATCAACTGGACAGTCTTCTGTGTTAGCAAGAACAGAACCACGTCCTCTTGAAGGCTAATTAGCTTTAAAGTGGCAACAAAATAATAACTTGGATGCATCCTCATCTGAGTGCAGCAAGGTCAGATGAAGAGTTTAGTGTTTTCAGGCCTGTTGTTAGGGCCACGAAATAGAAGGGTTTGTGTGTTAATTCTCCCACTCTTAGGCAAAACACGGAACAGTGAGTACTTGGTGATACGCTGTAGTTATGGCTGGTCTAGACTTAGCTCTTGACAAGCCAGACAAGTGAGCTTGATACATGCCAAATCTGAAGGCTTGCTTCACTAAGAACCAGTTGCTGCTGTAGATTTTCTCTCCATTCTGACTTTCTTCTCTTTCCCATCTTTCCTTTTCCCTCCCAAATGACCTGGGAACTCCTCTCAACGCCACACACCCCAGGCCCATACTCTCCCACCACACATACACAAACGCTTTCTTTCCTACTGCAGGTGACTTAGGACATCCTCACTTTCACCCCGAGATGACTCCTAGCTTTACAGCATTAATCTCTTCTTTGCTGCCCTTGCTTTAGTTTATGGTCCCTCTCATGTTTTCCAATATAGATGCATGTGATACCTTTCTAGTGTTAGCCAAAACAAGATGAATTCCTTCCAGAAGAACTGGCACAATATTTCTCTTGGAACCTGGCATCAATTTGATGGAAACAGTTAAGGAAATAATAATGAAAGTAGATCTGCAGCCAGATAGGACGGAACAGTAACCCTTGATTGGTGGGGATGGGAAGAGGAAATAGCCTGGAAAACAGAGGAGGTGGGGTTGGGGGTAGTAACCTCTTCATCTGGCAAAACTGTAGAAGAAGGGTCTGTGGGTCTTTGTCTGCAGCCTCACTAGTTCTGTGTTTGCATTACAGCTCTGAGGCAAACAAGAAGCATCCCTCTGGTTCCATCACTCCCCCAGTGCCTACTGTCCTGCTTCCATTCAGCAGAAGTGACCTTCTCCACCCTCACGTGTTGTGCTTCCAACTTTTTCAGCTCTTTGTCCACAGCAAGCACGAAATGAAATTAAAAATAAAACAGAAGCATAAGCTAAACTGCACCCTGTTGGATTATAACCATGTGTCTTATAACCACAATAAAATACTACTGTGATAAATCTTTAAGTAGGGGTCAATAAAGCAATAATACTGTACAGTGGAAACTGATCATTTAACATAATGACTGATTTATTACACCATTAACTTGTCCTTAGCTTTGTCTTAGGGCAGTTTACTAAGTGAGTGCTTGTTAACTACTGTAATGAACTGTTTCTTGGGGGAAATACTTAAATAAGAGTCTGTAAGTTATTGACAGGTGTGAGATCAGTCCTTCAGTCTACCAGAACAGGAAAGTCTGTAGTGCAAAAGAAAAACTCATACAATTTGATCAGTTTCAGTCATTATGACACCAAAGACAACATTCAAATGTATGAAAGTAAATACAATGAGTAAATAATATGCTATAGTAACTGATGTTAAAAAATTAAGCCTTTGGGAGATGGATTTTTTGGTTTTGTTTACCTGCAGCAGGTAGGAAGTTAGTATAAGTGGCAAAATCCTGGCAGACAATGCCTTCGGCCAGTGGAGACCTGTCATGGCACTCCTTCTGATTGTGTCACTGGAGACATGTTGCAGGAGGGTAGAGGGTGGGGCGTGTCAAGGGTGAGAAGAACTTGAAAGCTTTAGGAAAGGAAGTAATATGACTGTGGTAGCAAAGCACAGGACTCAGAGACCCAGTAGCTGCTGTCCCAGAGTGGCATACTTTCCTCTGGGTGGTCAGAAGGAACCAGTCCCTAACTCTTGCCCTCTCCAGCTGGAGAGCAGTCCCTTCACCAGTACCTATCCCGTCTTTGTCACTGACATTGGAGTGCTTCAAACTGTTCTTTGGCTGAAGCAGTGTGGGCTAGCCCATACTCAGGACTGGACCTAGACCTCAGGGGGGATTATCCTGCACTGATATGTGCTTACCAAGACAACTATTTATTTGCTCCACAGTGGAGTATTAGTAAACTAATATGTGCAATGGAGATAGGACCTTAGTGTGGAACAGTGGGCTGATTGTAGGGATGTACCTTTAAGAACATATGCACAAGGGAATCAAATGTGTTTGTGACAGTTTTTTGACACGGAGGCCAGCTGGCGTGGAATGGCCTTTGACCATGCAATTAAACCTTTTAGCTTCCAAACCAGGTGTCAGCACTCAAACTGAGCATGGTCCCTGGCTTGTGCTTAGGAGAGAACTATTTTGGGAGAGTGCTATTTTGTATTGAAACCATGCCAGGGTCTGCTCCAACAGTACTGGGAGGTGATTGAATTCTATTGCCCTGAAACATTTCCTGACACAAACTAATTTATTTTATGCATGTAGTTTTAGAGCTTTAGAGGGCTGAGGCAAGTTATCTTGTTTTATTTCATGCTAGTGTAGCTCCACTGACTTCAGTGAGGTTACTCTAGATTCACCCTGATGTGATCAAGATAAAAATTTTTCTCATGTGATTTTGGAAGAAAAATGTCCACTTTCTCCTGCTTATAACTCTGTCTTCTCAAACTGAATGCATGGGTAAAGCCCAGCTTGCTAATAAGCTGGCTAAATGATGAACATATCCCTACATAGGAAAATCATCTATAACTTGGACATCAGCAGAAATGGGCTTGTTACAGAGAAAGTTTGTTAGCGGTGATGTACAAATCAGCAAAGATGAACATAGGGGAGGAAACATCAGAAGGAGTAAGAGAGTAAGTGTCTCATGAGGGAGATATGTGTGGAGAGAGAGGAAAGAGCAGAAATGTGTGGAACAAGAAATAGTGATATTGGAAGTAGAAATACACATGGAAAGAGTCAAGACTGAGCAGAAATAAAGCAAAGATCGAGACAGCATAGACGTTACTACAGGTGGCAGATAGAAGACCTGGAAATACAAAAATGTTAATGGACAGAGGGATAAAGTAAGCAAGCCTATGAGGTAGTGATGGGAGAAGCTGGGGTGCTAGGTGAAGGAATGAGGTGTGTGGCTGGTTTGAAGCAGGCACTCAAGGCTTGGGAGTGGGGAGACAGAGAGGAGAAATCTGGATCCAGCGAGGAGAATGGAGAGGCAGAGATGTGGGGCTCAGATGAGGAACTGGAGGGGTCAGAGTGTTTGGGAAACATGAAAGAAAGGGAAGGAGACCTTGACACTGGAGAAAAGGTTGCCAGAAAAAGCCCTGGCATGATGATAATGGAGTACTGATGGAAGCTCTGGCATATGCATGAGCTGGCCATGTTGGGGGGGGGAGAAGAAGGTGAATCATCTGCATGGCAGAGTGTGCAAGAGGGTGCTCTGAAATAGCGAAAGAGGGGAAGGTAGCAGGTAAGCTCTGCTGGAGGGGAGAGGGAGAGGAAACTTAGACAGAGTCCTTGCTGGATGCAACCAAGTGTGTGACGTGCTAGGCTTTAAAACATTTATAAATCAGTGTCAGGAACAAGTCTGCCAACAAACACAGGATGAGCAAAATAGAAACCAAAAACCTCACTATCATCCAGGGAAAAAACACATTTTTAAATGCTGCCTGCCTCCTACATGAAGCTGAATACATCTGAAAATATCCCCTAACTTGCATACAAACAGATACGTAAATTGGCCTTGATCTTGCTTTTGGTTGTAAACAGAGGCATGGGAACAGAAGGCAGCACAGTGCAGTAAACCTTGTGCTGGACTCAGTTTGCAGCTCTGCTCCAGCCTCAATTTCTGACCTTGGGTGGGAGGCCCCTTGGACAAAACATGGCAGAAAGAATCTATGTTCAAGAGGCGTGCAGGAGTAGCTAACGAGGACAGGGAGACCATATCCTTGAGAGAGCTGAGTCTTTCTGGGATGTTCAGAGTAGGACTGTCTTCCTTAATTTTGGATATTGAAAAGTTATGCACCTAAATCTTGATTGATACTGAATGGAGGAAAAGAGGTGGAAAGCCATTCTTCTGACCTATTATAAATGCCTGTCTTAGCATAAGATGTATTGCCCTTAGGTGATGGGATCCATTAACAGTCATAAAAGGTACATAGTGTAAGTGCATTGGGTTCAAATGTCCAAATGGTAGGCGTCCGAATTATAGCAGATGACTCCAACCTAAATTGTCATTCTTTCAGGAATTTGTCTGTAAATACATAGCAGCAATACTTAACATTCCCTGTAAATGTTTTTGAGAGCTTGAAATGTGGCATGTAAACATACATATTATCAGTAGCAAAAATATCCCCAAATTTCACATTTTTAGCACTTGAAAGATCAAATTTGGTGACAACTAAACCATTGAAATCTCAACATTCCAAACTGTTTGTCTCACTCTGTTTTCCCTTCAACTTTAATAATTGAAAACAAAAATAGCATGTGTAACTTTTATGCAGGCCAAATCACACTGCATGCAGATGATTAAGTTTTCTTCTAGGAATATTAAGTCTATTATTAGAAAGTAGCTTCTTTGGCACAGTTATTCAAAATCTCAAATAGAAATAAAATCTCTTTATAAATATAAGCTCTCACATATACTGGAAATGAACATTTTTTGGATTAAGTTATTTCCCAGCCACCACTTGGAAATGGTTTAATTGAAAGATGACGTCATGTGTGGGATCCATGTCAGTTTTGTTTAGCCATCTACAGTTTCTTGGCTAAATGTAAACCATTTAGTTCCCTCTATAGCTGACAGAGAGGTGTCTCCAAAAGGGCAGCTCATCCCATACTAAAATGGGCACCCAAGGCAGACGAGATAAATCATCCTTTGTAGGTGCATCTTTTCCCCAGTGACTACCGAGAAAGCACAGTTTAGACTAAGAGGATATTTACATGTCTACAGTGAAGACAAACGTCTCATGCAGTGTGCTCTACTTGAAAAATCATTGCCATTGATTCCAAAAGACCCCAAGATTACCAGTGTTACTCCTGCCTCTGCAGCATCTTCTCCAGGAATTTGGAAGTAGTGAGACTGCCGGCATCACTGAATCCACTCCTGCATCACAAGCAGTGATGACAAAAAAATGTCATCAGATGTCTTCAGACCCTTTCTTAAACGCAGCCAGGCTCTGTGTCTCCTCATTCCTGCAACATACTCCTTCTTTTGGGAGGCTGATCTATAGCATCAGTCTTATTTCGTTTTAATTTTGCCAGTATTGCTTGTTCCAGCATGAAGAATGACCAGCATATCTTAGCTGTTCCTTCCCTGGTCCTTTCCTGCTTGAGGCCCACATTGCGTACCTGGTCCTCTTGGCAGACTGCACAGCCCTCTGTGCTCTGGATGTGCTTGGCTGACAAACCTGATGGATCTCCTTAGTAAGAGCCTACAACCGTGTTCAGGCTCCTTTTTTTCTAATACTGATATGCATGTGTTGCACTTTCTCTTCCTCTCTGCCTTTCGGCTGTACATCTCCCTATCTTCTGTTTTGATGCTGAATAGTCTGCATTTCAGTTCATATTCTTCCCCAGTTTCTGGTTCTCAAATATCTCATTCATCTCCCATTGCTTTATCACAGGGCTAGTTTCTCTCATACTCATTGTCACCTCGCCTCCTTTTTTTGCCTATTTATCCTTTGTATTCTCCAGTGTAGCGAACCTGTTCCTCAGCACTATCTCTCGGTATAGCACACTGCTTTTTCTGGTTTGTTATTATTCTCATGCTCCCATTCATGGGCAACCACCTTCATGTAAATTATGCCTGTGTCTTTGTGTCCTCCTGTACTTTTCCTGCTTCTCAAACACAGATACCTCTGCTAAAACATGTCTAAGAACCTCTTTGCCTAGACAAATATCTGAATAACTTTTCAGTGCAGTGTTTGTGAGGAGGTCTCTGATGTCTGAGCAAAACAGTTCCATAAAATACCATAATAGTTTCTTAAGCTATCTCCATTGAAGGGTGGTTGTTACACCCATCAGTTTCCAGGAGGTCCATGAGCCCCACCCATAACAATAAATAATTCCCTCACTAGAACTCACATGTTGTTATCCTCTTGTTAGAGCTGAGCTGTATCAGAGCCACAGGAAGTCAAAGCCTTTTAACTGTGCTTGACATTAAACTGTTGCAGGTGGTTAAATGTTTTGCCCAGATAGTGTTACAGACTTGGAATCAGCTAGCACAAATACAACCCCGTTGTCAGCTGTAGACACAGAAAGCAAGGCCACTTCCATGCCTTTGATTTTCACAACATAATGTACATAGATATTTATGTCATGGATCAAAAAACAGGAACAAAGCAGGAAGCACATAGGAAAGCCTCTGCTGAAAAAAATCGGGGAGAACTACCGAAATAAGCTGGGCAGAAATCACCCTTGCTATGTTCGTTTGAGAGGGTTGGGTCTTTCCTACAGGACCTCGCTGATGGGCTGGATGTTGTGCTGCCCCTTTCCCTGGCAGCAGACACTGACTCTGAGGATTGCCTCAGCATCGTGGAGATTTCTTCTGATATTACAGAGCCTGCAGGTCTGCAGCAGCAGAGCAACCTTCTTTGCTTGCTTCATGAGGTGGCTTCAGGTTGAGCGTTAAGGGCGTTTGTACGCAAGGAGCTCAAGACTGTGTGTGCAAGCTTTTACAGCACTTCATGGGAAATTTGCCAAAAGGTTGGCAGCTTTAGACTAAATTAATTTTCCTTAACCTTCCACTGTGAGGTGAAATCAAGTTTCTGATAGTGGCAGCCACTGAAAGATGATATAGATCTGTAGCTCTAGCAGAGTAGGAACTTGGTATGGGGAGTAAATGAGCAGGGGGTGTTTGGGCTGAGAGGCAGAGGTACTCTGAGACCAGTGCTGAGTGCAGCTAGCCACTCTCTTTTTCTAGTAAGCAATTTATGACTTGAAAACATTCAAAATTGAAATTGAAACCAGCGGCAAATTCAGGTCAAATTGGAAGAACAGCTCTGACTGAAGAAAAGCAAGCAAAGAAAAAAAAAAAAACAGAAAACTGTTGGCAATGTCAAAAAGATTAGTTTCAGCATTGTCCAAAACACAGTGTTTCAATTTTTTTGAACTGGATTCAAAAAGAGCATCTGCTGGAGGAATTCCAGCTCTCATAATCCTGGTGATCAGGGCACTAGCCCAATATGCTGAAGACCCCAAAGCCCATCCCTATCTGATTCTGAAAGGGAATTTGGATATCTAGTTTCTTCTTCTAAGTAGACCTTTCTCACTGAGCAATCAAGTATTGCATCTTTGGTTATTCTTTCTGTTGGACCTGTTCCACTTTGAAATCAAATTGTTATAAACAAATATCCGCTGGGAAGGAGAGAGACTCCATAGGCTGGGAGTCTAGAGGAGGGAAACCTGAGCTCAACTCTTTCTTCCAAGTCGCTTGGCAAGGGGGAGTTGGACCCAGACGAGTGTTTTAATCAGCTCACTCTGGAGAGAGGCGACAAATGCTGCCGCATCCTTTTTGTGGTTTTTTTGAATGGCTCCACAGACTTGCTTTTCATGTTCACTTTTTTTTTCTTTTCTTTACTTTTTTTTTTTTTTTTAAATGCTGCAATATCTGGAAATGAAAAGAAACCTATCATTTCCAACTGAATGAAATTTTTCATGCTTTGTTCTATCCAAACACTGTTTTATTCATTTTGTGACACTTTTTTTACTCCAAATTTTCATTTTGCTTCCTCAACTTTTCAGTTAGCATGCTGAACCAAATAATAAGTCATTCTTGTGGCACATATTCATTGTAACGATAATAAGAGCATACACATTCACACACACATCATACACATTCACATATCCAGTGGCTTCCTACTGGACTTCCAATCCAGTGAAAATTCATAAAGGAGAAACATATATTTTACATTTTATTTTCTCCATAGGAGTGAGTGGCTGCATCTTCCTTTTATTTAGGTCCTTGTTTAATAGCCCTCCACTGATTTTGAAAAATCATCATTTCTGCATCAGAAATAATGACATCATGGTCTGGCCCATTAAAAATAACTCATGAAAGACACAAACCCCACAGATTATATTACTCTCCCATTATTCCATTTTTCTGGGAACTTTTTCTTTCTGTCATGCTTTATTGTACAAGACAGAGAATAAAATAGTTTTGCAATCATTTCTAGGCTGTTTTGCATAGTGTGCTGTGCGTCATTTTTTAATGTTTCAAATCTTTTAATCCTTCAAGTGAGAAACATCCTAACTTTACAGCATTGGCCTTCCAGGAACTTGTGGGAATGAAGGATTTAGAAAGTCTATGATAAAGGGATTACTACACATTACTATCGCTTAATGACTAATACTATGCGCAAATTCAGTTGCCAGTGTGAAATCAACACATTCAGCAAGTAGTAGGGGAGATATAATAGAAAGGAAAAATTAGGGTCAGTAAATTTTTTAACTAGGAGCCAGGCTATTTGCAGGAGGATATAATTCCTTCTATTAACATGTGGCAACTCAGATCTCAGGCATGTCGAATCTTCTTCTGGACACACTGAACTCTTTGCTGACTATCAAGGGAGGGAAAAGAGCAACTTGGGTACTTAGTTGGCTAAATATGGACCTCATTGCCTATTACTCGTTATCTGCATGCTTGATGTGGAAAAGATCTCCAGTGAAGAAGGCTGGGCATGCCCTACTGCTTATCTAGGGCCTTCCTTATTGCCATGTTCGTTCTCACTGGTGGACTAAGATACAGGAGCCCAGTGACTGAGGTAGAGTTTTCCATGCAGCTGTGCACAGTGTCTCTAGCTACTGGGCAGCCGACAACTGTGATGCAGAACCACAGCTCAAAATAGAGGAATAATGATGGAGACGAGCCAGAGGGGCTCTTAAGCTCTGGCTTGCTGCATGCTCTCACTTTCCTGTGTTTCACATTTTCTCATCTATTGAAATAAAGTTGATGGTAATTAACTGCCTACCTTGCATAGGTGGTGTGAAGTTTAATTAGCACATGTACTATTCAGTTGCAAGATAGCTTAGTGCTGTATAGCTGTAGTGCCACTTTTTAATCCTGTGTGAGAAAAGACACATTACTCAGAAGCCGCTTGTATGTGAAAAATGGGAGAGGCAGAGGAGGGTGAAGTAAGGGAGCTCTTGCTGGCATGGCTTTCAGTGTGTTGATAGTAATGGTCTGGCTTGAAAAGGCTCATCAGTAAAACCATCCTTGTTAAATCTGTCCATTAGGAATAAAATAATTTTGAACCATTACCAAATGTACACAGATATACTTGCATGTCTAGTGACCTATTGGATGTAATACAGTAGGACTGTCTCAATAGCGATAACATTTTTGACAAGAAATGTAACTCTAAAATCTTCTGCTCTTGGTGTAAACAGTGCATTTATAGTCTGCTTGCCAGTGAAGGTAATTATCTCCTAATGAACAGAGAATTGTGGTTAGGGAAAAATCATCATAGAGGAGAAGTAACTAATTTTTTAAAAGGAATTATAAATGTCTTGCTCTTATTATCATAATTAGCTTTTCTCCTGTTATGCTTTTTTTTTCTATATTCCAGTAGACTATTAAATCAATAACAGTCTCTACAGCGTCTGAAAAAAGTTCAAGGCAAATGAACTTTCCCATATGGATGTAATATTTGCAGCCATAAATAAATTCTTAAGGTTTTTGTCAGGCTTTTCACACACCCACAGATTCTGCTATCAGCCAGTAAATCTTTGTTTAAGACACTATGAGATCAGATTTCCCTGGATGAAGTGTTGGCCAAAACAGGGAGAAAATAACATTGCAGAGAAACTAGTATTTTCAAGTTCTGCCTTCCCTTCCACCCCAAGCAAAGTATTCTCTTCCCCTCTGCTTTTCTTCAGGATTTCCTACCATGGAGTTGGGAAGGAGAAGCAGACAGTGTCCTCAGTGTGCATTTTTTCTAAAAGCAGGGGGGATCTTAATGTTGGACAGATGGGATTTGAAAAGTCAGAGGTGCAGCAGGTCATCTGGAATGATTGCTGTCTTTTCCTCTTGTAGCAGGACATCTGTCCAGCTAGCTCAGTTTCATATTTCAGTCCCTGTGCAATAGCACAAAAAAAGCCTTCATGATTTCTCCAGCAATGTTTGAGAGTATCTCTTGAGATTCCTCTGCAGCATACACAGGGGTCCTATGAATGCTTTCAAAAAAGGTTTGCTTGCAGCTATTCACATAATACTTCATATAATACTGTACTTTCCTACAGCCCATAGCTCTGCACCTCTAAAAACTCGCTCCGGGAGTCAGATATGCAGATTCTAAAGCAGTGCAGTTGCAGAGAATACTATGGTCTCATCAGTGACTCCATCAGACAAAATAAAACAGTCCCCTTTTTATCAGAGAGAGGAAGAATATGAAGTATAGAACCTCATCTTCTTCCTGGAAGTCAGACCAATGCTCTGTATGGTGTTTAAACCTGAAGAACCCATTTATTTTTGCATCTAGGGATGTTAGTAATTTCTTATTTTGGGGGAGTTACTTCTTTTCCACAAAATACTTCCTTTAGACTTCTTTCCTTTTGAAGCCATGGCAACTGTAGCCATGGCATTTACCACCTATAAGAATTATTAATGCTCCACAGTTCGGCTGGCTTTAGAAATTAACAGATGAAAGGCAATGGCTCAATAACAATAATACCTCTAATCAGCAGGACGTATCTTATATGTGTGCTGAACTTCTGTACACAAGAAGAATCTGATGATGTCAGCTACAGATTAGTTCCTACAATCACAGAAAAATAAATACTACCGAGGGAGTCTGTAAAGTCCCTACTCATCCTCCTGCCCTGAAGTGGGATAAGTTACAGGATTAGTTATCGCTCTGCTGACATCCTGACTGAAGTTTGCACAACCTGTTCTTACACCGTTCCATGATGGAGATTCCCCCACCTCCCTAGGCAGGTTTGACAGTTTCATTCCAGTGCTCTCTTATCCCCACTGTTTACCCTTTTCATGCTGATGCTCAGCTGGAATTGCACTGGAGTTTGCACCCCTTACTTCTTGTCCTATCCAACACAGACGTGGAGAACAGCTTTGATGATACCCTGTCCTTAAGGCAGTCTTCTATGAATTGAATGCTGTAGTGGGAAAACAGAAAACAGTGAGAGGCATACGCCTGCAAACCATCTTTCGTATGAATGGTTTATTAGCTTCAATGAGCCATCTTATGTGATTCAAGGTCTTGCTCACAAGCAGAGTTTTGCAGCCTGACTGGCACTGGCTAGCTGGTGGTTTCTGTGGGCTCTGTATGCAGCTAATTGCAATAACTTGTGGTGGAATTAAGACGCACCAAGTGGTACACAGAATACAACTCCTACACCAAACACTGATGGGACTTTTACCTTTCCTGAATAAACATAAATCACGGTAGGCCTATTTCCAGATGAAATCTTATATGGACTATTTTTCAGTGATTTTAGTAAATATTCTAATGCGTCCTTAGCAGCATTTCATAGCACTTAGGAATTGGGGCATTATTGAAATTTACCTTTGAAATTTACTTTAATTTAATAAAATATACCAGTAAGTCTCGGAAGAGATGGTATAAATATATTTACTGAATGCCCTTCTGCTCACCTCTTGATCACCATGCTTAGTCTTGATAGAATCACATACAGTGAATCACATACAGTGGCAGGATGGACTTTTACCTCTCTGACCTTTCATGTGATGCTGAGTGAATTATTAATAAGGACATTTCCCTCCCCCCAAAAAAAAAAAAACCAAAATTGTTTGCTTTTGAATTCTCAACACATATTGCAAATCAAGTCAACTTTCAATAATTGCTAAACAAATTTACATACAAGATTTGTGTGTGTGTGTGTATAACCCCAAAAGACTGACTATTCACACATAAAAATTCAGAAAAAAGAATCTGGATTCAGGAGATGTGGGACTTCCACCAGGAGCATGTAATCTTCCAAAATTCACTGGCTCAAATTAAAGTACTTTTAGTTGTAACACTTAGGTGGGATTCATCATTTTGCTCAGGAAGAAGACTCAGTCTCTTGAAGTTTAAGCAGTGTGTACATGAGGATGCATCAAGTGCCTTTTAGAACTAGGATTCAAGACACCCCGTATATTCAATACAGGGTAAATTAATAATTGTCTCAGATATGGTTTTATACATCTGAGCTCATCACCTAGCCCCTTGTTCTGTGTTTATACACTAGACAGTAGGGCCTAAATTCTGCCCCTCCTTTATCAGTTACATAAAATTCAGGACTTGACACTTTCCAAGGTAGCAATGGCTGGAGACATCTGGCATCCCTGTTTATGTTCAGATCTTGCCTACAAAAAGCATCACGACAAATTTGAAAACAGAGGCAGTATAGCTGGGCATTACCTAGATAATGTGCCAGATGTGCAATTAAGTTTGATGCAATATTAAACTCCCTATTCATTAATTAACAAATTTGGATATCTCAGCTATATCCTGCTGGAGAATTAGCCAATCAGTGCCCCACAGTGCAGTGCGTGTTTTGAAACTGTCTATTAGCAAAAGCCATTAACAGATAGACGTACATTAAGAGATCTGTCATGGGACTGAGCATCCGAATACCTCTCATAGCCCTGTCATAGTATGGATAAGGGTGTATTTACACAGCAGAATTCAGACAGGATTATAGCCTGAGCTGGAGTACCTGTGCTAACGTAATTTCAACAGCTTGAGTAACAACCAAGACAAGTGACAATGTTGTCAAGTTTGTACTGTGGTGTAGCCATAAAAGCCTGTAATGCTGCATCTTGCTACTGTTTTTTATCTGTTCTAGCAAAATCAAGGTAGGACAGATGTGCCAGCTTCTGCTGCAAACAGACATCCACTTAACTGTGAGGCGTGCACTGAAACATTGATTTCAATGCTGAAAAAAAGCTGTGGGCTGGAGCGAGCTGTGTAATCCAGGAAAAGGAAAGAGGCCAGTTGGCAACTAATTTCCTGCTGCCTTTATTACACTAAAAACTAAATCAATTTTTGTGTCTGGATGGGATTGCTGAAAAGCAACTTTTCTCCTCTCTCCAAACTCCTGAATCTGAACAAGTTCCACACACTTCTTTCTGGAAGCGCAGCTTTAGAAAAACAAATGGATTGAAGCAGCCCAAGCCAGCATAAGAGTAAGAATTTCCATTTGGTGAATACTACCCAGGTAAAAATAACTTGTTTAATGGGGAAAAAAAGTGGGAGGAAAATGATTCCTTAACAGAAAAATAGCCCATATACTTTATTTCTCATTAATGGTGGAGCTTTGTAGGCAGAGCCGTGCATTATATCTTTGCATTCTCTCTCTCTGTCAACCATGGAATCATGAAACAAATTATGTGTATTTGCCTCCTTGAACATCCTCCTCAGTTGCACTTTGCCCACTAACCTCTGCTGGAATTACTTCTAATATTCCAAACCTCTGTCGAGATGTCAAACAGCCTTTTCTTCTCCTGGTAGAAAAGAACTACCACAAAAACTTTTCCTTCTTTTCCTCCAAAAACATACTTTTTGCATATGGGATTTGGAAATGACAACTCACTCTGGGGTTTATCTTTGACATGAATGGGTTCTAGATTTACAGTATTTTTAAGATGCAGTAATTTGGGAAACAAAAGAACTGACTGAAATTGGTGTCTTGTTAAGATACAG
The DNA here is from genome assembly GCF_000699105.1 of Pygoscelis adeliae. Taxonomy (NCBI): domain Eukaryota; kingdom Metazoa; phylum Chordata; class Aves; order Sphenisciformes; family Spheniscidae; genus Pygoscelis; species Pygoscelis adeliae. Next base: position 159,988 of record NW_008823918.1, on the reverse strand, counting down.
ATCTGACAGTCTTAAGTCAGGGATGTGGAATTGATTTTTTTAGCTGGAGAAAAAAAACCTGTGCCTGTATAATTTTTACAGCATTTTTTTTTCCTGTGTTTTTGCCAAATGGGACTGGTGGAATGGAAAAAAACCTCTGTGTGTGTGTGTCTGTTGAAGAAAAGCAGAGTGGGTCTGTCATTACATCCATCGGTATTCCCACAGGAGATTCCTTCAACAGATTCCTGTAGGAACGGTGACCGGTCAGGCCATGAGGAACCCTAGCAGGCTTTTTTAAAGGAAGCGCCAGATTGTCAAGGAGAATTCCCTTGGCCACATGTAAATGTGACATGGGGCAAATCATTTCTGTATCTAGTCACTGCAATAGGCATGTGAATATGAGGTATGGTGTCCCAGGAGCAGCATGTGCACAAAGTCCTCTCACAGCATGGTTCTTCCTTTGCAGGCACCTTGCCTTCCATCGCTTGTTTCTGTTAACAGCATCAGGCCTCCTAGAAAGAGCCTGAAGAAATGCTGCCTGTCACATCACCCTGCTGCAAAAGCTGGTGGGACAGATGAGGGTGCCTGGCCCAAGTGCAAGAGGTGTGCTAATGGGTGAGACAAAGCCGAGTTTTTCTCCCTGGAAGCCAAGCCATCTGGGTTGGCTCAGAGCTACCTGAAGCCTCTTGTATAGTGAAAGTGGTGTGTCTGAGTCATATAACATGGTGGGTCTTCCATAACAGGGCAGATGCTTCTGATGGGTCTAACTTCTCAGAAAATGTAATGATCACCAAAAAACATCACAAAACAAACACACAAAACCCAGAAACAAACCCAGAAAAACAAAAAAGCTCAAAGATAGAAGGAATACTTTGAGATCAATAAGCTGGAGACTAGTTGACACATGCAAGTTGTGGCAGCTTTTGAGAAAGAAAAAAAAAGAAACCACAAAAGGACTAACATTTTCTGTAAAAGATACTAGAGAGACCTGAGGAATAAGATGAGGCTAAATTCAAGGGCTCTAAGTCATTCAGAAGAATGCAAAGATAACACTGTACCATCCCTGTTGGTGTAAAGGAAAGCCTTTTATTGTAAGTGTATGGAAGTCGTGGTTTAGATAAGACCAACCGTGAAAGTAGGCTTGGTTTGTTGCTTTAATACGCCTCTTTCACCTCTTACGTCTAAATGCTTTCTTATAAATATGAAGTAAACCACACCTAGGTTTTGAAATACCGTTGGTCATAGTATCTCTGGTTGCAGATTCTCAAAATGAAGCAATAAAGGCACTTGAAACTGCTTGGATTTACCTGGTAAAACAAAGGAGGGATACTCTGCGTACAGCAGCCAGATCCCAGTCTCAGAGTAGTGTGAAGGCTTTGTGAAGGCTGTCACAAAGCAACCAGAAGGAAGAAGGAAGTATTGGAACTCTGTAAATGTGGTACAAACATGTTCCCATCTAGAAATAGCTGAGATACCTCACCCATTTTAAAGTATCATAGGTTGAATGTCTTTTTTAACTTCTTCAGGCTTAAAGAGATTTACTGAAGACTAAGTGTAAATCAGCCTTGCACAATCCACAGCAAAAAGCACAGAAGCTTTTTTTGATGGGTACCATATTGGGATGAGCATGTGAATTATCTTTCAGTTTTTTTTCATTGTCCCCAGGCCTCAGAGAAAGAGCTGAATGAGTGAAATTTGCATAAGAATTTTGAAATGTTGCCCTATTGTTTTCTTAGAGGCTCAGTTTAATGTAGAAAACATCTGCCTGCCTTTGAGTGCTCTGTGGATCATTTGGTTGTTTGAGAAATCCCATTTCACTCCTTCCTCCATTGCCTGCCTGGGAAGTGCTTGCTCTTGGTACCTGTCAGCCAAGAGAAAGAAGCAAAAGAGGAAAAAAAAGAAAGAAAGAAAGAAAGAAAGAAAGAAAGAAAGAAAGAAAGAAAGAAAGAAAGAAAGAAAGAAAGAAAGAAAGAAAGAAAGAAAGAAAGAAAGAAAGAAAGAAAGAAAGAAAGAAAGAAAGAAAGAAAGAAAGAAAGAAAGAAAGAAAGAAAGAAAGAAAGAAAGAAAGAAAGAAAGAAAGAAAGAAAGAAAGAAAGAAAGAAAGAAAGAAAGAAAGAAAGAAAGAAAGAAAGAAAGAAAGAAAGAAAGAAAGAAAGAAAGAAAGAAAGAAAGAAAGAAAGAAAGAAAGAAAGAAAGAAAGAAAGAAAGAAAGAAAGAAAGAAAGAAAGAAAGAAAGAAAGAAAGAAAGAAAGAAAGAAAGAAAGAAAGAAAGAAAGAAAGAAAGAAAGAAAGAAAGAAAGAAAGAAAGAAAGAAAGAAAGAAAGAAAGAAAGAAAGAAAGAAAGAAAGAAAGAAAGAAAGAAAGAAAGAAAGAAAGAAAGAAAGAAAGAAAGAAAGAAAGAAAGAAAGAAAGAAAGAAAGAAAGAAAGAAAGAAAGAAAGAAAGAAAGAAAGAAAGAAAGAAAGAAAGAAAGAAAGAAAGAAAGAAAGAAAGAAAGAAAGAAAGAAAGAAAGAAAGAAAGAAAGAAAGAAAGAAAGAAAGAAAGAAAAAAGCTATTTTTATGCACTTATCAACATACTTTTTTCTCCCAGGCATGGGAGTAACCAGAACATGGCATGTTCTGCGTCAGAGCAGTCCTAAGCACTCATGACAATATTCAGGGCCGACTGTAACAGAGATAATAGTAGATACTAATTAGAGTCTTCAGAAAAACTATTTTGATTTCAATGGCACTATTAGTAACATAAATAGTAGCATAGATCCGCTAGGCCTCATATTAAGGATTGCATCCTTAGTTTGAACACTCTGGTTTGGAGCAAGGCTCTTCCTCCCCAGAATTTTCTTCCCCTCTGAGGAATTAATTCCTCTTTCTGTCTTCCAGTACTTAAGTCTAACAGCCCTTTAGGGCTTACAGAATATGCACTAGTTTTGTTTAACATTTGCTTAGCAGCTTTTGTATCATTACTTTTCTGTAATTAGAACACCTAGTGGCTATAATGATAGACACTATACAAGTTAGCGATATAGACAAGTAATGTCCTTTTCACACTCCTAAAAGGACAGTATCTTTGCTTTGCTACTTTATGCTGGCTGTCTTGCTGTGACTCTGAACATACTTTTCCCCATACCTTGTTTTTTTTGAAAAGGGAATAATTTTTCTTTATTCTATTACTTGGCTTTTCATTGTTCCCAAAGGCTACACTTGAAACCAAGCTATTCTGCTTTCTGTGGTGATGTTTTCTCTTTTCTATATCTTCCACAAAGGTGTATAAGAAAAATGTTACTACACTTTTCCTTATAAGCAGAAGAAGAATATTCATCTTTATTTGATTGTGTCACAGAAGCTACACTTTCCTTCCAGAATTTTGCACAGGAAAAGGATGCATTAGCAACCTTCCTCCAGGTTAAAAGGATGGGATTCGGTTACTGTGGTACCTAATGCTTTAAGATAGTCAAGGGAGCCCTGCCTACCCAGACAGCTGCAGGTCTTCTGGGATTCCCATGTGATGTCTTAGATAACCAACAGGATTTCAAATTGCATGACACATCTAAGTTTAGGTACCTGAATCACTTCCCAATAGTCCAGATCTGGGATTCATCCTATTACTTTTCTATGATTATATCATCTAGATCTCATGATGAGAGACACAATAATCAGCTAAACATAGGCATCTATTGCCATCTGGGGCACCATGGGGTGTCTGAGGCACCTGTGCAGGTAGGTAGACATGACCCAGGATCTACAGGACACCGTGCCCTCCAGGGGTGGCAGCTGAAGACAAAGTGAGAGACCATATAGTATGTAGAACCACAATAGGCACATATATTTAGGCACTGTGTCCCACCCTTGGTGTCTGTTTTGCTTCTTTATGGTCTGTAATAAATCCTGAAATTCTGTGGATGTGCTATGTGACTGGAGGGGCTTTGTAATATTTTTCCTACCTTGATCTGTTAATTTAGATTGTCATATTTCTTGCAATGCCTTTTTTTTTCTCTCTCTTTCATTTCCCCCCCCCCTCAGTAATTACAAAGCATTTCATGAGGGATTCCCCGAAGGGAAAGGTGTTGAATTTTTGACATAGACTTTTTTCATCTGTGTTTATTAGGCATTGAAATTAAATATGTGTTAATAAAGAATAAGCATTTGTTTAGAGTTTTATAACTCTAAAATATTTTCTTTCCCTGTCAGCACTCTCTTTGCTCATTTCATGCCATAATTCTAAGCTTTTTTACAATCACAGATGCACTTTTATGATAAGTATGGTCTCTCTTTTAATCTACCACATGTACTGTATTTTATACAACATGAAGAAACGCAGTGAGAAGGGGACTGTTACAGTGACACAGCCCAACCGAGCTACTTGATGTCTCCCACCGGGTCCATGTGAGGCTCCTTGGGCTTCCACTCTCCCCTGCTTGCTAGCTAATAAGCAAACACAACATTGAGGTTGAAGTACAGGGCTTTAACTCATCTTAAAAGATCTGAGTGCTGAGTGTTAAGAGATCTGCTGTTAAGGGTGTGAAGAGTGCTGCTTTCTTCTCTGCCATACGCTTCCCGTGTGACCTTGGGAAAGGCACTCACTTTGAATTTCAGAAAAGGCTGTA
>NW_008823918.1:151689-155381 GCF_000699105.1 Pygoscelis adeliae | reverse complement strand
GTTCAGCAGAAAGCGGAAGGTGGCAAAGCTCTTGCTGAACAGCCAGCAGCAAATGAGTCCCTGAGAAACCAGATGCAGAAAGGGTCACTGACACTGCCAAATCTTCAGGTGGCCTTGTGTACCCAGGGTAGGACTAGTCAGGGTGAAGGAAATAGTATGTTTAACAGTGCCCTGTCTCATCCTATTTGCTGGGGCACTAGAGCCACTGGGACAATCTCTGGGGCAGGGTAGCACAAGAAATGGTATTGTGGCTTCCCAGGCTTGAGTTAGTATTCATGGTGTGGCCCTTCATGCCATCTGTACCAAAAAAAAGGGGCTGTTGGCAAAATGTCCTTGATGAATATTGTGCATTTTAGACCACTCAAATGTCCAGAGATAAAAAGCCACTCCAGCATAGCAATGTGTTATCTAAATATGGCCAGGATTATGTGGCGCGATGTGGAAGGTAGTATTACACTTCTGGATTCTGTTGTAAAGGACTACATGTATTTTTATTCTTACAAATATTCACATTTATTATATTATCCTAAACATGGAAGCACTGTCCTTTTCATTGTTGTTTTCTGGAAGCTTGGCTAACACACAGTCTCAAATGGTAAAATATAGACTATCCCTTCACCCAGAAAATAGCTCCTCTGGCTTGCAACTCAGGAGAAAATTCTTACCCACTGATTTTTCTAGTAAATTCAGGTTGGTGTCCTGTTTAGGTTCGCTGCCCCATGTATGAGCAACAAGAGGGTGGCCTGTTATCAAATTGGTACGAACTATACACAACATAGAGAGAGACAGAATTTAATATATTAGAAGGAGAAAGAGTGCTCTTTTCTACCTTCATGCTGAAAAGTTTGGGTTAGTGCATTCGCATTTTAATAAACCACAAAAAGATCATCTATCCAATGTTTTTATGTGGCCTTCAGAAATGTGCTGGTGGCCTGGGGCCTGAGGGAGAAGAGTGGCATCCTTCAGAAGACACAAGGGGTCGGATGCCCAAAGGGACTGAAACACTCTGCTGTGAGAGAAAGTTGATGGGACATGTCAACAAGCAGAACATCTTTTTACGTGTTTATTTGTCAATATCTTGGAAGTTGTGGGTTTTTTTGTTAAAAGCTGTAGGAGCTGTGGATGTTATTGTGTGAAATAATGGGGCTACGAGGCTTGGCCACAGGTAGCAGCTAACCCCAAACCAACAGATCTACCTGGCTGCCCTGGGGGTAGACGGCTGAGATGAAGAGGCGCCTGAGACCTCTAGGAAAAGAAGGAAAGATACCTCCTTTTTGGCATCCTTCTCGACTTCAGAGGTTTTATAAAGGCCTTGCACATGCTGGGGTGAGACCTGCAGCCTGGCTGCTAGACCAGAGCAGTAAACGTGGCCCAGGAGGCTGCATGCTTTCCTAATGCTGTCGGGCATCTGCCTCCTGCAACTGATGGGTGACAGCATTGCAGCTGAGCAGGGTGACCATCAAGATCAGCAGCAGCTGTACTGAAACCTCTTTATACAGCAGCCTAACCATAGCATTGTTTGTTGAGTCCCAGAAGCTTGATGCATCCCACAGGGACAGCAAACTGCGAATGAGGTGCAACTGAAGAGGAAGACAGTGACAAGCTGTGCCAGCAGTCACCGGTAGTTAATAGGGGGAGGATTTGATTTAAACAATAGTTTTGGGGCCAACTCATAACATGTATTGTATTTTCCTTTCCTCTCTCTCCTGTCCTTCACCCCCAGCAGTTCCTTTTGGTTAAATGTTCTGTTTAACTCGCAGCTTGAGATAGGAATTATTGCTTATGGTTCAGCTGAGTTTCCCAAATTTCAAACAGTGTCGGTGGGTTTTTTGTAACTACTGTTCATGACTGAAACTCAGCTTGACTGGCAAAGAGGGTAGAGGCATTTTTAGCAAGATGGGAATTAATAGGATGAATGATCCCCCTTCTTCTGGGATCTGGGCATTTTCTATAGTGATTGAAATGAAAACTGTGAGCCTTGGTTGTGAAATGCATTGCTTTACTGCAAAATGTACTAACCTAATCTACACCCTGCTCGGTGTATATTCTGATATATACTTTGGTGTACACACTTTTCTGTGCCTGACATGGGGCACTGGTGAGCTTGTTAGGGATGATGCATTTGCATGACGTTCCCTGGATTCATCTATCTGTTTGCTTTTCTAATCTCACTTACCTGCTAGTATAATTATTATTCCTTCAGCTGGGCAATCAGTGAATTTTTCTGTGTATTTTCCAGTAGAACAAACATATAAAAAGAGCAAGTTTTGAATTTAAAACCACTATTTTCCTTCACAGAATAAGCTTCCACCTACATCAGCAACTTTGTGCTTCTGCTGGAGGTGTTACTGGGGGAAGATCCGGTCTGCTACCTAAATCACACCTTCACTTTAGGCACTTAGTTAGCCAGTCCACCTAAAATAAGATCCTTACAAAGCCAGTTAAGGAAAACAAGTGAATATTAATGCCTCCAGGGAAAAATCCTGGAGTGTCCGCATAACTTAGGTGCCTAACCGTAGGTGGGCAGCATTTCTGGAACACTGGAGGACTTTGAAGGCACTAGGAGTAGGATTTATTTGACTAAATGTCAAATGTATAAGGACTAAATATATTGTATGCATCAGAGAGGGGTCCTCACATTTCCTATACAGTGAATGGAGAGAATTAAACATTCCTATAGCACAATTCTCCTGAAAGTATTTTAACATTATCTGACCTGTGTTACAGAGGCAACTATTTCTTTTGATTTACTAGGGTAGGGGGACTAGTTTGGATTAGGTGTTTTGGACCCTGCCCAAAGTAGTATGGGCATAATGGATTTTTTTTGTTTGATTTTGAATGTATAAAAAAATAAATTAAAGGCTAAAATAAGAAGGAGAGGACATGAAACAGAACATACCACCTTTGGACAACTTAAAGCACTTTTCTCAACCCCAGGCAGATTTTTTTTCTGTATTTTTGTCATTTGATCTTTTCTTCAACCTCTCTTTAAAAATCTAAATAAATGTTGAAAGTAAAATGTTTTGAAACAAAAAATCTTGGCACTTGGGGAACTAACTATCCTGCCAAAAATAGGGTTGTTCAGTGATTTGGTGTCTGAGGAGTTGAGGATTGCTGGAAAGTATCCAGTTTCCAAATTGCTAGGCACATCACTGGGTTTTCCATGCTGAAATCCTAATTTAGGCAACCAGGTTTTTGCTTTCAGGTTTTGGTGTTGGATTTTTCCAAACATTGAATTTTCTTGGTTTTGCCTTTCATTGTCTTCTTTTACAGTTACCCCCTTTCCTCTGCCTTCTTGCGGGTGGACTGTCCGGTGGATAAGGAATTGGTTGGATGGTCGCCTCCAGAGGGTAGTGGTCAACAGCTCAATGTCCAGATAGAGGTTGGTGACGAGTGGCGTCCCGCAGGGGTCCATATTGGGACCGGTACAGTTTAATACCTTCATCAATGACATAGACAGTGGGATCGAGTGCACCCTCAGCAACTTTGCAGATGACACCAAGCTGAGTGGTGTGGTTGACACACCTGAGGGACGGGATGCCATGCAGAGGGACCTGGACAAGCTGGAGAAGTGGGCCTGTGTGAACCTCATGAGGTTCAACAAGGCCAAGGGCAAGGTCCTGCACCTGGGTCGGGGCAATCCCCGGTATCAATACAGGCTGAGGGATGAAGGGATTGAGAGCAGCCCTGCC
>NW_008823918.1:130915-151189 GCF_000699105.1 Pygoscelis adeliae | reverse complement strand
GTGGTGGATGCCCCATCCCTGGAAACATTCAAGGTCAGGCTGGACGGGGCTCTGAGCAACCTGATCTAGTTGAAGATGTCCCTGCTCATTGCAGGGGGGTTGGATTAGATGACCTTTAGAGGTCCCTTCCAACCCAAACTATTCTATGATTCTATGATTCTATAGTGTCATTCTACATAATTTTAGACATTTAAGGGAAATGTTTAATTTAGGAAAGTCCTTGCTCTCCTTGTTTTTTATACATAAGGCAGACAATACACAGAAAACTGTTGATGACTTAGATGTGCTGAATTACTCACTGGAAGTACCTTTCTCTCAACAATGAACTTACATAGACCCTAAAGGAAAAGCACCATTTATGGCCTCCTGCAGCTTGGTGGGGTGAATTTAAGCTGCATACTGTAAAGGTCAGAAGAATTGCAGCCCTGTGCTCTAGATGCATCGGGTTTCTCCTTCCATTTCTTGGAAGACAGGCTGCGGTGCCAGAGGCAGGATGTGAGAGAGGCCAGATGTGTCTCTAACCTCCCAGGTTACCCAGCTAATGCGGCAGGCTAAACCCCTGCAGTGGGAAGGAGCCATGGCTTAGGATTCACAAGCAGACAGCTGTGGACCAGCACCACTCTGTATCAACACTTGTTGATTCTTCTTAAATAGAATGGCCAAAATCTTGTCTAGTTCATGTTCAGGGAGGAAAATAGTGCAATAAGGAGTTTTGGAGGTAAAGAATAGAGATGAAAGCTTTAGGTACCAGGGCAGAAAGCCCCAGATAAATATGGCTCTGATTCCCTCTATCTGGGCAGTTCTCCCAAGGAAGAGCTGAACCACTTGTAAGTGGATCCTTCTTTTACACCAGTGACTCTTAAGGGGGTTGGGCTGCTGGCTTTGTAACAACTTTAATTGTTTCTTAACATAGACACCCCTTCAGTGCTTTAAAATGAAACTAAAAGACCCCATTTATTTCCACCAGGCTTTTTGTGTCGTGACCTTTTTCAGTGCTCGAGTTATACAGTAGGGAAAAGGTGTCCGTTTCTTGCATTACAGATTAATGAATTTTTAAACTCAGAGTATGAGGCAGCTGCTGTCAAGTTACAATGGAAAACTGGTATTCTGTCCATAAATCCCAAGAAAGCAGACAGGAAGCATTAGGACCTGAAATGAAAGGTGCATCTCTGATGCTACAAAAAAAAGCAGGAGAGAATCTTCCCTCTTTCTTACCCTTCCCTATTTCTTGTCTCACCACTTTTACCTCATTAGCTTTGTGTATCTAAATACTGTTTGCATCCAACAGAAGTGGCGGGAAGCACTTATGTTAATTAACAAAAACAAATTAGCATCAATGTGAATCTATTGGCTGATATGACTCCAGCAGGGGAACATGTTGAAATATAAACCCATAAAAGTTGGGAACTCTGTTGTATCTTCAACAACAACTTTTGAAAAAAGTCTGCCAGAGTTAATTTCTTATGCTAGTTATAATACTAGTTATAAGCAAATAAAATCTCTCCAGTGACCAAAGCCTGGTAAGCACATCTATGTCTATACCAATATTTTTCTTTTTAACTGAGAAGAGAAAAAAATGTGGACGCTTCCCCTTATAATTGCAGGACTTCCTTTTGCATACTTTGTACATCTTAATTGTGGGCTTGCTTATGTATGAGGCAGTTCCAGCACCAGGTGGACACTGCCACCTTTCCTGCTTCTAACAGAGGCTTCATCTTGCTAAACCAAGGTATGAGCATCATTGTGAAGGACCAGTGCGGAGCTGATGAAAGATCTGTTAACACCAGAATACCTCTATTGAGTCCAGTTATCCCAGGGGAGTTGCAGTTAATTTCACATTGCTGTTTTGAGATCAGGCTCGGGATCACGGTGTCTAAATATGCTTTGTTAGATTGATTACTGAAGGCAGTAATCTCTCTAGGGCTATAGACTTAAGCAAAAAATTTTGACAATTAATGAAATACATCAATGTTATCAATCTTCCTTATCTTTCAGTGATTTGTAATCCTATGAGCTGTTATACCCTAATCATAAAAGAAAAGGATTCTGGAAAGAAAGTTGCCATTCAAAGGACCATGATATTAGTCAAGCTAATAAAAAAGAATTTGCTATTGTCAGTTTTTTACAGCAATTAACAAAATTCATGTTTATATTTTAGCTAAATTTCGAAAAATACTTTCTTTGTAGTTTCCTGATACAAAACAAAGATGAGAACCTGAAAAAAGTTTAGTTTTCTTTTTAAAAATATTTTCAATAAAATGTTTGATTTGCTGTTTTTTCTGTTAGAAAGCAGTAACCTGAAAACTTGCATTTGATAATGATTTGTTTCTGTAAAGATATATACAGTGAATATGCAGTAGACTGTACGCAGAGAAGAGAGCTGAGGGGAAAAGTTTACTTGCTAATGACTACAGGTAAAACCAAGTGAAAGTGAAGAAATCCTGATCCGTTTGTTTATTACTTACAGGCTTTCAGCTTTCTCTGTATTAAGATCCCAGCATCTCTTTATCCTTTCATATCACATTCCCCTTTAATATTCTGGCACAATGTAAATTAACATGAAATACGAGTGGTTTTTAAGTGTTTGCAACAACTTACAAGGAAGACTGGGCATTGCTGTGGACAACTGGTAAAGAAAGGGAAGATGTTATTCTGTTTGGTGAGCATCTGGAGGGTAACATCTTCTAACAACATTGGAAGGAAAGTAAAATCCTGTTAACTTCTGAAGTTTTAGAGAACTGGCACATACATTTGTTGCTTCCACTCTGCCCTCAAAGGTACAACACTAGAAAAATCAACTACCTACCTCTGAGGAGGGTTTGTCTTTGTCAGTATAATAAGAATGAGGAAATGAATATTTATATCTAATAGTGAATGTGTACACACAGGGTGAACACTACTTTCAGTGGATTGTGTCCTTCTCAGTTTCACTTTTCCCTTTCAAGGGGCTTTCACATTAATTCCTTTTATCATTCACAAATAAGATGTTCTGGACGCTTTCTTCCAACTTTTTTTTTTTAACCCCAGGGAAATTTTCTAATGAATGCAATTAATTATGATCTTGCCATTTTTTCCATACCATTCCTTGACTTTTTACTTCTGTTGAAGTAATGGCACCAGAGCAAAACGCTTCTAGGAAAGAAACTACAGGTAAAGAAAAGGATCGGACGGGAACAAAAGCAGTGTCTAGTTTCTGGCTGAGTTTTGGAGTTTATACTGCTGCAATGGCTTGCTCTGGAAAGGAACCAGAAGTGTTACTAGGTCTTTTACTTAGACTGAATCAAGTTTTCTGTTCATCACTGATACTGCTGAGGTGATTTAACTGTTCTACAGTATTTTCTGTGTGTGGATGGACTTGCAGTTAACAGACAAAGGATTTTGGGTGTATTTCTTTAATGCTCAAGGTTGAAATTTTGACATAAGTTTATCTCCTGGGAAATGAAAGAAATGAAGTTGGATAATGGTAATATATCCTAGATTCATCCAGTCAATATTTCAATAGGAAACCACTTCAGCTTTTTGACTCTGAGTGTACTACTCCATTGACTCTTGAGTGGCTCTTTCAATCTATATGCTTAATAACATAGCTAAGCTGAAGGAGTTCGAGCTTGTGCCAACTGCCCTTCTGGAAAGAATTGTCAGGATTTAATTAATGATTTCAGTCCTTTGTAGACTTGAGAAGAAATGTTCTGCCATTTTTGAAAGATGAGACTATTAGAAGTAACTACTTCTCCGGGTAAACTTGTGCATTACCTAGAGTTTTCTAGCCTTCTTTGGCCACATACAAATGAAAGTACCAGACATCGTCAAGCTTGGACTTAAGTTATGAAGGGAGGTGATAGATATGGGATAGACGGGATACTGTATGGGGAGTTCTGCACCTGCCAAAAAGGGGTTCTGATAACTCACAGTTACCACAGTAATTATACAGGAATCCTCTCCCACAAAATGTGCATATGAGCATAGAGAAGACAAACCTTGCCCAATTATAGCTATAGCCTGCATCATCCTGTAATATTGCCCCAAATCAGAGTATTCTTATTAAATGCCCAGAGCTCCCACATTATTCTTGCTTTAAGATGCTAGTGATTCAAGTGAAGGTTGAGAGGCAGGATCCTACACAGACCACCAAGGGCCACTGAGGAAGGCTGGTGTCCTCTTAACTTTCCATGGAAAATCTATGCTTGCTAGAGATCTTCTCAAGGGATAACTAACAATCACACTGCCTTAGTGTGAACAAATCATAAGCAGAAAAATTCTGACCTTGAAGGCAGTGGGGAAACAAATAACAATTCTGAAAAAACTTTAAATATGATTAACTGATTAACTTTCATTCTGGGATTAATCATGCTTATGGGTCTGATCCATTGTACAATAAGGTCAATGAAAACACATTTACTTCTGTGGATCTTCAATCAGGTGAAAGTGTACTCTTTATTCAGCTTCTGTCGTCCCAAGGTAGGTAAACCACTTATATACAAGGAATATCCCAGCTATTGTAGTGCAATGAACCATGTCTATAATACAAATACAATGCATTAAAAGTCAGAAATCGTAGAACAGTAGGATTCTTGAAAACAGGGTTCTTTTGGTAGTCTTATATGTGGCATCCAAAATCAGAGCTTCCCCTGCAACCTCTCCTTTTTGCAATTGCAGGCAATAACCTCCAAAAAATATGCTATCTTTTTCTTGTCGTCCTCTGAGCTCAACACATTTTAAATGGTGCAATGATATGTAGCAAACATTTCCCCCAATGCACTAAACATTTGCTGGGGAAGTTTCAAAATGCTGCTACTTCTCTTTGTTTGAAATGCACCTGGTACAGTGTTGCCTTGTGCATAGTTGCATAAAGCTTACCTGAAAAATATCTGAAGATAAGCCTGAGAAGAATGTGTACTCATTTACATGTATAAAAAGTTGCAGCAGCTACTGGTGTTCAGACACAATTATTTCTCATGAAAGTGTTTGCAAACAGGTTTTTTTTTTTTTTTAGTGTAATCAGCCCAAGATATTGCATCGGGGAAAGGTTTGTCGCTATCAAAAGTAAGCACCAAAAGGAGCATAAGAAATACAGTTCTCCAAGTAGAAATCAGTTGCGTTAATATGACTCTACCTATAGGTGAATAGATACTGCCTCCTCTGGTCCATCATGCTGAGGTGGCAGCTGCTATATATGAATCTGGGAGGTTTTCTTTTTTTTAATAAATATATATATCATCTTGTCTCCCTGGGGACAAGATTCAATCTAATTCTCTGGAATTAAATGGTTGGATCTAGGTTTAATTCTACAGCCTAGTTAGTATTGTTCTCAGAGTAGATCTGGGAAAAATTCAAACTGTGCTACATGCTGGTTCATAGAATAATCTACTATTCCACCTAACTTGAATAGAAGATTTACTGAAAACCCCTGAAGGGGTAGGAAAATCTTCAGAATACTCATTCATCCTCAGTCAATTGTAGCAAAGGATCTGACTATTGAAACACACTCTGCACAGCCTTAGCATTGTCGGCTGGGACAGTCTCAGAGGCATTCACTCAGTTTAACGTTAGTTAAAGGTAAGCATTGTCAAGTTTCTATTAGCAGATAAAAGAGATTCAAACCAAATCCAACACTACTGAGATCTTTGCAAATACTAAGCATAAAGCTTTAATCTCTACAGTTTCAATTTTTATTTAAGCCTAAATGTACATGTAATATACCTGTGTTGTTGAATGAGTATTTATAGCAGTAGAGAGCATTGCCTGGTCTGCTGAAAAGCTTGATTGCCTACCTGCCTACACTAGTTTCACCATGAAATATAGCGTTTCTAAAATGATATGTGTGATTAGAGACATGCTGTCAGGTTTGGAATTGAGACCAGGCTGCAGTAGGCAGTGTGGAAGAACTCCAGTTTACAGCTTTATGCTTAAACTGAGCTTTTCATTCTGGGCAAAAGCAAAAAATACTGATGTAAAGATGAAATTCATTTCACCTTCATCAGAGCTGAAGTGTGGTCAAGGTAGGGAAGATGCACACAGACTGCAGATGCGGCTTAGATGCTCTCAGTGCATGGGACCACAAAGAGAAGTCACAGCACAGTCCCGTGTCTGCCTTTTCTGCGCATTACTGTTTTAGCTCTAGCGTTGGTTCCACCAGCTCCTTTTTGCCAAGTGTGTGATGTGTCATGGCCATGAATATGTGTGTGTAATATCCGTGCAGCCTATCCTCTTGTCCTCCTTTGGCTTGCCTCCACTTTCCTTTCCCACCCCATCGCCTGCAGAGCTCCTTCCGATTTGGCAGGGCATCCTTTGGTCTCTCACTGCTCCAACCTCAGCAGATCCTAAGTGTTACAGTTGGAGAGAGATTTTAGTTGGCCTTCAGCTCTACAGCTAAATTTCTCAGGATGTAGTTACAAAAAGAAAGCACCCTGGAAAATATGAGAAGACAAAACTGACAATGTGCTTGGGTATACCACCATCTGCAGCGTATGTTAGACAGGAGCAGCACACAGAAATTCTGTCACCTTGCTCTCCACTCCTTTTCGAGATCACTTTGGAATATGTTGAAGTCTTATTTGTGAACACACAAACTGGGAGTGTTTAATGAGGCAATGTTACGTGTTGTGAAACTAATATAAATTTCTACCTTTTCAGTTTATTTCCATGTCTGAGACTGACCTTTACTTTGTTTGCAATCTTTTCCTGCAAAATCTGGAGGAAAAAAATAGACTAAACCAGAACCCAATACTTAATGTACTTGAAGAAAAGAGACTTAAGATATTTTTGAAGAAATAATTACTTGTTTCACTTTGTACCTTAAGGATTTTGATGTATTGGACCAGTCTAGTGATTTAAGTAGAAATGTGCTTACGTTCATAAAACCTTCTTATTCTTACTCTCTCTGTGTTGCTTCATAGAGCACACCATAATTTACAGATGTAGTTTTGTTTCTTTCTGCTGTGTCTGAAAAGTCACATAAACATCTTCTCTGACTTGGCTCAATGTTCTTCAGTGTTATAGTAGTCCAAGTATGAGAGAACCCCATTTGGAACATCTTGGAGACTTCATAGGATGATCACTTCTAGGTGATTTTTTTTTTCAGACAATGTCATCTAAAGGACTGATATTTGACAAGCAATTAAAACAGAACTGAGAAGGTTTTGGTTTTTACTACAGCACCATGGGGATAATTTCATGTCTTCAGTCAAATAATTCAGATTCATGGTTTGGGGCAGAAAATATACCAGTCTGTTAGAAGCAGAACATTATTTATCCTTCTAAAAATCTGTAAGGCTTTTGGTTTCTGTTTTTCTTAATACAATGCTGATTCTTTTCTTATGTCAGTGATAATACAACAAATATGAGCAACTCATTCACACACAATCCTTGTTTTGTTCATTCTGAGCCTATGTTTTGCAAGGGTCATTATAACTATTCATGCTCATGTGAACAACATGGGCTTGGAAGTTCAGCTAGTATTCAGCAGTCTTCAAATGTTGGCCTCAAATTCATTCTGATGGAAAAAATACTATTTTTTTAAAAGACATTTATTTACTTACTTGATTTTCATCAGGAAATGTTACTCATCTCATGATGCAAACCTCTTGGGAAACCTATCTTGTTCCACAAATATTTCTGCTGTCGTTAAAAATGCTGATGGAATCTATGGAAGTCATAAAATGTTTAGTTAGTGCTCTGTGAAAGGGAAATCTGTATTTCATTACAGCAGTCTCATTTTTAAAAAAAAAAAAAGTATTTATCTTGAAGAGAAGCCTTGCAAATGGTACTTGATTCAGTTCCTCAAACTTCCAGTTTCTCTGAAAAATACCAGTTATTACAGCACAATCCCAGCTTTGATCCATTAGCTGTTAGAGGTGTTCTTATTTCTGATTGCAGGATGAGCTGTGTTATTTATATTCCTGAAAGGCTGGCTGTGGTGAACAAAAGCAAGGGATTTTTATAATTATCTAAGTAGCTAAGGCTAAACTTTTTCTTAACTGGCACAGATTAGCATTGTGTAGAAAAATGGCTGATATTGCAGAAAGACGTGATAGATGAAACTTCAGAGCATTCCACTGTGTACGCAAGCAGTCCTGAAGAATTTCAAGCTGGGACCGCTACCTGCCTCACACTTGGGTCGATTAAGCTTGTGTTTCTCCTCTTTTTTATTTTTCATTTACAGTATATAATTTACTCAGACCACACCGGCATACTATAACAGTTATTAAAGTTTAGGCAATGGTTTTGTATTAGAAATGCTCTATTTTTAGAAGTTTCTAACTAGACTATAAAAATAACTTTGGACAGACATGGAGTTAGAAAGCCTCTGCATAGGCATTGTGTTAAAAAATGTAATTAAAAATAGCAGGCTGTGTTTGGAAACAAGTAAATGCAACTAATTTACGTAACAGCACTCTAGTCACCCTCTGTGTACTGTGACTTCCCTTTCAAAGCAGTATCTCAATAAGATTTTGCTCATACATCTATTACACTGCTTTACCAGCTTTACACATGGTTCTGCTGTATTCTGTATATATTCTATATATATATACTGTATTCCTAGCTTTTTTTTTTTTAATTTATCTTCCCATGTGCCTTGATCCACATACAGCCCTCTTTACCCTGAAAGAACTGCCTTGTTAAAGATGTGCAGATTAGGTGAGTGATGCACACACAACCATGGAAGCTGGTTGCTTAGTCTTCCCAGTAGATAGTTGGAGGCGTTTTCCATTCCTCTGTACCTTTCCAGTTGCATTCATGAGTGTCTGCAGGAGCTGTGAAGAAGCTGTGAGGGACTGTTGTGAAGGCCCTTTGCCATCCCTTTCTTCTGGTGCAGGGATGTTGGCAGGAGGGATGGGGCTTGAGTGGAGCTGTGCCAGCACTCAGACGCTGCAAAGATGAGAGTACCATTAGCCTTTACTAAGCCAATAAAACGTCTACAGAGTGTGGAGAGGAAAAGAGAGAAGAAAGGAGCCCTGTGACCTAAATTTTCCATGTCTAAATAAACCTAAGCAAGTTGTGCTTGTGGAGCGCTTTATTTTTTTTCAAAAGAGGCTGTGGAGAGTGGGGGATGACTTGTGAGTGTCGTGTCTTGTGTTGTTAGAAAGCTGCCAGCTCTGTTTTTGTTAGGTTGGTTTTTATCCTTTCTGCTGTCTTTGCTTGCATGTTCGCCTGATTCTTCACATCATGGAGGCACAGACAACAGAGGAACGGATGTGTTTCCTGGATCACTGAAGCATAATTGCTTTAAGCAGTGAGCTAGCTCCTGTTACTCAGATTTGGTACAATAGGCAGCAGGTCACGTAGGCAACAAAGTCACCTACCTACAGTCTGTTTTTCCAGATCAGCCTACAAAAGATGTCACCTTGCAGAGGAACCAGAAGGTTACAAAAAAGGATGATGGACCATTTTTAGCAGCTCAAGCTGAAGAAGAGATATCTGCTCCAGGAGCTTAGCGGGGTGGAAGGGAAACTGAATACAAACAAACCCGGAGGGAAGAACGAGATAAAATGAAGGGCACAGTTTTCAGGTATTAGGGGTGGATTCAGCCCACCTGACTTAGGTGCTTAACTTTCTGGTGTCTATTGAAGCAGCCCTAAAGGAGATGCTTTAGATTCTTCTCCAGTCGCTGGGGGAGGCAGCCGCTTGTGGAGATTTCCAGAGACAGATGACATCTGTGTGAGGTGCTGCATGCTGGGTGGGTGGGATCCTACCCTTGGCAGATTAATAACCTTCAGTAACAACTTATAATTTGTCTTTTAAGTAAAAGGAGCTGTGTTTCAATTCCTTGCAAAGCTTCTGTATACATGCATACATGTCTACTAAAGGGCTAACGTGCAAGGATGGAAGGCTCCTCTTTCTGGCATGCGAGAGGAATCTGAGAAGTTGGTACTTTGCCCTGGGATGTGCATTTTGAGTTCTTGGTCTCAGGAGATTTGCAAGACAGAGGATGTGCTCTTTGGGAATATGCCACAGGGATTTAGGGTCTTCTAGATGGAGCTTAGGCTCCAGAGGTTTGCAAGTGCTACATATGCAAAGGTTGAGTTCCCAGTAGACCATCTGAGCTTTCAACAGAGGATGTGTGATTAGGTTTTGTCCCTTGGGATAGTGAGTCTCCATTTCCTCTATGCGTATTCAACATTTATGTTCTTTTAGGCTTGATTGCTGTTTTCTTTTTGTATGGGGAAGAGAAATATAAGGTCCTTGTTATTAACTTGCATTTGAGAGTCTGAGAGTCTCTGGAATCTGGTTTTAAAATACATATTTTTCTGGGTTCTTTAAAATATTATTCTGTAGCATGTAAGGGTGTAGTTACATGAATGTTTTCTTCAGCAGCAAAGCAAGTTTAAACTATACCCTCAGGAAAATAAGACATCTGTAATGACACTGCTGGAATTTTCATAAACAATTTCAATTGCATATTTACAAGGAACATACTCATTTTAAGACAAAAGAGAGGTTAGCACTGAGTTATGCGTGGAAGCATCTATTAATCAAAGCAGCAATAGATGATCTCAAAGCAAAATACTTTTTCAAACTTGCCAAAGAAAGCCTGGCAGACAAAACCAGCAAGTCTGTTTGAACATTTATGTTTCAGTGTTTCAGGCTCTTAGTCACTTTGTCCCATTCTGAATTGAATGCTCTTTCAGATGAGAATAATGCAGTAGTAACCAATGTTCAGGAATGGGAAGGCATACTTCCAAGGTGTACTAGGACTATCATTCAGCTACATCTTAATGAAATGCCTGTATATGCTACATTTATAGAATTAAATCTGCACTAACTGTGTTCATGAATCTCTTCCTCCCTTTTAAAAACTAACAGGCTTCTGCTTCTAACACTTGTGGACAGCTTTTAAAAATATGAACCAAACGTAAACTCATACGATGTTTTCCCGAGTTAGCTGGCAGCCTGAAATTATAAAGCCTGGCCAATTTCTTTAATAAAGGGCTTGACTGAGAAACCCTGGAAACTGCTGAAATACCAACACAGACTCCTGCTGCAGAAATACATAGTTAATGTATGCCTCCTAGAATCCAAATATATATCTGTGCCTTGTGAGTTTCCAGCAAATCTCAGCTTGACTGTATTCAGCTGCCAAGATCTTCATCTTCCTGTTCCCCACCCCGTCCCACATTCTGCAGGCACAGGAGAATGGCAGGCTAGGTAAGAGTTGAAAATGTCAATCTTCTCCATCCCAATAATCATCATGGAAAATGTACTTGGACTACCTCTGGTAGCAGGCCGTCTGACCCTTTTTAAAAAGACCTTTACTGCAGAGAATGGGTAATTTCCAGTGTAAAAATCCCCAAAACTTCTTAAAAAATAAGAAATCTGCTATATCACTGTGGGATCCTACTATCCTTACATTTAGCTGTGCTTATTAAGGACTAAATAGGGATGGAATTACAGTAATTCAGTTTTAACCCTTTAGTCTGCTCAGATAAAACTGTAGTCTGACTCAGGAAGGCAGTTCCTACGCTCCTTTATTGCCAACATTTTAGTTATATCGCAACGAGTGCATTCACTGATACTATGTGACCATGGCAGGATTAGTCACATGAATAAGGACAAGAGGTTTGGGTAAAATTAGAAACTAAGCAATGGAATATATTTTGTTGTACTACAAAAAGGCATGGGTCCACTCTAAAGTGGCACTGGAACTATAAAATTTGGGTTTGTTTAAGTTTGTTGAACTCCAATTTCCTGTTTCTCTATGAAAACAAACTGCATAATAGTTTTGTTTGCGGGGAAAGGGGAAGAAAATAAAGAAAAAGACCCAGCCTCTCCAGATAATTTCTAAAGTATATTCTGCAAGTGGGTTTAAACAATGTCAAGAGTTTCAGCACCGCTGCTGCTCAAGCTCTCAGCACTTTGGCTGTCCCTCAGCTGGCCAGGCAGGATGCTGCAAGCATGGGGTGCAAACCGGAGGCGATGCGGCTGGCAGGTACCCCCAGCCCCTCCCCAGCCCTGCCAGAGACTACAGAAAGGGAACGCCTCTCTGGAGGCAGCTTGCGGGGAATTTCTGATCACCTCCAATAATTAGTCCTGCATGTTTGGCAGCAAAGAGATGAAAAAGTAATTGTACCATCTCAAAGTCATTTTCTGTTGCTAATGGTCTCGTTTTTTCACACGTGTAATGGGACTAGGAAGCAGCATAGCTTTCTTATTAACTCATATGTCTTGACCCCTTATTTTTTTCTTAGAGTTGAACTGTATTCAGCTTAATCCTTTTCCACCATTTCCCTGAATATTTATCGTGAATAACCTTTGAATGTTTTAGTTCTTAGCACCTTATTTCTACCCTGGTGCACCACTCTAATGAGGTTTGTTGTAAATTTTTTAACTGAATCCTTTTTTTTTCCCAGCAAAACCCACAGCTGGCTAAGAAATGTGTCATAGCATTATTTTTTTCTATTATGTAGTTTCAGAGTTGATAGCTCCATCATAAAGTTAATTGGAAGGTTGATACCTACTTCTGGACAAACAAGGTCTCTGCATGGGAAGAGTTTCTTCCCCCCTCCGCCCCCAATGCAGTTAGAAGTTAAACAAGTTTACATAAAGATCAAATTATGTTTAAACAGCATTAAGTCATGCTAAGAATATTACTGTTAGCTGATGCCTCCACAACTCATGCCTCTCATTTATGTAGGACCAGGATGTGGCTTAGACCATCCAATAAAAAAAAAAAAAAAAAGTAAAATTTAACGCTTGGAAAGGAGCACTGTAAAAATAACGGAAATCTATAAAGCTTATTGTCTTTGTTTCTAGATCATTATGCTTATGCTGCACTAGAGCATATATCCCTTGCTTCCACCTAGTTTACTAAGAGATTCAGGTTGCTCTGTGTCTCTGACCTTTCCTCTTCATTATTTCTCAGTCCACCAATCTTTGTGTCATCTGCAAATTCGATCAGCAATGATTTTTGGTTGTTTTCTTTTTTTTTTTCCTGCCAGGTTCCTGAAAGGTCCAAAACGCAATCTGTGCAGGACTCCATTAGCAACACTCCCATAGAGTAGTGAGTCCCTGTTCACAATTACATTTTGAAACCTAACAGTTAGCCAGCTCTTAATTCATTTAATGTTGCGTCTGCTATATTGATTTTACATCATTTGAGTTTCCTGATCAAAATATTATGTGATACTAAGTCAAATGCCTTACAGAAATCTAAGTATATTACATTATCACTATTACTTTTATGAATCAGATTTGTAACCTCATCAAAAAAGATAGGAAATTTTCTCTGACACAGTCTATTTTCCATAAATCCAGGGTGATTGTCATTAATTGCATTATTCTCCTTTAATGTTGTATTAATCATGTTCTTCCTCTTTTTCCTTTCCATTTTACCACGGACTGCAGTCCTGCTGACAGCCTTATTGTGGACCCAGGTCCCATTAATCCTTTTAAGATATTGCCACAGCATAATTTTTCCTTTCAGCCATCTGGAACTTTCCCAATATTCCAAGAATTACTGAAAACTGGCTTTAGCATACAGATAGATGTTGGGGAAAGGACGCATAAAACACTATATTTATTCCTTCCTTCCTTGGAAAAAATATCAGGACCATTGCCATTTCCCTAAACCCGCTGTGTTCAGCGTGAAGTCACAGCACAAAAGATGATACAAGGAGCCCTTTTTTTCCAGAAAAAATCACTTCTCTGGCAGCCTGCCCACTTCTCCTGGCCATTGGGGTGAAAAGCCAGATGAAATCATATGTCTGCCTCTGCAGCACTCCTTGCAGCTGCCTATGCCCAAAGATCACAGTTGTTATTGGGATTGCCTGGGAGGAATAGAGAGATTTCTTGGACCAAGAGCAGGAGTATTGCATTAGAAATCACAAAATATCTGAATTTGCACAGGATTGATCCCATTTTTCAGGTTGCTTTGTAGGATTTTTTGATTCAAGCTGAGCAGGCTGATTAAATAATATATTGACTTATATAAAATGAAGTGGCTGAAAAGAATGTCACTGTACCAGTGGATGTGACATGGGCTATGGCTTATTTTGGGGAAAAAGAATAAGATAGATAGTCAATTACCTGCAAAGAGGCAGAAAAGAAAGCAAGTAGTCCTGAAGCACTTGGATTTTGTAAATCTTTGAGTTGAAAATTCCTTTTTGCTAGCTGAAATATTATTTCTGGCACTCCTTCCTGCAAGGAAATGGAGTGAGTGGGAGCCACAGAGCCTCGAAGCATTACACAGGCTGCTTGTTGAATGGCAGCCTTAGCTTCTGACATGTGAACGAGAGGCTGCCGGGCAGCCAAAGGCTCCATCGCCCTGATGTGAGCAGAACATTTAGTGCCTTTCACAGGACTTCGGCTTTTCTAGATTAAAAATTATCAGATGAGGCCATTCAACAGGTTATGTTGAAGTGCTGGGAGGCAAATGGCAACCACCCTGATGCACTGCTCAAGGGTCTGCATGGGAGAACTGGACAGCTGAAGTGACATTAATATGGGAGATGTTGTGCAAAGTGAACTTAATGGAATGTTTCCCATTTCCCTAGATTTCATTTCATACATTGAGATCCCCCATCCCATTCCCCACCCCATGTTTTGAGAGATCATAGCACATTTGTGCAACCTCCTAGAGCGCTGTGGAGTTCTGCAGAAGACACTCCAAATTGGATTTACATGGCATTCTGTAGGCAAAGGCAAGCAAATTCAGGCCATGCTCTGGAAGAGAGAGGTATAAATCACCTCTGAACTTGAAGCCATGGAGCACTAGTTAGACTGGTGCAGAGCCTGAATCAATAAACTTTACAGAGAGGCAGTGTTGTCTCACTCTTGGATCTCTACCACTGACAACTGAGTGGTTTATAAGATGCATTTACCTTAAAAGCTATCGCAGCCATTATGAAGAATCAAGTCAAAGACTCTCTAGAGTGTTTTAATCAGATGAATTCGAACTGGTTAACTTCTTAATGAAGAAACATGGCTTTCAAAATGCTAGACTATTCCATTTTGTTAGTTTGAAGGGTGAAAATGAAAAAAATTCTTTTGTTTTAGCATAGTTTTACACAGAAAGGTTTGATCATGAAAAAGTTGCAGTTTACTGAAAAAAAACCAATGTGAACAGCAAATTTCAAATGCCTCAAAATTATTTTCTGTGCAAGCTTTCATAAGGCTTTTTTTAAATGATTCAGAGTGAAATTTTTTGCCAGACCCACAAAATTTGTTCCTATTTTCTGATCAGTCAGGTCAAAATATACTCTTACTGACATGTAATTTCTATGATCTTAGCAATAGTAGACTTTTTGGGTGGAGAGCAAAAACTAGCCAGACAAAAAGGTATGTGTCTGAAAGGAATGGGTAGGGTGTTACGCCAAAGTGCATGCATTACCCGTTTTTCAAGGCTTACTTTGATATTCACAAATACTATGAGGCTTCAACCATGCTGGGTCTAAAAAAGCTAGAGAAAATTGTGATTGCTTTACGTATCTTCCATCAAGGTGCAAGACTGCAATGTGAGAGACCTTCCCATGGATTTCTTGGTATGTGGTCTTTACCATTTGGCGAAAAATCTAAGGTGAAAGCAAGCTGCATAACATTCTTGCTGTGCAGTCCCTGAATAGAGACAATCAGTCATCTCAGCAAAGTTTGTGTAGAGAAATAATGCTTAAACAGCCGTCCTAGAAATTCAGCTTTTGAAATTGCTACACATTTAGAGAAAACTGACCAGCATGTTCTCATGAATGAAACAAAAAGTATTCCAAAGTGCTGGCTATGATTTTATACTGCTTGTGTAATCATACTGAAGGAAAGTCTAAGAAGTGTCTCCGCCACCAATAGTATAACTCTTTCTTACTGCTTGTTATAATGGAGAGGAGTTAGGGTCAAATTCTAAAATTTTCATCTGGTTATTTTAACAGAAATGTTTTTAGCTACTATTATTTCATAGCCAGGCTGGTGGGACTGAATGGATATCTAAAACTGCAAAGACAATGCAAAGACCTGACGTTCACTTTTCTTGTTGTGGAAGACATAACTGGCTCCCATTAGAGGCATCTTCCATAAAGGCAAATGTTGCCATCCCTCTAGCATCATATCTAGAGAAGCCTTCTGTTAGTGAGGAATGCAGCCTTAGGGAAGGCTGTTTCCACACTATACTGCCAATATCTACAAGGTTTTTCTTCTGGACTGTGCCTCAGGTATTGGAAGGGACAGAGCTGAGGCACCCACCAGAGTGTATCCATTAGTCATTACTCCCATGGAAATGCTGAAAAATGAAGTTGAAAATGAAGCCTGAGATTCAAGTCAATGCTCTGCTGCTTGGTGCATGTATTCCTGCTCCTACTCTCCAAAGGCCTGCCTATTATGCAGTTTACTTGGTTAGTAGGCAAAAGAAGACATTTAGGATATGGGGTGTGTGTGTGAATTTTTTTTTTATATTATTAGTAAGCAAATGCCATCACTTGAAAAAGTCTTGCTGTTTCTGATTTTTCTTTACTAGCTGCGTTTCTTCCCAAAAGATACTCCATGCTTTATTACCCAAACTCTGATTAAAGACCTGTAGGAAGTAGACCTGTGCAAGAGTGAACTCCTCCCCCCAATCTGAACAGTGTTCTACATTTGAAAATCTTGTAGTTAGCAATGTATTTGTGAGGATACTCATGGAATCACTAATACAAGTCAATAGCTGAAAGCTCATTTATGTCTAATTCAAATAACAGGAGCTTTGATAACATATTTCTCTCTTTTTTATGATAGCATATTGTTTAGCCTTATTCAGAGAGGAAAAAGCAGCCTGCTTGAAGGCATAGAGAGTTTTGAGATAAATAATTAAATAGATTCTGATCTTGAAATATTTTCTCATACCATGCTTCCTTCCTTTTGACAAATTTGGTGTAAAATTCCACCATTCAAATGAGGTAATAGTTTGTATTTACTTCACATGGAATAAAATCATTCCTCAAGGTGCAATGCCAGAGTGAGGCTGCAAAACTAGGAGAAACAGTGGTAAAGATCCACCGTTAGTAGATCCAGTGCTAGTTGCTTCATATGGTATGAGCCAACATGGCTGGTTGTCTTTTTGGTTAGTATCTTCTAGCGTGGAGGGAAACTTTTGCATAAAATACGAGGACAATGGTTGAATCTCTTGGGAAAGACATATAAATTCATTAAAAGCAATCATGCATCTACCAATTTTTTTTTTTAATTAAAAAAATGCAGAACATATAAACCCAAGTTAATTTTCTTCTCTTTCTACTTTGCAACTTCCTCTCTACCCCCGCCTTCTTTTTCCTCCTCCTGCCCCAAGCCTAAGAGGAATGGAAATTCTTACTGAGATCAGTCCATTATAAGAAGATTGCGTATAGATTAAGAAACAGAGGATTTATGGAGGACTCAAATTTGTAGAAGATTGAAGACTCATTTAAGGGCATTTGGAAGCCTTTTATGGATTATATATACAAAACAGATGTTATATCTTAGAAAAACTTGTAATTCATTGTTATTTCCTACTTGACTATGGGGTGGGAGAAAGACTACATTTTATAGTATTGTGAACTAAGACAATTTTTTTTTCACACAATAGAGTTGCTTTGCTTCCTTTCCTTTTCTCTGTTGGGGTGTATGTTCTCAATTACAGAATATAGCACCTCTTATGACAAATAATTGTTTTTTCACAAAGAGAAGAATTATTCAAAAGCCACCAAGAACAATAAAGAAGAACAGGAGTAGGAACACAATGCCTTGGTTCTAAAAAAGCAACTTCTTATTTAAGTAGAAACCACAAAAATATTGATAGGAACCATGTTAACTCTCCTTTGGGAATAATCCACCGTTTGGCTGATATGAAACAGGGCTGAGGTTTGTGCCTTCTGTTTATTGGACTAATTAGGGACCTTGCTAGGTCTTTGCTTAAGTCAGCTGAAAAATGACCTGTTTGTCAGAATAACGCCTGTGAACCTTAATCTTCTTGAGGATGCCCTCGGCATGGTTACTCTATATGGGGTCTGGGGTGTGCTGTCTCCAGAGATTCCTCTATCCATAACAATTCTCTTCTGATCTGCTTTGTGAGCTTTTCTCAGAGATTACACACAGGGTCTGTAGGGCCATGGGTGGGAGATCCCTTTGGGTTCCCACATTATGCCCAGCCCAATAATGGGAAAAACTTTTAATTGCAATGACCGATTCTCCTTCAAAGGCCTTGCTACCCCTCCATTTTCCTTAAGGCAATTTGTATATCCCAGGGAGCTGGCAGAAATCCTCAGACCCTTTGGAGGCCAAAGACTGTGTCTTGGGATGGTAGAATTAAAGCAAAGTTAATTTGCTGCTCAGTGCATTGAAGGGAAGTGGTTCTTGAAATTTTTTGTTTTCTGTCTTTATACTTGTATGTCCTGCCACTAGGTTTGCTCCAGGAGTGTCTTTTTCATTTATGCTTTTTAACCTAGCTATGACTGTTATTTGGCAGCTTGCCTTTTTTGGAGTGCTGCCATTTATTCCTTATACTTGCTGATCTCTGTTTAAGTATGTTGAACATTTAATTTGGAGAATCTGATTTTTATCTATGACTTTTACCAACTGATTGCTTGTTGCTGGTGCATAGTGGCTAGCTGTCAGTAGCTAATTCCTGTGTTCCTAACACTTTTTGGTACAGAAATAATGGTCTTAAAAGAAACATATTATGTGCAAGTTTTCCATTCTTTTTTTAAAGGAGGATTTCTTTGACATATTTTTCTCAAGGTTAAATTCAGTCATAGTATATATGCCAATAATAGTATGTGCTTTCTTTCCATGACTTCAAATATTGTAAAATTTGAAGGGGAAAAGATGAAAAAGTGGTCTTGGAATTAGGACAGAAGAAGGAGAATCAAAAAACTCACATTCAGTTTCTTTACCTAACATTGAATTGGCGTTTAACCAGTCCAAGACCCAAACCTCTCTGCCTTTACACTTACATTTGTAAATGAGACTTCTTTTTAGTTTTTATTATGTATTTAGGGGCTTTTTTATTTCTTTGGTGAGATTATTATCTCTTATTAAACTTATATCAAGGGCAAAAAAGCATTTTGAACATTTAGGTATGACTGTGCTGTGTATTATTTATTGCATACAGAGACTTATGGATTTCCAAAACAACTGAGCCACTGCATAAGTTCTCCAGGCATCCTTGGCATAGCTAAGATATGTTTCTAAACATGCCACTCTGCTCCTGTTAATGGTTGTTCTTATAATCATATTTTCATAATGTTTATGGGAAAGGAACCCTCCCATATGGCTGAAAAAGCTCAGGCTCTTACAGAAGGAAGAAGGGAATTTGGTTGGACTCTCAGAACTAATTAAGGTTTTCACTAGGTTTTTTTTTGTTGTTGTTGTTGCTTGCTTGTGGCCATTGTAAATAGCTGTGGTAGTTTATTTGCCTGAGTTGGAGAGTAGCCTAGATGTGGTAAAGAATATTTTGGGGTGATTATAGCTTGATGGAGATATATCAGGGCTGTGGGTCTGATAAAATGTTTGGGGAGGGAAAAGGGAACAGCAAAACCAGCCAGAAAATATTATGTTTGCTAATGAACTGCTCCTGCTGCACAGGAATTCTAGCTGGAAAGAAGAAATATCCACGGCAATTCTTGCTCAGATGGATGGCCTGTTAGGACAGAGGGTTGCAGGCTGGGTTCCCTTAGCAAAAGAGAAGCCTTCACTAAAACTGGGGCTGAAGAGATCCAGAAGCCTTCTTGAGTGTTTATTTGAGGTTTCCATGTTCTACTGGACGAGTGGATCATTAAAATAGCTCTTTATTTCACTAGGAAATCCTGTGCAATATTGTTACACATGATTCATAAAGACAGCAGAAGAATTAAGACAGTCTTGAAACTATTGTTCAAGACTAATCAAGTGTGACTGAGTTTAATCATAACAGCTTTTTGGCCAGTATCTGGGGCAAATATTGTTTTTCTAAATTAGCACTCTCAGCCTGTGTAAGATGTTATTGAGAAGTGCCTGTGGAAAGTTACTTCCAAATCCTCTTTATTTTCACTTGGGTATTCAAGTGCTGCTGTAAGTTTCTTCAGTAACACTTGTGGGGAAATACATAACCTAGCTGAACTGGATCCTAAATCCAGACAGCATATCTGATTTTGTAGTGATTTACAGGGCTAAGTATGACATCAATTTGACATATAACCTGGTTCACCAGACTGGCAGAATACTGGAGGAGGGTGAAAAAAGTAGAATATATAACCATCTTCGACATGTCAAAGCTGTGATGTCAGATTACCCTGGTCCTGCGATCCTAGGAGCCAACAGGCTGGCCTGCTCCATGGTCTGTATTGGCTGGAGAAATATTTCTGT
>NW_008823918.1:123032-130863 GCF_000699105.1 Pygoscelis adeliae | reverse complement strand
ATATTTGCCGAGCTTGAAGAACAATTCTTCTTCTCAGCTGATGCTTCAAGACTGTCGCTCCCCTTTCCTTTTTTTCATCTGTCCCTATACCACCTCCTTGTACTTTGAACAGCTTCAGCACCACTGACATCATTATCAAAACACTATTTATTATGATTCAGCCCAACTTCAGCCACAGCGAACCAGCAAGCTGACTGGTTTGGGGATCTATTGCAAAACACATCAAGTTCATTTCAGGTAAGCAAATGAAAATAGCTTAATGTGATACCACCTCAACTTGAGGAAAATCTGTGCAGTGGCAATGGCCCTTAAACTTGCTGTGGTAGAGGACTTCTGCCAATCCCCCATTACATACCCAGATGGGTTTGCCAAGACCAAAATTTAAAGTGTATCTTTGAGAGAAGAAATGTTCCCATTCTCTAACAGAGCAAGAATTCAATAGCCACCATTTAAGAAGAGAGCAACCATTCTTTGTATTAGCCAATTCTTACTGTTGGCTCCTGTGTAGGTTTGGAGTGATTGTAGCCACCTTAAGTGTGTTTATTGGGTAGGAAAACATTACAGAGCAGGCAAAGCTAAGCTGCCTATGCAGACACATTGCATGCATATTTTTTAATGCTTTAATTCTTGAAAATGCAGACTTTACCAAAGAATTTTTCACACAGGTATTTTCAAAGGAGGTGAATGTGAGGATGAAAGTTACTCTTGTCTGAGCCAAGAGCTTCTTCCAGAAGAGCACAGTGAAACATTAAAAGAGTGCCTCATTGTCACCTGGGCAGTTGAAACTCTCGAGTAGCATCTGCTGAGGATTGCTCTGCTTATTCTGACTAGTACTACCATGATAAAAATAACTGCAGTGCTGTATTTATAGCCTGTCTCTGCTCCTGGACTACACAAGTAATTGCTGCCTTATCTCATGAAATCACAAGACTTATGGCTGTTGAAGGGTCTTTTGTTTCATGGAGAGGTGAACAGTGATGAAGAGGATGGAGGAGTTTTACAATAGTATATAAGGATCTACAAAAGCAGCTGTCTTTGCACTGTTTGCTTAAAAAGTTATTAAGGTGCCAGGGATCAGCTAAAATTATTCCCAGCTGAAAGATGTAAGTAGCCCCTTAGCTACACTCTGGTTTTCCCAGAGAGGTCTAATGTGTGAAATAAGACTTACAAGGACTACCAGGAGCAGCAGGCTTTGCTCTTTCCTGGCTCAGCCAAGGGTTAATGTTTTTTTTTTACTTGAAAATAAAGTCAATTTAAAGGACTCCCTGTCGAACAGGCTGTTGGCAGTTTATTTATCTGGGCTGGTGAACATGGAGCCTATGAGGTCCTAAACTAATTTATGACTCTGTTAGTCAAAATCAACAGCTTAAACTTTACCTGCAAGCTCACAAAACACATAGTATAGCTTGTGGAGTGCTGCGTTAGTATTTACAGTGGGGTATTCAGCATAGCAGTCAGCTTCGTACACTCTGAGCCAGCTTCAGTTTCTATACGGATTCAAGCTGTAAATCTCTGAGCACTTGTTTTATGAGCATAACATCGGCACAACTATGTCTGCCTCTGAAAGAACTGTCACAATGTCCTACCTGTGCCTTGATAACCAAGCAGGGATACTTGTTCCTTCTTATTCAACAGTGCATGGTCACGGGTTCCCTTTTTCTGCACTAGTACTATTATGAACATTTATAAAATCAGTGATGCTGAAAAAGCATAAATTCTGAGCACTTAGTTCTTCTAGAATTCACAATATGATCTCTGGGGTTCTTTGTAGTTATGATTGAACTATCAGGGTAACAGTACTCTTCATGTCTTCCTTAAATTTAAAATTACCTCTTGAAGAAAATAGTAACTTGTCTTCCCCTCACCCCAGTTCTCCTTCACATATGAGTTTTGCTGGAATGCATGATGACATTAGCAAGTCTTTTGGTGGGGTGTGTAACTTGGGCATTTAGCATTTGACTTCTACATGTTTGAGTAATCAATCTCTCTTAGCTTTACACACTTCCACTCTACTACTTATTGTAAAGGAAAACCTTAATATTCTAATAAATCTGTGAAACTAATTTTTAACTTCAACAAGGTCCTACTAGAAGCTGAGCTCGGAAGAATAACCTGATTTTACTTGAGAACTTTACAGGTGAGATTCAGATTGTTTAAATGCAGCTGTATAGAGTTTTCTTCTATAGCTGATGGACTTGACCAGAAGGTGGTTCATTTCCCTCTAAGGTAAGGGCCCAGCTGTGTTAGATATTTGTCTGTCTCCACTGTTTAAAGAGGGAGTTTGGATGATGATCTTAAGAAACATACATATGATCAAATAACTTAATTTTGCTTCTGGGTCTGGTCCTTGATTGCCTGCGTAATGACTCACAGACCACAAGGTATGACAAGTTTTGAAAAACTTGCCAGACACACACATGAGTATAGATTTCTGCATTAGGTACCAGCTTTTAAAATCTTGTTGTAGTGATGTTAACTTGAAAAATGAGTGACTGGAATAAATCAATTTTGCCTGATGTAAAATTCAGTGTTTATAACTATAATGCGGATTCAAGTGTTGCATCTGGCAAGTACCTTTCCTTTAGTGACTATAAAATTTGGATGAAAAGTTAGCTGAAATATTTCATTCTCCTACCTGATAAGAATGAAAAAATACTTCCAGATTGAATTGTAATAAACATGGTAAAATAATAAGGAAATGGAAATTTGCTGTTCCAGGGCTCTTGTTCTTAGACTTTGTTTCAAAGCAAAGTACACCTGTTACTGACAATATTTTTCTATTATTTCTCTATAAAAATTATTAGAAATAATTTTTCTGTCATTACTTTTTGAAATTAGAAACCTATCTTACAAATGTTTTTTTTATATATATTTACAAAGGGGAATTTCATAACGCAGATGGACTTCTGCCATTTCTCTTGGTAAGATTACTTTATATTTGCTCAGTACTTCAGGCTATATTTATAGTGGATTTATAGCAACTGAATAATGGAGATCAGTACTCAGCCTTGCTGAAGAGTGTTAAGATTTTTTCCACTGGAATATACCATCCCAGATGGTTTTGGCATTAACAGCATAGGCAGCTTTATTAATATCTACAACAGCATCTTGTTAATGGCACCTTACTGTTTATTGTAAAGAATTGATAGTAAGGCCAAGGTGATTTCAAGAAAACAAATGAATGTGAACTCAAGAGTTTCAGAAACTTATAGTGAAACAAAAAAAGATGTTCTATTCATAGCCCAGTAGAACCTTAAATGTAGTAAAACCCAATGGCTTTGTGCACTTACCGTGGGTTAAATATCTCAGTCATTTTGGGAAAACCATCAATTAATTTTTCTTTTTTCTTTTTTTTTTTTTTTTGATTGAATGCACCTTGGTTCAGTTTCTGGGTGACTGCACCAGAAACAATGAAGGTTCAGGATACCTATGCCAGTCTGCAATAGAGATGCAGAATTATCCTTTCATTGCTAGCTATATTTAAAAGTCAAATGAGAGCAAGAAATGAATATCAATTCTTCAGTCAAGGCAAAGTAACAAGTCAGGCCTTGAAGCTGTCTAGGACGTCCAGTCAGGAACAGCAGAAGACAAGACTGGAGACTGGCCTACCTACAACATAGCTCAGGGCAGGTCTGGATGACCAGGCATGAACTTACATGGGTCTTCTGGGCCACAGGCAGGGGGAGAGGATTGTCAGAGCCAGAGTTTAAGCCTTGGACCAGGTTGAGATGTTCAGGGGCATTAAGACCTATTAGCGTACTCAGGGCCCCGACAGATACTGCTTTCACCAAAACTCTTTTTCACCCAGATTACAGAAGCAATGCTCCGTTTCCTTCCTAACTCTCATTTATCCTTGATGCAGTCCAGACCGAAATACTCTTTCAAATTTTGTCCTCCACTATCTTCTTCCTCTGTTTGTTCTGGATGGCTTCCAGGGTTCAAACTGTTCCTTGAGAAATTCCATTCCTTGGTGGGCTCTCCTGAACCCTCAGCTTTTGGTGAGTGTTTCTCAGGGGTTTCTCTTTGGCTTGCCCACCTTCATCTTCTCTTCAAGCAGCAGAATCCACAAGCTCACACTCAGCTTCTCTTTCAACCTTGATAGTTCACAGATCTTATCCTATCCAGATTGCTTTTCCCTGCCTCATATCAAACTCCAGTTTGTCTTTCTCACCTCTCCTTGTGAATATCTGGCTGTCTGTCAACTTTTCTTCAATACAGCAAAAACGGCCTTCCAGTCCTTTACTAAGGGCATGTTGCTGCTAAAATAGTAGGGAATAGCAGGAAACACCACTGCCTTGCCTGCCATCCACAAAACCAGAGTATGGAGGAAATTTGCAGATTATTTCTCCATAATATTTCTAAAAAGCCTTTTCCTCTCCATCCACAGAGCTAATACTACTCTTGTCAGCATAACGATACTTTTCCCAGCGCTCTCAAATACAAACTTTCTAGAATGATAAGATAATTTTCCTAGCCCAACACTTTGGCAAAATTACTCCCCTTTGTGATATCTCCCTTCTTTTCTTAAGGTGACTGACTCAACTGAAACCCTGAAAGTCCTTAAGAGCAGCTACATAGTGGACTTAGGCAATACTTAGGCATTATTTTAGCAGCGCTGGTCCTCCTTGCAAGCCCAGGCGCTTAAAAATTAAATATGTCTTCACTTAAGTTAAACAGACTCTGAGCCAACATGTTTATGTCTTTATTACTAAAGAAGAAGTCCTCAGGCTTTGTGTCCAGGTGCCACGGACTAGCCCACACCATACTGCTGAGCACTACCCTCCTCTGTAAGAGATTTGTATTGTAGGGAGAATAGTAAAAACCAAATTAAAGAATGACCTGGCAGTTAGGTAGCATGGACAAGCAGGGGCCAGCTGGCCCTCTTTTACTTAGCAGTAATAGTTTGCACGGTGGGATGATATCGCATTAGGTGCCATTAACATTATCCTAACTGAGCAAATTATGTTATAAGCTATGTGGCAAATGAATTGGAAATCAGAAAAGAAATGCAGCTCAGTGGAGGTTAAATATTCTCACTGAGAAGAGGAACGGAAAGGGGGGAATATGCTAAAAATACCATGCAAGAGTGTCTCATTTAACTAAACTGAATAAAAGCTTATCAGCCATATTTCCCCTGTCATTTGGATGGGTACTTAGCAAGCTAGATAAATATACACCTACACCTCTAGCCTGTTTTTTATCACACTGATATGCCATTGAAATTGTTTGCTGTGTTGCTAATAGTAACAGCAATGAGAATTTGAAGAAAACTCAGTTCAGGTTGCTGAAGCGATTTGCCTTAGAAACAGTTTCTGCAGTTAGGCTTTTTGGTTAATATTCACATAAGAAATCAGTTTTGTACACTCAAAATGCTTGTCCTACTAAATATAAATTCATGTTTTCATACTAGGAGGGCCACTAGTATTATGAAGAATATTTTATTCAGAAAGGTAAGTCTCAAAAAAGGAGCACTTATTTCCTCTTCTAGTAATTGTGTAGAGGAGAATTGTATTATCGCAAAGTCCATTTGGCAAAGCAGACATAAAAGCTAGTCGTCATTGCTGTGCCATACCAGCTGATGCTATCAGCAAGCTCTTTTGTACACTGCTTGAGTAAATGCTTTTTTCTTTCAAATCCTCAAATCAGTATTGGTTCTGAGGGTTGTTTTTTTTACAAATTTAGATCAAAATTATTAACTGTTAGAGGTTATAACTATTGGCTTTTTGTGCAACTTTTGTGTGAGCAATAAATATGACAAAGACGGGAATGAGTGAAGGTGATATTTTGTTTCAATAATATAACCACATTAAAATAAATTAGCTATTGTGGCCCCTTCCTAACAAAATCGTGAAGAATCCTCCACCCAAGTTACTTCCTTTCCCTGTGCAGCCCTGGTTTTGCTCTTAAATCTTTACATGTGAAAGGTAAATCATTCTTTTAATGCATTCTAGGGAAATGTCTGGGCAGCACCTTTCCTTTGTTTGTGTGGCTGGAAAACTGTAGGCAACGTGTGATTCCTATTGAGTATGATTTAGGTGGCACATCTGGCCACCAGCCTGGAGCCTGACTTTGAGAAGGTACCTCTGATGCACAGAGTTGATGTCTGTGAGGCAAACCCAGCATATGTGCACATACACAGAGGGGAAAAAAAAAAAAAGGAGGCTGCCACTCTTGGGTAAACACACTGAGAAGTGGGTGCTTTGTTAGGAACTGAGCAGGGTGATATCTACACAAAGGCTTGCTGGTACTTCTGGTTTTGTTCTGACGATACGAACAGATGGCATATAAGATTGCCCAGGAAAGACGATACTGAGGTTTAGCTGCTGCTTGTTCTACTCCTAGGGGAAATCATACCAGTCTAGACAGCACAAACACTGTAGACTCCAAGAGGCAATACCCGGTTTTCTCTTGAAAAGTCACTGTTTGGGTGAAACTCCAATGGTAACTCCTTAGTAGCTCAGTACACAGGGAATTCTAGTGTAGACAGTTTGCGTATGTCCCTAGGGCAATGGAAATGCCCTTTGTAGTCCTAAGACTATAAAATATAAACTCTGAAGAATGCAAAAGATGATGAGATGGCCATTTTCTGGGCTTTTCCAGATGACTTAGAACAGAACTTTTTTTTATGACATCACAATAAAATTGAGTCTCCTCTATTTCTGAATGTTACTTTAAGAGTCAGAAACTACGTTCCTGCTTTGAAAGAAGTCAGGAGACTGCCGTAAAAGAACCTGATGAACTTGAAACCCTCATACTGATATTTTCATCAATGCAAGTCATGTGAGCAAGTGGAACAACATGAATGGATTTTCATCCTCGCTTCTACAGAGCGAATGTGGTGTGATCTGGTATGGTTGTATATATTCATGCTGTTGGGGCAATAGTAATTATCGGCCAGCTTTTGTACTAGTAATATTCCCACAGTGCAATTTGTATCCATCACTGAGTAAATATTACTGTAGAAGCAGTGAGGTCCAGAAAAAAAACCCAAACAGTAACACTTAATTGAAAGAAGTCATCTGGGAGAAAGAAATGATGCCATAAAATACCTGGCAAAGGTAGATAGTACTGTAAGTGGCCAATAAAGCTTAGCACATTCTGAACAATTACAGTTTAAAGCAGTTCATACATCTTCAGCAACCTGCTTACCTGATCATTGTGCTGCTAGGTATTTCCATTTTGAAATGACTATTACTGGAATTCAAATTGAAAGTCCATCCAAGACTGGTCAATGTATAAAAGATTGCCTACTAAATAAAACTATATTCTAATACTACACATGGCAAGCAAGCAGAGTCTTAATAAGATAGCTGGGTTCAAGACTGGTCACTCTGTGTCTTGTATTTGCAGGTCTCGTATGTGTGAATAGGTGGTTTTATTAAATGTGCAGATCCCCACTGGATGCTCTGATGTACATTTTGAACATGAGTTCTCAGAAGAATTAACCTAGCATTTAGCTCCAATCTACAATTCAAATTTCTACTTGCCTTTTGGGCAGCAGATCTCAAGTTTTGGAATTATTCCATATTCTGTACAGATGGCACTAGGTAAAGCAGAGAAAATCCTCATCTTGGAAGATGGAAGGCAGAATGCTGCCTTTTAATATTACAGTTCTTGTCTACACTTGAATTTTCTATGCTTTTGTTCACTGACATGTCTAAATATTTCCTCCAGAAGTTTGGCTGACATGGTGAGGTCTTCTTCAAGCTTCATAGAGTCCTTTGGCATGCTTTTTTTCTTAGGAGCTAATTCACTGGAATATATGCTATTTATAATATCTGTATGTAATCTCTGTTTTAATCTCAGCTCTTCTTAAGTGAAACATGACATT
>NW_008823918.1:114315-122960 GCF_000699105.1 Pygoscelis adeliae | reverse complement strand
TGTTTACAGCTGTAGGACAACCTGAAATGGAACTTTGCTGTAGTCATTGCTTTTATATTAGACAAGTACATAAAATAATAATGGCATAAACTTCTTTGTGTTAAGAATTATACTGTGCCTGTGACCTTAGCCACAGAATACCTAAGAGAGTATCATCTGTTTGTTAATGATCTGCCTTTATTTCTCCTTCTTCTCTGGATATGCCACACTCCTGGCAACAGTGCTGGATGGTGAGAAGTATATAGGTTGTGACTGCATATCACTGAATTCTCAACAGCTTTCTGTGTTGATTCCTCAGCCAAACTGACGGCTGAGAGGATGCTGACATTTGTATGTCCTATTATGTCCTCTGGGTCACCCTGAAGTTATTTATTACTAGTGGCCAGTGGGAGAATTCCTTGTCACTGTGAATCTCAGAAGGGGGAACAAAATCTGTTACCTCTTTTCCTTCTTAGTGTGGTTGTATGTAACTGAAAAAGCACCCAGAATTATTTCAGAAGAAAGGTCCTGTGTAGGTGTGTCATCCATGATTCCGATCTCTTTCTGTTTCTCTGATACAGAAGTAGATCTTTGAACTGATCTAATCAGTGAAAAATGTTATTTGAAATTTACTCATAATACAGTCAAGCAATGGATCTGCTGATATCAAATCTCCTTTGCCTTTGCCATGCTCATCTACCATTTTTACAAACTGCTATATGAGGTAAAAGCTATTCATTTGAACTTTTTTTAAACTATGTGTAACTCATGAATCAGTCTGATTTTCTTTAAATTTATTTTCGCATCCAGAGCATGTGACAATTTTGTGTTTTGTTTCAGTAGTTATTCTATCAAATAATCAGACACCACTGTATTTGATTTAAACCTGCCCCGCTGCTCCCGTGGCATGCTACAAATCACAGTTCTCCCATCAATAAGATATGCTTTTGGTGCTACTGGAATCTATTTCTGTCAGCAAGGAAGACCCTCACATCTCTGGGATGACATTAATGATCAGTGTTCTTGTTCACATGGTCTCCTACCAGCTGACCTGCATAGGTGAATTCCTGCCCGCTCGGATGATGAGCATCCTGCGGCTCACAGGCTTAAGCAGTGAGATCAAATTTCCCAAATCTGTCTGGCAGCTCTAAGGTTCAGCCTCCAAACCCTAAGGACAAAAAGATGTAGTGTCACATCAGTGTGACCTATCTTTTGGAAGGCTAGGTTTTCGCATTGAATAAATGTGAAGACAGTTGGGTATTACTTCATTTTAAGGGAACATTAATATTAACCAACAATGAAATCCCAACGGGAATGTGTGGCTGCTGTTTGAATACCAAATCAAACTGTTATGACTGGTGTTGAACATTAAAATACAAAATAAAGCTGGTTACAACCTGGTGAATGTATTAGACTGAGAATTTATGATAAGGGCACAAAATTGTTGCTTTAAGTACATGTCTGAGACTAAGCCACTGAAGGAATAGTTTTTTTCAGTCTGAAGGAATATGTTTGAAATGAATATGAGGATTAAAACAGCTATGTATAATCATAATATACCCATTTACACAAGTGTTTCAATGCAAGTGATCTTGCAGTACTAGACAGTTGAGTCTTGTCACTCATTTCATTAAAATATTTCAATCTCAAAATCAGTACAGTATCATAACTATACCATTTCAGGAATGTTTCTTACATTGCTTTACATTCAAAGGTCTCTCTTCTTTTTTTGCCAGTTTGTATTAATCCTTTTTTAATGCTTCTGTGATACAGAAGTGGAGTACACCTATCTCCTTGTTAGATGGACTACTTAATCCTGCTAGCCTTACCAAATTATAAAGTACAAGGTAAAATGTGTATCAGTGTGAAATGATTGGATATCATAGCTGAGCAAATAGTGAAAAAGACTTCCTATGAATATTAATTAAATTAGGATACAAATATAATCAACACTGTTGTATGAAAGCTTGCTGTGGTAATTTAATGCTTAGAATGTACTATCAAGAACACTCCAAAAAGTTTATTCTTAGCTGAAATGCTTGGATTGTCTGTGGAAGTGAATTTTGATTACAGCTTGATTGTACAAGATGTGCTTTATAATTTGCACTGGCCTACATAATATGAATTGTAAATACTGTAAACAGCTACAATACAAATTTACTCTGTCAGAGAGACTGAATTCACCTAAAGGATGGTCTGTTTCCAGCTCACTAGCTAGTTCACACTTAGTCTCCATGTGGACACCCTATGTCAGCTGGCTAACACTACTTCAAAGATGAGGTAAGATATTTCTATTCCAACGTATTCTAGTCCATGCTTTGTGTTAATGTTACGCAACTTTCAAAGTGGGCTAAGCCATGCCATCTTTACTGGTCAACAATGGAATCCACACAGGGAAATAATTTTAAAAGTTTTTCACATTCATAGCTTCCTTGGCAATAATCATCCTCATTTGATTGTGTTTGAGGAATTGCGTTTCCCTGTTGTGCTCTGTGTGGAGTTATACTAGCAGTGCTGTATAGTGCATGGTGGAAAGAAATGTCCAGGATCTGCCACTTCTTTGCTCATCCTCCTACTCACTAGAGAGCTTGATGAAAGGAATGGTATACACAGGGAGGGAGAAAGGGATGGAAAGAAATGGAAAGAGCTGATAGAACCTTGTAGACGGCATAACTTTCTGAGGCAGGATCATAATAACCTAGGACTTGTAGGCTTTAGACATGAGAAACTGCTCTTAACAGCCAACTCTCAACTAGAAATTTTCCTATTGAGTCACCTTCAGTTTTCTCCTATGCTCCTAGTATTTTGTTTTAAAAAATGGTTGCTTACAAATACTCAGAATGGGTTTTCAATGAAGGCTGCCATAGAAATGCAAAACTACCACACCACCACTCCCGACACGGCAGATCAATTTTTACATTATTGCTCTCTGTTTAAGAACGAAGCAAAGTTCTCATTTACAATGTTCATTTACAGATACCTTTTTATTCTCTCAGGTACAAGCAAAAGAACATTTTCATTTTGGGGCTTCCTTCTTGGAACTTCTTATGCCCTATATCTTCCAGTTATAATCTAAAGGGGACACTTCTGTTGCTAAGTAATAGGACAAGGCAGTCATTTCAAGCAATGGGCCTGAGATCATCCACAGCTTGTTCCCTCCTTCTGTTTTCTACCACTCAGTTTAGCTTTCACTGAGACAAATGTGCTTAAGGAAGGTGGATGCAAACCAACTGACGAGTAATTTTGAACGACAATAAACCCGAGGCTTGTTATGCAACCTATTCTCCAACACCAAGAAAAAAAGGGGAAATATTCCAGCCAAATTTTTCACTGTGAATCACTCACCTTTTGCTGTATTGTTACGCAGTGATATTCCATTTTGAAAATACTGTTTCCTCATTCCTTTTTCAAAAGGAGCAGGAAAGTACTCTCCAAGCTGCTTGTGTGAAATCATATCACATATACATGTCCAAAGAACGAGTAAAAACACTTTTAAAATATTCTAAATGGAGCCAATGGGAGTTCTTAAGAAAATGTAACACAAACTTGTTTATAAATGCTCCAGTTAGGCTATGTACAGTAATGGGAAAGCACATTTATTTTTGCAACAGACTGTCTGCCTCATAGGCTCCTAATTTCTCTGTGTTCTTTCTTTAATTTCTCCATCTGCTACTTACTTTCTTGATCTAATTAGAATACCAAAGTCTAGATTTCAACATAATTTGTACTCGGTGCAGACCTGGTGACATTACTAAGACCACTGGAACTGGCTTGCCAGTATTTCTAATCTTAGTCATAGGTAAGTAAGCAGGGCCCCTCCCAAATCTTCAGGATCTGCCATCTAATCCCATTTCATCTATGTTAAATCTATTAGATTTCACTCCTCAGTCACCTCTTTGTCAACATCTTCTGCATTTTCCCTAGCATTGTCCTTTAAGCTAGAAACTTCCCTCCCTTAATCACAAAACCTCCAAGTCTCTGTTG
This sequence comes from Pygoscelis adeliae, assembly GCF_000699105.1. NCBI lineage: Eukaryota > Metazoa > Chordata > Aves > Sphenisciformes > Spheniscidae > Pygoscelis > Pygoscelis adeliae. The sequence continues at coordinate 118,997 of NW_008823918.1, read as the reverse complement.
AGGACTCTTAAAGAGCGTCTTGCCCTTGCTTCCTACCAACTACTATGAATAATAAATGCCTTCTGACACTTCACTGTTTTGTTCCAGTTTCATTCTCACTAAATCATATCTCCTGAAGGAAGGTCCTAAAATTGGGTTATTGAATTGCTCCCTGAAAATAGGTAACCACCAAAGCTAATTCAGCCTAAGTGTGTTTTTCTTGATGTCAGTGCTTCTCATGGGGAATTTCTCTTATTTGCATGACTGACATAATCGGGATGCCACTGAGATGTGATCTTACCAATTACAAACATACTCCTCACACAAGAGTGGGAGACAGCAACACCTCAACCCAGAATTTTCTGATAGGAGTGCTACATCATTTTGGGATGTTTTCAATCACTATTACAATGCTTTTGACTCATCCTCTTGTGAAACTGCACCCCTTCTGTTTGTCAATGGTGATAAAAGGGCAAAACCTGCATCAGCTTGGAGTACTGATTTTGCCCCAGCCTTGCTGTGACCCTGTTTATTGACACTTTTTAACAGGTAGTGGATTAATTGAAAAGAGATTTTTTTTTTTTTGAGATCATGCAAAAAATTTCTGTCAAAGCTTGTCGTCAAACTGATGATATTTAAGTCACAGTCTAGTGGAAACGTCTTCTTTTGTTAATTTCTCATGAAGCTCTTTAGGCTCCTGTTATAAGCCAGCGGAATGTCCCCAACAAGACAAAACATCATTCTAAGCAGGGAGCCATGTAAAATAACTAATAAGAAACTCTGATGAATAACCTGTGAACTCTGGACTGAAGGAGATCATCAGTCTTCACTCACTGTGCTAAATGTTTAATTATTTCCTTGCTTTAAAAGTCAAGATGGTCTTTTCCAAAAGGAAAAATAGAATCCATAGATCCAATAACTCGCTTATGCTTAGGGGAGGACTGTCTTTGGTGTTTGGAGACTTGATTTATCCCTATTGTTCCTTTTTGTATTCGAACCATGAGTTTAAAGACTGCTTTCCTGTGTCCCAGGTGGATGTCCTAACTCTGGTCTATGGGTGCTATTGGGTGGGATTATCTTCAGCTCCTTCTGTTCAATGTTTCCATTACATAAGTATTTATATAGTACTTGGTACAGGAATTAGAGCATGACACCCCAGGTGAGTGTCCTACCAAGCTACATACAAACTTCTTTCCCTTTTCCTCAGTAAAGAATCGGGGCTCTTTAGTCTGATTTTGAGACTCCTGCTAAAGCTGAAGTGTGAACCCAGGATGCAAGGTTGCTGAGCTAGGTGATTTTGTAAATGTCCACCAGCACAAGATAGGGACTTACCAGATGAGATAGTATTTCAGTGCTGGTTTTGAAGATCTTTGTAGCGTTTGAGTATGGGACTTAGGCACTCAAAGGGCAGCTGAGCACCTAATTTGGCCCATTGTTAATATAGAAAGAGTGCCATCATCACCCTGTCCAGCTCCTCAACTTAGCTCTGGGAGTCAGGCTCCCTCCCTGGTACCTCAGATGTTTGCCCCAGGACCAATGCCAGCCATCACTGAGTTTCACTGATAGCTCATGCATACCTTCGGGCCCTACTGGTTTACAGCTGAGAACTAAGCAGAAGGAAAAGCACTAGAAAAACCCAGGAAATTAATGTCTTTAAATATTTAATGAATGCAAAGGCTCCAAATATACAGATATTTGGAAACTGCAGACTCTACTTCCATGCCATCGGTGAAAGCCTTTCAGATCTTACTGAAATACAAAGGCCTTGAGGTGTACAGGCTGCCTGCTGCTTTGCCTCCTGCTAAATCTTCCAGCTGTTAAACAAAATGTAAGAGACCATGTCGTCATAAAAACCAGTTCCTAATACTCTGAATACCTGAATTTTTTCTCTCCAACCTCTGCCAGGGTTTGGGCAGAAGACTATTAACAGTTGATGTTAATAAACCAGTCTCTCCTGTTTTAGCAGGACAAGGTTATTCAAATGTTAATAGTCTTGTTCAGTCTCTCTGGCACTGGCTGCTTTTGCCCATAAAATGGAAGATTTAATCCACACTGAAGGTTTTGGTCAGAGGTAAAGTTCAGAAAATCAAGCAGAATTTATAAGTATACAGAAGCAGATTCCCTGGTCTATCTCTGCTACTTCAGCTGCTGTGGCCTTATCTTGCAACATCACCCAGATGCATTTGTGAACCATCCCTCAAACATTGTCAACCCTTAATCAGTTTTAACTATAGAGTTTCTGTTGTAATTTAAGCTCAGGTAGTTCTATTTCAGCAGAAGTTGAGTTAGTGAAAGCTGTAGCGTGTAGATTTTTTTACAACAGCCTTGCCCTGGGAGAAAATAAGGGAGCTGACCTAGAATGTTTCCTTTCTTCCAAGGCTGGGGTAACTGAGCAATTTCAAAATGATGTATTAAACGTTTCTTTACTTATTTGCAAACAGAAGGATGTCAGTCTGCCATGAAGCAAGAAACTGCAATGTCAACATGCTATAGAGATGTATGAATTGTTGATAAAAACAGGTGTGTATGAAAGAAGCGTGATATACTTTTCTCTAATAAAGTCATGACAATATCTTTATTATTCATTTGCACAGGCAAGCACACACATGCATACACACACGTTTTCCTCCTACTGTTTTTAGAGATAGCTTGTCCATCGAAAATCAGCATCTGAAAGACTTAGGGATTTAATTTTTGAAATACTAATGATATTAATTCAGATCTGCATCTCTAAATGTGATTTTTATTAAGGGCTTGAAATGACTTTTTCCCCTAAATGTAAGATGTGTTTTATGGGCTTAGGAAGATGCATTGAATTTTAAACAATAAATACTGTCTCTATGTTAAGTATCATATCTTAATTTGAATCTGCTGATGACTGAATGGCATTTCTTTCAAACTGTCACTAGTCTTGCTTGTGAGCAATTTGTTCAAGTGTCTAGCAGGTATATAGAGAAAGCATTGAGAATCTGTGACAGGTCAGGCTTAGTATGACTAACATTTGATACTGAGAAGAAGTGGTCAGAATAGCATGACTGGAGCAGAGGAGAGGAGGGGAGAAAAAAATATACCTTTGTAACAACTGCTATTTTTGTTACCATCTGGGGAATGAAAATGGTACCTCCAAACCTCAAAGCGGAATTCTCTATAGTGGGTGCTGAAGATCCAAGGCCAAGGTCCTTTCCTCTGAAGTTTGGATAATGTACTTCAGTGTAAAGAAAGCTTGTCTGAATAATTTTGGTCTTATACTAGCTGTCAGGAGAAGTCAGATGGGTATGATTGTGTAGTTTGAAATATCTTCCATAGTCCACTTCAAGATCTGTCCCTTGGTGGAGTCTCAGAAAGCAAAGAAATAAAGTGTTTTATGGAGGAATAGTAATGGGAAGAGGCAAAGCACACGTAACAAGAAAATATGAAGGGTGTCCCAGGGGAAACCCTACAAGAATATGTAGAGAGAAGTGGCTTGTCATCCTCAGTTTAAACAACACTTTCCCAAGTTTACCATCTGTGGCATCACGTTTATGATGTTTTCCTCTTCCCCCCAGCAAAACTCTGATGAATGCAAGTTTCTCTTTCATTGGTAGAGATATGATATCCTTATTAAAGTCATTCAGAGGAACAGAATGGGGTTGGAATTATGTAAAAAATCACCCAATGTTACCTTTCCAGTTAAATAAAGTGGAAATCATCTATTACTGTCAAACAGCACAAGTAATCGTTTCAGTGGGGTGAGAAGGATAAATGTCTTTTTGTCATTGGCTTGGCAGATACTTAAGCTCTCCACACCCCTGCGGTAGCATTTTCTTGGGATTATATATGTGAAACATACCATTTACTGATCCACGGCTGTGGTGACACTGGGTATGCTGCACTAGACAGAGCTCAGATATGCTGTGGCTATCTCCCAAGTCACAGCAGGCAATCCACTTTGTACAGTGTGTGTCCGCATGAGTGACTGATAACTGCAGCTCAGTTTCTGAGAGCATTTGTTAGGTACAAACAGTGACTAGCAATAGAGTTTTTACTCCACCGTTTAATACATGATTTCAACACGTCTGACAAGAAGCCAGAACGTTTCACTTTCCGCTGTGTCAGGAAAAGACCATGTAGTTGTTAGGGTAGTTGTAAGGGATGGAGGGCAAACGGCATGGCATCTCTGGAAACATCTACTAGCATTAATGAAACAAGCAGACAAGCTCTGACTTTGGCCAGCGCTGCAGTGATAACCCGGAGCTCACTACATTAGCTCGCAGATCTTACTGTGCTTTGATCACAGGAGCAATATCAGACAAAAGGAGAAGCAGTGACCAGAAAATACAGATTTTGGAGAACTTACGGCTCCTTGAGACCAGCTTTTCCTCTTTCCTGCCAAAGGACTTGGGAATCTTTGATTTCAGAAAAAGCATCTGGCTTATTCCAAGACTCAAGATGGTGCGTTTTGCAAATATTGTGCACTCTTCCTGCCAATTTCACTGTCACTGGGTGTGCAGCCTTTAGGATAGCTGTGCACATTAGCAGTGGGCAACAGGAAAGATACTGCCAAGAGTTTTGACACTTGTGAAAAACGCCAGCATTGCTAGCAAATATGGAGGATTTGGGAAACCTGTCTAATGTGATATCTAATAAGCAGCATGAAATTTCCATGCAATTAGAGAGTGAAATAAAATGTCAGACAGTCAAGAAAACTGTTATCATTTATATTT
>NW_008823918.1:77659-114224 GCF_000699105.1 Pygoscelis adeliae | reverse complement strand
GTGACCATGCTGTTCTCAGCTTATGTGCCAAGACTGATGTAATATTGAAGAAAAAGCTGAAGTTAAATGGCAGAAACAGAAGAAATAGTTGAATGTCTAAAATCAAACAATTTAAATATGGAACTGCCCAATCATCTTGATTTCCATGAAGAAGATCAGCACAAAAAGCTGTTATTTTGTGTTCCCAGGTATGAGTACAGAGACTGTGAGCTTACAGCACTTGTCTTTGCTCATTGTATGCCCTGTGATCGACAGATTGCCTGAGTGTCCTTCTTGCAGTTTGTGCGACATGGCAGGGGAAGGGTCAGCAGCTCTCACACCGACTGGAGAGAAGTAAGATGTAGTGACAGCTCTGATGGGACTGCAACAGCAATCGGCCACTTTAATTGCCTAGAAGCCCATATCAGAACAACTCTGAAGATCCATTGCATCATGCGTAGTCTAAACTTAGACATGTCTAACCAACATGACGTGACACGCATAAGGTATTCTTTAGCAACCAGAGGTGATGTGCATAAGATTTTCAAAGCAGCAAACCGTGTTGTCGATGTCCGGGAAAGAGATTGCTTCCAGTGCAAAGCATGCACCTCTACTTCACGTGCTGGCTGAAGATTAATGGTTTTGAAGCCACTTTGCTTGAGCTTCCTGAGCCTTTTAAGAATCTCACCGAGTGAGAAGACAGAGTATCATTCTTTAAAGCTAAAAGCTCATTTCAAGCGATCATGCTGTCATGGAAGAATATTTCATCATGTCCATGCTGACCATAAAATAGGTGATTGGCTGCAGTGTTCAACTGTGCAGGTCCTTGCAGCAAATCTAGAAGGAACCGGTCTTACAGAAGACACCATTGATGGGATAAAAGCCCTAAAAGTTCTGGTACTGAAGTGTATGGTATTTTCCCCAACATTTCCAAACACACTTACCAGCTTGGATTTTCCATCAGCTCCTTGTGACTTTCATTGAGACACAATGCTGTAATAAGGCCTTAAGGTTATAAGAGTAACACTGTCAAATAGCAATTTTGTCTCTTTTTTAGAGCTATTTATCATTCCTCTTCAGGCAAGATTTAATGGTAAAAAGTCAGTTTTTAAAAGGCTTTTGGTGTCTGTCACCCTGTGAGCCCCTCCTCACATTAGATGATTAGTGACTTGAGCAGTCTGACACACCTGACAGGCAAAGATCACAAGAAGAACCTGGAGCTAATCTGAAGCTCTCATACAGGACATTTAATGAGGTGATAAGACAGAGTGTGTACAAGTGCACACAGAGGTTATGCCAGCTTGTCACACTGGAATTCTTCCCAGTGCCTTAAAATTACTGTATATAGGGACTAGTTTGTTAGAGGAAAATGTATCATGCAGGATCCGACAGCCCAAGAGAGGCGAGGTTGCTACTGCTCCATGTCCCTGAGTCTAACCAGTAGCGAGACAGAAGATGTATTCCCAGCAGGCACACGCACACAGAGCACACACATATACATCACATATACACATATATGCATCGCCAGCCACACAGATCACAGACAGACACTCAGAGCACCCACACGAACACAGGCAGCACCAATGTCCTCATCTGCTCCCCCCTCCAGCTGGACAGGATGGACATTCACTAGTGAGAATATATATATGTACATATTGTGCAAGTGGATCCCTCCAGCAGCTGTGTCCAGACATTCAGTCTGTCCAGTAGCTGCCCTCCGGATCCCAGTCTCCCCAGTTGCTGGCAACTCCCCTTAGTCCGAAAGGCGATCTGGAGAGCTGCTCCTGATGATTCACAGAGATGGGCTCCACGCTTGGACCACAGGGCTGATGGCTCTCCTGGGACAGCCCTGGGAGGGGCTGGGAGAAGGCATTCCCGCCTTGGGAGTCCTTGATTTGAGTTCCCGCCTACCATTGTGCCTCTGTGCTCCTCTGGGCTTGTGGGAATGCATCTTTGATGGGCTGATGGCCCCTGCGATAATTCTGGGAGTGACCTGGCAGGGTACTATTTGGGGCCCCCTCCTGCCATTGTCTCTCCGAGAGATCGTTTTGTGTGCAGATGAGCTTTATCACATAAGCTAACACAGCTGTGCCAATAAGCAACTCAATTGTGCACTTCATCTTAAGAAACCAGTATGAATGGAGAGTTATTTCTGAATGTGCACTGAGAAATGACAGATTGTGAAGAAATCACATGAGTTGAACCTGTACTGGTGCAACAAGAGGTAACTGATGGGCTGATGGCCCCTGCGATAAGTCTGGGAGTGACCTGGCAGGGTACTATTTGGGGCCCCCTCCTGCCATTGTCTCTCCGAGAGATCGTTTTGTGTGCAGATGAGCTTTATCACATAAGCGCCAACAGCTGTGCCAATAAGCAACTCAATTGTGCACTTCATCTTAAGAAACCAGTATGAATGGAGAGTTATTTCTGAATGTGCACTGAGAAATGACAGATTGTGAAGAAATCACGAGTTGAATCTGTACTGGTGCAACAAGAGGTAAAATACAATCAGTTTATATGTGTATGAATTCTTTTTTTTCTTTTTTTTTTTTTACCTGATGTGGCTAACTACCCATTTTGTTATATTTAAAGAGGCTCACGCAGCTCTTAACACTCCTGTCATCTTTAGACAATACCGCCTAATTCCAAATCTGCAAGACCACACTGAACTAAAGCTAGTAAGTTCTGGATGGCCTCAAGATGATCCTGTGTGGTCCATCTTTCCACTGCGATTCATAGTCATGTATGCAGTACCGTTGAAATGTCCTGAGGTATCTAGGACACCTGCATAGGGCTGGTAGGTATGACATAGGCCCTGCAGAATATCCATGACCCTCTGGAAGGACAGCTAGGGACTATGGCATCCCAAACAGCACTAGATATCTGCATCTAGATATTTGAAGGAAGAACTCCCTGCTTCCTAAAAGTAGCCAGAGAAGTGTAGAGTGCTATGAGGTTAACTACAGATGTCTGCTTTAAGATAAGGTGAATAGCTCCTTGGATGCTTTTTTTCTTGAGTGACATTAAGATACAGCTTTCTGGTACTGTTCCAGACTCCCTAGGATTTGAGAGACACCCCAATAAGACTGGCAGATATTGCATGAGATCTACAGATGTCCCACACCCTTCTGGAGTAGTGACCAGAGGCTGGAGACATTACTTAGACCATTTCAAATGGTACTAGGCTAGGTATTCTGGTGACTGAACTGATTTTCAGTTCCTAATTCTCATTAACTCACCTAAATTGTAGACATTTAGTTAATTATTCCTGATCTAAGAGATTAAGAAGAATGAGAGAGGTGGAGCTATTTAAATAGGTTTTACCAACTGCACAACAGCAAGATATCTTCCTGCAAAAAAAAAAACCATGAGAAGTTTAGCAATAGTCTGTTCCCAGCTGTATAGAAAGCTCTTCAATGATATTCAACAAGGAACCACCAAAAAAGTGAAACAGGATATAGTACTAAGTATAAAAAATAGCACAAGCAAGTGGACAGGAAAACAAACAGAGTACAAAATAGTGAAAAGACAACATTACTTCAGTAAAGTAGGAACATACAAGATGATAAGGAAACTTTTATAAACATAGAGGTAGGACACAAAGGCAAGGAAAGGGTTTATTGCAAAACAGGGAAGGAGAGTGAATTACAGGAGGAGCAGAAACATTCAGTGCCTCCTTTGCCTTATTTGTACTCAAAACCTGAAGTGTGATTTGGTAATTAACAAAGCATGTTTTAATAGAAAGGTAGGAGAACACAGAGAACAAGGAAAGAAGAGCTTAAAGAGTGTTTAGGTCAGTCAGATTATCCATTCAGAAGCACCTGAAAACTTGTCCTTGATGTTTAGAGATCCAGCTGAAATAATCTCTGAACGACTTGAAACGTGTGTTCAAGGGTCACTGTGTTATACAGACTAGAAAGCATGAGTTGACATGAGATTTTGTAGCAGAAAACATATCTCGAGCTGTGTTAGAGGATCATTAATGTATGGCAAGGGAAATAATAATTATCCTGCACTTAGCATTGGTAAGGCCTCTGTTGGAGCATCGTGTCTGGTTTTGGTCATTACTTTATGAGGTATGAAGCCAAATTGGAGAGAGACCAGAGGGAAAGCACACAGATAAAAGGCTGAGAAATCTGGTAACTTCCTTTGACAGATTGATTCCCTGTAGAAGGACAAAAAGAAATCCCTTAAGTTTTCAAACAAGATGGTTTTGGTAAAACTCGAGAGGGAAAAAACCTGCTGTAAGGACAGCAGACGTGAACCACTGAAACAGGCACATCAAAGGAATAGTGTCGAGGCTCCTTCACTCCCAGCTTTTAAACAGGGGCTATACAATAATCTGTTGGGAATGCTGTAGTTAAAGTGGCCGGTTTAACTAGAGACACAGCTGGCCTAGTGGATCATGGCATGCTCCTTCCAGCCCTCCGCTCCCTGACTCTGCACGGCCCTTGGTCGCCTTGCTGCAGCTAACAATAAGGGAGCCAATTAACGCTAATTGGGATTCAGCCACCTTCCCACTAGGAATCGGATGAAGATTAAGAAGGCATTTCATACAGGCCACTAAACAGCTGTCAGATGGTAACAGTGTTCAGTTGCTACTGACCTGGGCTGCATTTATATTTTAGTGACTTGCCGTGAAAAGCTCTGTATGCCATTACCAATCCCCTGGGCAATGTAGCCCCTGTTTTAGAGTTGCTTGACAAATGAGATTTAGTTTCCAGAGAAATGTTGCTAGGTAGCGCCTTTTTATTCCTAGATATTAACTTATCACACCTCCCACTGTCTCTCTTTTCTCCCTGACAAAGTCAAATAGATATTAAGCAAGAAAAAAAGGAGACAGAAGGGAAGGTATTTTACTGCAATATGGTTTTATGTTGTTATCATAAAAGAAGATTTGAATTGGCCCATTCAAACAAAGAGGGAAATATATACAAAGCTCTGGTGTTGTGAAATTACCAGGAGTATTTAATTTTCATGGAAAGAAATGTCCTTTAAAAAATATCATTAGAAGTCTGTGTAAGTATGGTTTGAGATTCTCAAGCTTTCTGCTGGGAGTCCTTCTGTTTTATTGTTTTGTAGAAGGTTTATATTACCACTCTGTCTACTTATTGCTGATACTAAACATGCCAAACAAAAGACATTACTCCTTTTCTCCCTTCCCCCATCAAAAAAAGGAGAAAACAAAAGAGAAATTGTTGACAGATTTTTGACAGCAAATAATTAACTAAAAAATTACCTGTATTCATTTGTGAGCCAGACAAAAGTTCTAGGTGTGATATAAAAAGAAGATGATTTAACAAAAACAGTGAAATCAAGTTGTTATGGTAACTGGATTTTGAAAGGATGTAGGTTTAAAAAAAAGAGAAGGGAAGAAAAGATTTATGTTCCATCTGGTCTAATCATTGTGGTAAAACACAATTGTTAAAGAAAAACACCTAATAAGGATAATTTCACATCTGGCATCAAGCCTGTACGATATTTCACATCAACAAGACTCCCAGATGTGAATCAAATCTTGCTCAAATTTCTGCCAGGTTAAAGTAAGAGGGGTATATGACTACAGATCATGCTGAATCACTAATTGAATTTAATAGTTTTGAACTACATTACTGTGAAAATTCAATTCAAATGTTTGCATTTGATCATTTGTGCTACATGCATTGTGCTTATAGATTTTGATTAACTTCTACTAGTGCATGCTAATTATCTGATACAACTTAATGTACATTGCTTCTGGTTTTGTGTTAGTGTGCAACACTGGGAAATGAGATGCTTCATCTCACTTGGTGCTGCAGCCTACTAAATAAAATCTCCACTGGCAATTAGAATAGAGAATGTCTGAAAAGGGGCTTTGTCAGAGAAATGTAAGTTTGTACAAGATGTTGTAGTCCACATCATTCAACTCAGGTAAGAAGCACTTCAGATGAAAACCACCAGCATTTCCCCCCCTGAAAAACAGAGCCTTAGAAAATGCATGGGGGGGGGGACCTGGGCTGTGGAGATCACACATTATGATTTTGTTGCTTCTCTGTTCATTAATAAGTCTGCAGCTACACAAAATCACCAAAAGGAAACAAGCTTTTGTGGCATACTCCAATGAGTTTCTAATGACTTCATTTTGCCATTTCTCTATCTTCTCATCTGCATTTGCTGACTTTCCACACTCCTGACACCAGTTACATCTTCAGTGCCAGATGTTCAAGTTTCTTCTGGAAAAACACTTTCTTCTTTATTAACAGCTATGTTTTCTGATAAGAACAGTATTCTGGTCATGTAAGTTTATTCCGGTAATTTAAGTTTGACCACATTTCATCTGTTGTTCTCTCAATTCCCTCTCCCTGCTTTTTGCCGTCTATCGATAATTCAAGCTTCATAGTTTGAACATGCTTTTATAACTGATTGAAATTTAACTGATACGTTTGTTCCACATCCCGTCACAGACCATTTCTCTCCTTTTTCACTTCACAGCCTACTGAACATTGTTCTCAGAGTCGCCCTGTGGTGTTCCTCTCCTCCTGTCAGCCACCAGGGTAAACCCAACAGGGCTAACGTCTGCTTTTCTCCCAAACTGTTGGTGACTGGGGCTACCAGAGATCTCCTAGGCTGTGTGAAACACTCTTACAGGGCTGTCTGACATGACACTGACCCAGTGGGAGATGACATCCAGAGCGGCAGCTGGAGGGTGGCTGAAATATAAAAAGATATCCCATAACGTCACTAGACCTGTATGTGTCAATTACACAAGCCTGGAGAGCTGTAAACCCTAAAGAGGACTCCTCTTAGAGGAATAGCAGTTATGATCTCCATTGACTGTATTGACCTAAGCCAGGGGCGCACTGTTGTCATGACGGAAGGCTACTGCACAGTGGGCTGTGAGAATCTGGGCAGAAGATTAGGGATGTGATTACTTGCCGCTGTTCAGCACTTGGCTTTTAAAGTCATCACAGTTTTGTTCCATCTCACTACCCTTCTCCTCAGAAAGCTGCTGCTGTATTGGATTTGCTACTGATCAAACACCATTGCTCCCTTCTAACACTTTTAAACAAGTTCCTCCATGCTTTCTGCCATGCCTCCTCTGAGGCTGGAAAGAATGTCATCCTCTCTTTCCTTTTTTGTTGTGAGGCGTGTTCAGTCCTAGTTGCACCAATACTACTGTCAATCAGAGGGACCAGTATTACCTTTGTGGTTCCCTTCTATTCCCCCAAATATTTGCCTGTGTTCACATGTGACGCCTGTTTTGACACATACACTGTAAGAGTTTGTCTTTATGTCTGGGCAGGGCATAGCATGCGCAGTCCCTCACCATGACAGGCAAGCGTAGGACCACGGGGTGCTGTCACTTCCCTTTGCATCTCTGCCCGCTATCAGCTACTGCCTTCTGAGCATGTCGGTCTCACACACACACGCACACACGTGCATGCAGTGTCTGCAATATTCCTCTCAGAAACATCATTCACATTCAAAACCTAGAACAGCTTCTGGTGATAACTCAGAACTGTCATCCCATCCCATTTCCTAGCAAGGGAGAATTATTCATTTTAAACAGCTAAAGAGTGTCCATGTGCTTCAGCCAATCGGTCTTCAGTTTCAAAATACTTCTCCTGGAAAGTGTAGAAATAGTGCATGTTTCTTAATGGGGCTGCATAATAAGTGGTGGTATTAATAACATTGTAGTAGGAAATCTCTATACTTTGAATGTCATTTGCCCAGTAGGAATCACACCTGAATCACATACCACTCTATAAACAACTCTATTGGTTTATTTAATTACAGGGAAGACAGCATTTATTCATAAGTTCAGGGTGGAAGAGGGACTTTGGAGTGAAAAATTATCTCATTGTAAATCCTTTAATAATCTTCTTAAGTTCATATTCCAAAAATCTGAAGTGAGAAAAATGAGGTATTTTAAAACCTTTCACATTCTTTCAGTGTCAGCATAAGGACTGTCAAGTCTCCTACCCAGTTGCCTTAGACACTTCTCTGCTTAAGCTTTCTTTGGGTTAGGTGATATCATGCCTTGTTTGCCAACACTCCCTACGCTGTCACTGACTCCTCCATGTACTCCTAGGTTTTATGTGGCCGCAGTTGATTTTTCCTCTGCAGTAAAGTTCACCTTAGGCAGGTGAACTGCATTTACAGAACAACAAAATATGGCATTGCTGCAAAGAATCTATCACTCTAACCTCCAGTAAAACCAAGGTCAGAACACAATTACAGGGTTCAAGTGTTTGGTAAGTTATTTGCTTGCACAGACTGCTGATTGATTGTTCTAAAATTGTTATTAGGTAACTGCTAGCACCAGTGAGTAAAAGAAAAGTAAAATGAAACAGGAAGCAGTAAGCAAGTTCTACAGACCAGGGTTTGTGCATAAATAAGGGTAATGTCAAGGAAAACAAGAAAACACTGGAAAGCAGACTACTTCAAGTGAGACAAACCAGGCAGTGGCAGATAAACCTAAAATCCAGTATTCTGCATAACTCTATTTCTGTGCTGAATAAGAGGTTTTATGAAAGTTTTGCCTCTCTTTAATTTAAAAAAATATAGTACAGTTGTTCATGACATTTAAAAGAAATTATTCTTGAACTGTGCAAAACCTCATGTAATTAGATTTGCCTAAATAAGTGGTTGCACAGGGTTGGATCGAGGCTTTAGGAAGGAACACAGAGAACTGTCCCTTTGATGGTGTTTCATCTGAGCTTCTCCAGCAAGGGCAGAAGGAAAAGGACGACTCCCAGGCTCTGCGGGCTGCTTATGGCCCTTGCTAGTCTTGTTCTGTCCATGGCCAAGGACAGTCTACCCAAAACCCATGTCCACCCTCTGACATTTGCCTATATCAGTTCAGGGTCAAGAATACTAATCAGTCCCAGATTCTTTAACCAGTGTAATCCTCAGAAATACTTCAGAGTAATTTTGATCAGTGTAGCAGAGCTTGCATGTGTTCTGGATGTTATTTTCTGTGAATCTTCATAGGCTGTTACAAATGGAATATTTAGCCCTTTTATTATTGCATCCTGGTGTGGATCTAGTCCTGGGAAGTAAGCTTAATGATGAGGGTAACAGAGCTTAGGAAACAGGTTAACTTTGCTTTTGCATGGGCATGATCACAGTCTGTTTTATGCTGCATTGCAGTTGATTGCCATTTTTTACCCAGTATGTCACTATGTTTTAGCTATGTAGAGAATTTCTTATAACATGTTAAATTGATCATTTGCAACATCTGAGCATACCAACAGAGACAGCCCAAAGCAGCATTGTTTCAGGTAGGTCAGATTTGAACTTCTTCAAAGGTCAGATGTACTAGACTTTGGGGACTTGGATTTGTGCCTAATAATAGTAAAAATTTACAGAAGTTGTAACTTAGCCTCCAGCAAACGTACACTACTTAGCAGCATACAAAATGTTTGTGAGTGTCAAAAACATTTATAGGGAAAAATAAAGTTTAAGGACCTATTCAACCTGAAGGCAATCTTATAAGAGAAAAAAATGTCTCATCTGAAAATTGAGACTGGAGAACAATTTTTGATATGAACCATTGCCTCTTTATCAACACAGTATATAGGCTTATATCTTATTTTGTCAGTAAATCATGTAATAAGTCATGTTTACTGTATCCACTTGAGTACTGGAGACTGCAGAGTTACGATTTTGATGTGGATAATTTCTTTTCTTCTTGCTGTCCAGGAACGGGAAAGGGAGGGATGAATCTTTAATTCGTTACTGTCCAGAGGCCTTTTGTAACTGGATGACATTCAGGATCACAAGATATCATGGGGTAGCGCCTAGCTAAAAGCACTTCTCAGATAAGCAAGAGCTTGACTACATCTGCCCAGCTTTGACTAGATTAATTCAGGATGAGCTGGAAAAAACAAGGAAGCAATAGGTAAAACTTGTTATGCAATTGTGTCTAACCATGCTTTTGTGATGCATTTGAGGCAGAAGATCAGAGGGTAATGGAAACCCTGGTGACAACTGCTAACTGGCCTGAGGTACAGAGGAAGTAAAGTGATCTGGGGCTGTGTGACTAGCAAGGCCCTTGTTGGCTTTTGGCAATCATCTGATACAGAAAGTGTCAAAACATAAAAACTCTGTCCCCGTGGGAGGGAGGGCGACACGAGCAGGGATGGCCGGCACCATGCAGATTGCTGAGCCGGAGGCTGGGGTGCCACCCAAGACTCAGGCTGGTTTCAACTGACCCAGGGGCTGGGGCGTCAGATGGTGTGAGTCACGGGATGGAAACCCTGGAACAGAAATCGGTACCCACCCACCCTCCCGGTGGGAGCCAGGGCAGATCCCAAGGCTCTGTGAAGGGTTTAGGGTCAACTGAGGTCTTTACTGGACCTCTGGTCTTCCATAGCTGCATCCTCCTCCTCTGAGGCTCCTCAGTACACCCAAGCTATTCTTTTTCCCCCAAATCCTTGGCCTTTAAATATCTTCACTAGTGCACTGGAGAAGCTGTTAACGTATACCGAGGAAACACTTTGAAAATCTTTTCAAGAAAACAGAAACAAAATTTAGCAAACTACTGCATTTTCTCACATCATTCACTTTCAACATAAATTCAAGTGTCCAAGTTAAAATTTTAGGCTTCCTTTATCATTTATCCTTTGAAAAGAGGCAGGCCTCAGAAGAGGAACCTAATTAAGATGCTTAAGGAATATGTTCTTGAATTCCAGGGCTGGGTGAATACGTGACTGAGTCGATTTTCTCTGCTTCTGTTGGAAGGTAGCCAGCATAGCCAGAAGGAGGGGCCAACCCAGGAGAAGGAAGAGACGAGAGTCTCCCTGGAGAAACTGAGTATGAAATGCAACATACTTTTGCCTGCTATAGTGTGAGGCGTCAAGGGCATCTGATACTTATGGAAAACAGAAGATCTGGTTGATAAAATCCAGATGTTCCAGAGTTATATCTTTCCTGAAGGCTTGTAAGACCCAGCCCAACACGGATCATTTAAAAACATTGGGATTCTGAGCTCATTCGTTTCTTCAGAAATAGTTGATCTACTCAAGTGCTGGGCAGAATGTAAGCCTTTACCTAAGGAGATGTATGCATCTGGCCAAATGTAAGCATCTACAGAACAGTCATCTAATAATCTGAAATGGTCACTGTAAGTTGCTTATAATCACTGGAAAGAAATAGACATTTCAAAGGCAAGGCTGAAAACAACAAGCAGTTGTCGACCTAAGACAAAATAAATCACAGCTTAAAAATGCTCTTTTTCTCTTCATTGGCAGTAAAGAGAACTTAAAGTAGCCAGGCCAGACATAGATAATGTAATAGTAAATGTCTAGTTAGGCAAGGCAAACCTTCCTTGAATGTATAATGGGAAGACTGAATCAGCCAATCTAAGAAAAAAGCTGTTTTTTACATTCTTATAATATTTGCATAACTAAATTCCATCAGCAGCTATCCTGAGTAGAACCACAGCAAGACAAGCTACTTTGCTCGTATTGAGAAAAAAGATAACAAGGATAGGTCAGGACATCAGTATGTTGCTGCCTGGTGGCAAACAAGCAGAATGTATCTGCAGTAGCATTTTACTGTACATAGCTAAGCATGTTAGTTATGTGAAATAACAGCACATTTTCCCTCCTTTTCCCTTCCCTTTCCTCTTCCCCTTCCCCTTCTCTCTTCCTTTTCCACGCAGTAGTAGACTATTAATTTCCAGATGAAATATAAAAAGAAGTTGCAAAGATCAGACTATCCTAAAAATCTTTAGCACCTCACCACATACGCAGTGAATGTTAGTGGAGTATGTGCTACTGCCGGTACAAACTTTTTGTGAGCACAAGGAAATCTAAAAGCATCCAGTTTGTTAGAACTGTGTGACACTAATAGCATGTGAAAAATTAGCAGTTTGCTACCCACAGCATGTTAACATTTTCTAAAGGTTGCTTTTGGCAGAGGTTGTCAGAAGTAGAAAAGGCAGTAAGAAGAAGGTCAGGACATCAGTATGTTGCTGCCTGGTGGCAAAGAAGCAGAATGTATCTGCAGTAGCATTTTACTGTACATAGCTAAGCATGTTAGTTATGTGAAATAACAGCACATTTTCCCTCCTTTTCCCTTCCCTTTCCTCTTCCCCTTCCCCTTCTCTCTTCCTTTTCCACGCAGTAGTAGACTATTAATTTCCAGATGAAATATAAAAAGAAGTTGCAAAGATCAGACTATCCTAAAAATCTTTAGCACCTCACCACATACGCAGTGAAATGTTAGTGGAGTATGTGCTGCTGCTGGTACAAACTTTTTGTGAGCACAAGGAAATCTAAAAGCATCCAGTTTGTTAGAACTGTGTGACACTAATAGCATGTGAAAAATTAGCAGTTTGCTACCCACAGCATGTTAACATTTTCTAAAGGTTGCTTTTGGCAGAGGTTGTCAGAAGTAGAAAAGGCAGTAAGAAGAAAAACACTGAGATGCCTCGGTTCCTAAAACTGTGGAGGTGTTTGGCCATTCCAGGTTATGCACAAGTTCTGCAGTGCAAAATGAGGAAGGGAGCAGGAAATATGAAATAAAAAAAAGCCTCAGCAACTTCCAGTGTAATTTGGAAAACTGAATGAAAAAATGAGATGCTACTGCCCATACCTTGTAAATGGGTAAACTATGTTCCTTTTTGGTCATTAACGTTTATGTGTGTTACCTTTACAAAGGGCCATTCCTGGAGAATGAGTGACCAGTGTAACCTAATGGCCTTTGGCTACGCCTCATCCCATCAACACTTCCTTCTGACCATTAATCCCCAGGAAATGTCCTGTGCTTTGCCGGCTTCTATTTTAAAGAAAGAGGGGATAGACTTGGGTGATGTGAACTGCATCCATCTATTGCAGGTCTCCGACACTGCCCGTCTGTCATTTCTCTTGTTGACATTTCTTATGTGATATGGCGTCTTGTGATATGGGAGATTGAAACTCAGCTAAAAGTGCTGTAATTTAATACACTGGATATAAGCCCACCACGATTTTTTTTCAGATCCCTTGACAGAGAACAGCAGTTGACCCAAATTTAACAGTGAGTAATGGCATTCAACCTTCACATGGTTGTAAACTCCCCACCTGTGAGTCAATTCTATCTGGAATAAGAGACCTGATGTCTCACCACCACTTTATTTTACTGGGGTCTCTTGGAAACTCTGCTACTACCTACATTCAAAATTGCTACCTGTTTTATTGTAGTGCAAACCAAAGGATTTTCCATTGCTTTTTCCTGCATAAGGCATGCTCAGAAAATTTAGATCACTTCAGAGACTCTGTTTTTTACAAGTTTCTTCAAAGTGTATCAGAGCTGAATGAACACATAATGCTTATAAACACTGAAATCTAAATTGGACAAAAATGAAAATCACTCGATCATCATAGATGTCTCTCTTGTAATATGTATTTTTATTATCACAGAAATCTAAACATAATTTGCTTAAATTCACTACTTAAATGGCAAATCTTCATTTAAAACAACACCCTTTAAGATTCACATGAACATGAAAAATAAAATTCTTCTGGTAGAAATGAAATTAATTCAACTTTAAAGAACTACATGTAAGAACCATGTGTCAATCAGTACCATGTGCATTCACCCTACTCATTATAGGAGAGGCATAGCACACAAACCACAAGAGGGCTAATCAAGAACATCTTCCAAAGTACAATGAGAAAACATTGTATAGTTTATAAAACCTTCAACCCACTAGTGGGCCTCAGTAATTACTGAAACATACTCTCCTTATTAAGCAAGCTCTTAAATAATTGATCTTTTATTTGCCCCTGCTCACTAAGGAAATACCATACATAAACAGAATTTTTATGCGTGCAGTATCATATTTGCAGATTTTGCTATTGAGAAATGTATGATTAGGCTGTGTATCAGGAGACCAGGGTTCTAGTCCCAGCTCTGCAGCTGATGCGCTATGTGACCTTGGGAAAGTCATTCCCTGCTGTGCCTTTATCATAGAATCATAGAATCATTAAGGTTGGAAAAGACCTCTAAGATCATTGAGTCCAACCGATTATTTTATCTAAGATCTGTTGTCTGTCTTGCATTTCATCTGGTTTAATTTTTCTTAATATCTTTGACTTTCCTGTAAACACCTCCTGCAAAATGACTACATTTTCCAATACCTCTGAGATCAGAGTGTCCCCCAATTTTCAATTTAAATAATACAGAAGAAGCAGCTAAATAAAGAAAAAACCCTTTGAGACTAGTAAGAAAAATAGCTTGCTGATTTCTTTATTTTAGTAAGCTGATTTGGATTTCATTATTTCATCAGGTTCTGTAGTTGGCACGGGCATGGCTCAATTTGGGAAACTTTCTGGAAGATGCTTCCTGAGAAAACAACTGTTTCTCAGGATGTGTTTCTGTTCATGCTGCTGCTGAGGGCATGTTGCTGTTCTCTCTTATTTCATAGTGAGTGGATAAAAGTTAATACAGCTTCTCTCCATACAGCATTGGTACCTAGTTTTTATAACCTCATTCTCTGACTGCTGGAAGGGTGGTGTGCCAGCAAGGAGGCAACCATGTCCACCATGATAAAGCTTAAGCACGTCGGTCTGAGGAACAAATGGGACATTGGCTGTGTTAGAGGGAAGGTAGAGGACTTTGAACACTCTCTCATATTTCACGCAGTTCAGATGTGCAAGTGAAGGATAATGTATATGGTTTCACAAAGAAAAATTCCAATCAAAAGGAAAGCTTTGTGCTTTTGCTTTTAGAGATTTTAAGTAACGTTCAAAACCCTTCGCAAATTGCTTTGAGCAAATAAATATATATCATAAACATATTTCAGCCTATGAATCCCACAGACAAACGCGACTTTGAAACTACTTCTCATACTGTGCTCTTAATGGTAACGTGGATTGTGTAAAAATTATATTATAATGAAGAGACCTGAGGTTGTAATACATTTTTAATCTGAAGTATTACAAATAGTGTAATAACCCTTAAGAGGAATGGTTCTAGGGATGTGTCTGCTAGCTTAGCAGGGAGCTGGATAGAAAGAAAAAACATTTTACATGAATATATTTTAATTAATTAAATATTAGGCATACATATTGTTAGCATATTTACTGAGGAAAAAACTGTTTTCTATAAAACATGATTTAGAGTATCCAGAAGCCTTTGAAATTCTCCATGTATAGTGTATATATTTCAGCACTTGATAGATGTTTAAAGGATATAATAAAGGTATATTTTAATACTAAATTGTGGAACTGGAGAACCTGGAATGGCAGGACAGTTAAAGCACATTGCAGATGTAAATTCATGCTTTGTTCTGGACTCATGGCTTCTCTCATGTGTCTGAACTACAAAGGTGGACAAAGTGGAGAACAAGTGGTTGAGTATGGTACTTCCCAGTGGAGGTTAATACTGAGAGGTGTGCTGAACAAAATGCAAAGTCTCAAAGACCTGCAACCGAAGGGCTGCAGCCAGTCTTTAGGGCTTTGATCACATAAGGTAAGTGAGCTGTTGGAGAGATAGTATTTGATGTTTCCAAAATATTATAAATTGTATCTGGGGAACATGAGGCACTGCAGAATATGACTGTGGTGATTCACTACATGCTACTTCTCATCTCCTGAGTTATTTTCCTCATTTAAGTGATAAGGAGCACTGCTGTGCTTGAGGACTATGGTTTTGCTGTCCTTGCTGGCTTCTAATTGTTATGACTGCTTTCAGCCCACTTACAGAATTTTCGTCTTGCAGTTTCAAAGAGATTCTTTATGCCTCATTGTAAACAGCTGCATAGCGATGCGTTGTACAAGTCTCAACCCAAGGCCATATACACTGATATATAGGTAGCAGTGAATGCTGGCAATAGTGCACACTGAAGAGTGAAAAGAGAAAGGAAGGTTGTCAGTCAAAATGCTGATTACCTGCCAAGTATTAAAATAAACAGTTGATGACACTCTGTGCATTAAATTTAATATTAAGTCCAACATTATTTTTGTGGTTTAACCTCAGCTGGCAACTGAGCACCACACAGCCGCTCGCTCACTCCCCCAGCCCTGCTGGGATGGGGGAGAGAATTGGAAGAGTAAAAGTGGGAAAATTCATGGGTTGAGATAAAAACAGTTTAATAATTGAAATAAAATACAGTAAAATAGTAGTAATAATAATAATAATAGAAGAATATACAAAGCAAGTGATGCACAATGCAATTGCTCACCACCCGCCGACTGATGCCCAGCCAGTCCCCGAGCAGCGGCCCCCCCGGCCAGCTTTCCCCAGTTTATGCACTGAGCATGACGTCACATGGTATGGAATGTTTCTTTGGCCAGTTTGGGTCAGCTGTCCTGGCTGTGCCCCCTCCCAGCTTCTTGTGCACCTCCACCCTTCTCAGTCGGTAGAGCATGGGAAGCTGGAAAGTCCTTGACTAGTGTAAGCACTACCTAGCAACGACTAAAACATCAGTGTGTTATCACATTATTCTCATACTAAATCCAAAACACAGCACTGTATCAGCTAGTAGGAAGAAAATTAACTTTATCCCAACCAAAACCAGGACAATGATGAACATAATTCGGCAATTATTTTAATGCAGAAACTGTGCGGTAAGAAGAATATGAATTATCACAAGTTGTTGTAAATCCACCCTGTTGCCTAAATCTTAATATTTAGTCCACAGGATCTGCAGTATATAATGTTGGAATAGTTACAGAATTAATTTATTGATGCTTTTTGCATCAGTGTTTCAATGCACTTTGCAGCAACACAAGAATGTTAAAAGGCATTCATTACCTTGGATATATCTAAGTAAATATAGAAACAAAAAGTGGGCTGAACACTGTCTTCAAACCATACCACACTTACTACAGAATCGACAATTGGGATAATTTGATCACAAACATCACCAAAAGAATACATCTCATCCTATGTATGTCAGCTCCCTTCATCTGCCTGAGTATTAGAAGCAAATTAAGAATACCTTGTCTTTCTTCTTACCAATGTTATAGATGAGTGAAGAAAATGATTTGCCAAAGTTTGTCCTAGTCTTGCTCAGAAATTTTTGGTGGACAATCTTAGTAGCAATTCCATTTTTCTTCTGTCTGCTTGAACACCTGATATCTATTCTTAAGCCCAAGTACAACTGATATGATTCAGAAAGAATAATTTTGAAGATCCTGTGGGATCGATGCATGACTTTCCAATATGTCAGTGGTGTCTTCTCAACAGTTATCAAAGACACAGACTCCCTTTTTATGAGAATTTTTCTTCACACTGGGAATATTTTCTTGCACTTCTGTTTGGTAAAGAAGAAAAGCTCAGCAGAATGACTGATGCCTTTCTTACTCAAAGGCAAATTCAGTGCTGTCTATCCAAGACTTCTTATACTGCTTCCCCTGGGAACATTGCATTTGCTCCAAGATAGTGATCTTCTGGCACTTGACCAAGATTTCTAAAAATTCATTTCTTGTCAGGAGATCATAACATCCCTCCACAGCTAAGTTCTGCAGGCATGATGAGACTGTCAGCTGCAAGGGTCAACTTGCTAAAGCAAGGAACAGGAAAACAAGGCTATGAAATTCCTTCCTAGAGAATGCAACGTTTTCTTCTGAGATTTCATCTCTCACTCTTTCGCCTCCCACCAAAAATGCAAACATATCAAGAAAAAAATAGATGTCTCTTCTCTGTTTTCTGTGCCCACTCTCACTACTCACCCCAAATTTGGGAGAATCCACTGGGAGGTTACCAAATTCAAGCTATTATGGATTAAGTAGTAGATGGAGTATGCAAAGCGTTCCTGAATTGATACACCAGGCCTTTACATAGCTAGAACCTCATTCTTAAACCAAGGAGCTCCATTGTTTTCCTTCTGTAGTAGTATGATCTGCCAAGACATTCAGTCTTTCAGATAGGTATGTCCTTAGCTATGCCTAAGAAACTCCTTGGGCATACCATCTAACTGGAATATTTAGGAAAAAAATACAACTTCAGCTAGGAAATGATCGAGAACTGTATGTATTGAATGATGGAAAATTTGGTTCATCTGAAGAGAGAAATAACTGGGTTTCTTAATCTTGATTCAAAATGTGAATTGAATGGAATTATACATGAGGGAGGGCTGAATAAAGGGAAGATTGATGCTATTTTCTCAGTATTACAATAAATGGGAAACAACTATTTACTTCACAGAGGGAAAAGAATGGATGTATTTGCAGAACGTCAGTTTAAAATAGGCTGCATCTATTTCTGTTGCAGATCAGTGCCCCCTGCAATGCCCACTCTGGCATAGGTGTCTGTAGATGCTTTATGTCAGAGAATGTCAATGAAGCTGCTGTCAGAATGCCCTATCTCAGCCATATCCTGACTCCGTGCACAGAACCACCTTTTTCCACCTTGAAGTGAGCACACTTTTACCACCTCAAGCCTTCTCCAGGTTTTGCCAGCTGAATTTCCCCAGGCATTTTCAGGCTGGAATACTAGCATTCTCATTTCCTAGCCCAATTCTGCCTGCATTCCCTGTCTTGTAATTCATCTCTGCTGTTTATCTGATTATCACTATGTTGCTGGCCAGTTTAGTGTAGAGACGAGTTGAGCAAATTCACTCCTTTATTAAATAATTTATTAATAAAATCAGGAGACTGCTCAGATGACTCAAATGAACTTTATTAGCATAGTGTGAATAATTCAGCACTTTCTACAAAAATAAAAGGCCTTAGGAAATACAAAATAAGGACACTATCTTGCCAACTTTCCCAGCTAGACTTTTCCTGGAGTCAAAGGGCACTGGTCTGCTGCCAGAGTCTGTCCCCATGAGGAGGCTTTCAGGCTTAACTTTTCATAGGAGAACATATTTCCAGATACAAAACCTAAAAGTTTTTCAAAATTATTAGGAAATCCAATAATATTGATGTCTTGGGAAAGTTTCTTCCATACGAATAATAACTGGTTGAGACTACCTGACTTCAGCTGTTTCCAAAATAGCAATCAAGTCAATATTATAATTAATTTCCCCATCTGAACAGTAAATAACTTTATGCACGTGTGACTAAAACTTAAGTAAAGTTTTGACTCTGAACTCAGAACAGTGGGTGTGTTGAGGAGGAGCCTCTTAAAGAATCTTGATTATATATTGAATCTTGATTATAATCTTGACAAGATTATACAATTATAATTCAAGAATGCTGTATATACAGTGTGATTTTGCACAAAGGACTTCTATGTTATGGTATGTTTTCACAACAAATAAAGGACACAAAGGAGATCTTTCAGGGATCTGCCCAGCATAGGAGAAATTCTTCTTTAATGGGGATACCTACTGTTCGTGGGGATTTTATCCTCTGCCTGTTTTTCTGAGAAATGTCTCTTCCAGCTGCACTATGCCTGTTATCAGCAGGAGGTACTACTCATATGTTCTCACAGGAGAGAAAAGATACATAGAGGACGAAAATGGCATACTGTTATGCTTAACTTTGTGGATATCCTAAGATACTGCAGTACTTTTGCAACCTTTGATGTGATTGTGATCCTTTTGAAGTCGGTGGCACAGAAGTGCCTTAGGCTCCAATGGACATCAGGGAGTCTATTAACAGGTGTCTCCATTCTGGCTGTGGAAAACAACGCTGGTTCAAACCCCCTGGAGTCCAGATTCTCCCTGCTTTCATTGTACTATCCCACACAAACAGGCCTACCAGGCTGGAGGATTAAGTACATTTTGGCAAAAGGGCATAGAGAAAGGGGATCTGGTTGTCCAAGATATGAATCTGCAACTCCTAGATTGCTTCTGTGCTGAGTCACTTCCTTTTCTGTCTCAGCTTTCCCCTCTTTAAACTGAGAATAAAATACCATACCTGCTCCCAGTTACCTCTCAAGAGTAGTATGGATTAGTTAGCTCATGTTTGTACACTGCTCTGAATGATTAATGAGTGCAATTGTTTATTCTTACAATTAAAGACTTTCGGATGTGAAGATTATGGCCCTGTATATACCAAACTCTGTGATTTCTATTTTTACAGTTGTAAGTTGCTATTAAAAATATGCATAACTTTTTACAGCTCTTTTCACCAAGGAAACGGTGACAAGCTGTTGTACAGGTAATAAGGCAACATACACTTCTGTTTTGCTAGTCACTCGTCTCTCTTTTCTTTGCTCCCCTGCCAAAGGCTTTTTTTGCAATGTTTGGGAAAAAGCAAGCACCACTGGCCTGATTCCCTTTGTCTCATTCTTTCTCTGCTAGGAAGGCCACAAGTTCACATTTTAAGATAAATCCTCTGAGATTCCTGTGTGTGGTAATTTCTATAAAACAGCTGGAAGTACATTTTTTAAGACAATATCTGATTTTGTTTACGAAGGCCAAACCCAATCCTATTGTAAATCTCTAGGGGAAATGCTTTAAACTTTTATTCAGTTAATTCAAAATATTGAGGCAGTAAAAGCAGCTTGCTTAGATGTCCATTGTAAAAGTAGTGATTTATAGTGTCAGTTACTCTAATGATAGCTTTATAGGATTAAATTATTTATTGCTAGGAATTCAAGAAAAAATAAAACTAAATGCAAACCCAATAATGCTATTTATATTTCTTTGGAAAAGAGGATCATTACTTTTTCTTGTCCCTTCTTCATTGTTCCACACTGTATAACTAACTTTTGGTAATTGAAATATGTGTCAGTGATGGAAAATTGTAAGTTGCAACACAGCTCCTTCTGGAAGAATGTACAAATAAACTAACTCTCTCCTATTTATTAGTATTTTGTTTCTTCAAAGCTTGCAAAAACAGTTTTGAAAAGGTCTTCTTTCATCCTCCCCAAGACTATCTAGGCTGAAGATTTCACCTTGCTCCTTCTTAAATCAGTGACAAAAGTACAATGACTAGCACAGTGAGGTCCAAATCTTGATCATTGGCCACTTCTGCAGAAAACCCAACATTTTCTAATCACAGTCTTACGTACTGGACACACATATTTTCAGGACAAATTCAGCTTGAGTACGTCTTGCATTCTGGGCTTATCTGGGGTATTATCCTCACTGTAAATAAAAATACAATTTTGTTCAGTGAGTAGTTCCTGTAATCTGCACTACAAGTATTTGCCCTCCATTAACCATTGACAAGAGATGGGAAAATCAGGGGAAACATGTCACTCCATCAAGATCCATGTCAGTATCTTTGTTACAGAGAGAAACCTACTGGTCTCAGGGAACTTGCTGTATGAGCTGGCAAAGACAAGAATGGATGGAGGAAAGGAGAAGAAAAAAGATGTTTCAAAGAGTCACAGGAGCAACCAGCAACACAAGCTAGATCTCTGACTCTCACTACAAAGCTCTGCAGGTGCTGGAAGAGGTTGTGTCAAGAATACAAACAATATACAAAACAAGATACAGAAAAGAGAAAAAAACATACCTTTGAAGGAAAAGAAGGTGTAATCTGCATGACCGACATATTTAAGCTAGATTCTTGTTTTTTATGCTGAGATATGAATAATAATGTTAAATGAAATTATGCATAAAGGGCATGAGACTGATTATTAGCAATTTTGGGGATCACAAATCAGACATTCATTATCCGCCAGTACATCTGTTTGCAGATTCCAGAAGTTTCATTCACTTTAGCAGGTTGTTATTATTTGCTCAGAATGTTACATCAGAAATGAATTACCATTATAGGCTAGTTTAAAAATTCAGCCATCCACTCACAGAGTTAAGCATATCACGTCTGGAAACTGCTCATATACCAGGAATACTGAGAAAGGAGAAGAAACAAATTACTGTCAAAAATGTCTTTTCAGAAACTGTTGGTTGAGCAGTTATATATAATGAAGCCATCCTTAAAACACAGCGTTACTTGAGAGCTATTAGGTAAACAAAGAAAGAAGGAGTTATAAAATGAATACTATTTGTAATAGAAGAGCTGGCTAGTTTTGATAACAGCTCAAATGTTAGTTTCAGTTTCAAACACATTACCATGAAACTGTTGATCGATGTGTTACTTCCCATACACTTTAAATATGAGACTCTGAAGGCACTGTCAGAGTAAGACTGTCAGAAAGCAAGCAGGCAAACATTTAAAACTACAGCTTTAAGATACTGACTCCTTCCTGTGAAAAGCCCTTCATACATGAAAAGGCTACAGAATTTTGGAAGCAGGAGTTATCAACTCATCTGATAATCCTCCACTTTATAAGAGTTCTGTGATGAATTAGACATTAAATAACCCCATCCAGATCAAATGAAATGGGTCAAAGAGATAGAATTTGCAAAGCTTCCAGTTTGTTATTCCTGGCTTGGCAAAGAATGGCAGAATGGTATTTTCCGCAGAAACAGAGGAAAACAGACAATGCAGTCCCAGCCTTGAAAGGATATGGCATCTATGCTCCATCCTTACCTGATCCAAAATTAGAAGGTAAGTCAGCTGTGGCACTAGAGCTGAAAGGTAAGGAGCTTTCACTACTGAAAGAGGCTTAGCATTTGAAAATGAAGGTACTTGAAAATTATTCTTTTTGTTTATTTAACTGCACCTAGTATACACAAAAAAGAAAAAAAAAAAAAGAAACACAACAAGAATTGAACAAGCCAGGGCTGCGCAATGACTCCTCAATTGCTACTGATGGGTCTTTGCAAAGACACCCCTCAGGCACTTTTTTCCTGTAGTGAATTAAACCGGTGAACTCATCCTCAGGATGCAAAGGAACTTTGCACAAGATGAAAAGGCAAAGAGGTAAGGTTGAGGAATAAAAATCCTTATGGTACCATTGGCCATGGAGATAACATTTCTGGCTCATGAAGGACTGATGTCGGTATACTTCTGGAGTCTGGGGTAGCATACCAGGGAAGGATCACTATGTAGTTGCCTGATTTAGCCTCTGCCATCGACCACTGCTGGAGACAGAATATCGGGTCAGAAGGACCTTTGATTATGGCCATTCTTATGCTCTTGAGGATGTCATTATTTAGTACAGAATGAGCACTGTACCTGCAAACATGAACTATTTGTAGATGGTCATCTGCCTACATAAGGAGAAAAAGAGGAAATGCTATTTGAAATCTTTGACAGACTTGCTCTCCAGTAATGAAATAATGTTTGCCAGGCTGCTAGGCAAACAAGTAAAAGCAGTTTCCAGCAAACTGGGTGAGCATCAGAAATGAACTAGGTCATCACACAGGAAACACAAAGTAAAAGAAGTTTGGCTTTTCTTCCACAACGAAGAAAATGTGGGGGTTTTGTCAGAAAGGAATGAGAGAAAATCTGCATGCCTACATGGGAAAAGAACAGTTATGTTTGGCATCTTCAGACTCTAGAAAAGAAAATCCTTTGTCAGCAAAAATCCACCTGTTAGTAAAAACCATTGGATCTACAGCAAATTTACTGTTTTTTATGTAAACCTAGATTGTTTTTAAGAGGAGTCTGTATGTGTTTCTGAAGACATAACTAAAGAATTCTTTTCATTCCCAAAGAGTACAGTTGAAATTTTCCACGAAGAAAAAGAATTATAATTGTAGGTAATTGCAGGAAGAACACCCCTTGTTTGAGGACAGAAGGAAACTGAGATATATAATTTAAATAATCTAATTTAAATCAGTGGAAATTGTACAAATCATTGCACACTTACTTACAATGTAAATCCTACATACAACAAATTAATAGAGAAAAGATGGCTAGCAAAAAAATTGAAATTAATCCCAAGTAAATTATCCAAAACAATGTTTCACAGAAAGCCGAAAAATGTCAGTCAAATAGAACCCAATATAATTTTCATTAAATTGGAGAGACAATCAAGTTCACCATGCTTGGAGTTAATAATAAGCAATATGAGGAGGTTTTATTATAGTTAGTGATGGTTATACAAGAAAAGAATGACACTGATAAAGAAATAATTGAAGAAATTAGTTTTCTGACATCGATAAGAAAGAATTACTTCCAATAAAGTAAAATATGCAATCAGTCAACTCAAGCAAGGGCATTCTCATGGGAAAGATGGAAAGACCACAGCAGGAGTTACATTATAGTTAATGACCTAGAGCAAAGTGTAGGTCACAGGATAAATATTTAAATAAACTCTATGAGAGCTCAGCATCTACTGGTGAAGGAGCAATGGTTCAACAGAGTAAAGTGCCATTGGTTAGGACATGCCATTCAGGCCTCGCAAATGACGTGATGGAGCATGGGTGGAGGAGCCATGCCATCCTAAAGGTTTTCTTCTAAAAAAAAGTCATGCCTGAGTGCATAAATGTAAGTCTTCAGTAGTGATTTTACAGGGAGATTTTATAGCAGTTGAAGATCAGGCTGACTAGCTTCAAGTTAATTTTCTTTTAGCAGGGAGGGATACATAGATTGATGCAGTCTCTCTTTTTTATTATTGTCTTGAAGTTATTTTATCCCATCATAAAATAGGCTAAATTAAAATGAAATAAGGAATGTCTGTAGCTTGCCACAAAAAATTTAATAGCCAAAACCTTTATGCAGTTTTGAAATTTTCTCCTAACCCTTAAAGCCACGCTTTTTTTTTTTTAAAAAAAAAACAGAAAGGTTGGAGATTCTCCCCTCAATGAAATGGCGTTATTTTGGACGATAATTTACAGATAAGATGGACAATAATGGTCCACACTATGGAAGTAGTAGTTGCAACCTTCACCTCATCTCCAATGTTTACACCAGGTAAAAGCACCCAGAGCAGAAACAAGAGCCTCCAGCGGCCCCTCAGTGGGTGCAGTGTGCCTGGCCCCCCGCAGTGAGAACAGCAGCCCTCTTGCACACCCTGCCGCAACACCCTGCCCCAGCCCTTAGGGTTTCTAGCACCAGGGTGATTAAGTAGCTAACACGACTGAGGTGATTCACAGATTTATATATGACATGTAATGTTTCCACCCGTATTTATTAGATACCACAGATATATAAACTGGCAGTAATTTCAGGCAGTTCTCACTGAAAGAAGAATAATCAAAAAGTAGCAGTATATTCACGGGCTGTTACTTCAGAGCCACTGATGCCCATCAAAAATCCCTACTGCACCGTAACCTGCATCTTTTGCTTGCGCTCCTTGTAGCCCATTTGAGAGTCTGTGTCACTGGATGATTAGCCCACTATCCTGCTCAGACGGATATTGTGCAAACTGTGATTTTTTTCCCCTCTACCTTGAATGTCCTTTAAGATTCATCCTGTTTAGGCAATTGGTAGCATTAAGCAATCGCTGCTACACAGTCCACATTTTTCTGCTTTCCAGTGAAGATTTTAATGCTAATAATTCCTATAATGTGAAATGTTTTGGGATCATAAGGACGTGAGATGATATTAGGTAAGAGAGAGTGGTGATGGTAATGATGGTGGAATTACTTTTCCAGATTTTGCATTCTAACCACCTTAAAGTTTTCTTCATTTCATGGTTCTTCCCAGAACATTTACACAAGAGGAGAAGCACAAAATACTATGACCACTGAGACAGAAACTAAGGAAATGGTTCACATATCAGAGACTGACACAACAGCAAAAGCACTGATAGAAAAATATTTATACAGTAGAAGAAGATATTGACACACAATTGATAGAAGGATATTGATATCTCCACTGCAAGATAGGCAACATATTAAAGTATTATATGTATTTTTAGTCCATTTGTATGTTTTTCATATATTTGGTATTAATGTTATATAACTGAATATGTATACACACATATAAATGCATTGTCATATATGCTGAATATAACTGCTGACTGAATTCAGCATCAGAAAGCTCTCTTATACTCTAGGACTTGGAGAAATTTTAGTCCAGATAAAGACCAAGGGTAGTCATAACAAAGCCATAGGATTAAAAGATATTTTATTAGTTTGAGTTTTTGCTGTTAACTGGAGCTTTTCATGGTATCTACTAAGAGCTGGGGATTTCAATTTAACCAGTTCAGTAAGGCATGCCAGCATAGTAAGAAAATTATAACCAAGGACTCTTCTGTCTCTGCTTTTAAGTTTGTTACAAGCAAAGCTTTGATTATACATGTCCATCCTCTTTTATCACATTATATTTCACAAGAAAATTCGGACAGAACCTCACCTGGAGTAATTTCTGCTTAAGCCATATCCATGAAGCAGTATCCATTCATGTCAGCTAAAGATCTTCATCTCCCTACTTCTCCCCTCTCTCTTCCCAATGTCCATACTTTACTAGAGGTTTGTTCTTGATTAATATTTTAAGTATCTCACAGGATCAAACAGTTTTATTACATTGCATTTTTAAAGGCCATCCAATTTGGTAACAAGCTCATGCTCTCAGTGGAAGCTTAATGCAAAGAGAATGAGTTATCTCTGAAAGCAAAATATCAAAAATGTCGTTTTCATGCTTGTAGCCTTTGGACCTGCAAAATACATGTTATGTCTTAAAATGAAGCACTGATTATTTGATGTGAAAAGGCATTCCTTGTAGCAGATGTTTTTTGGTTGTTGGTCCAAGTAATCAATGTTGCAACATCATTTCTCTCAAGGTGCGGTAAAGTGCAATGCATAGTTAAAAATATTTAATAGCCAGAGGGTTTTGCCTTTCAAATATATCTCCTGGCTGCATAAAACAACCATATGAGAGAAAGGTATGCTTCAACAGTGCATGTGAGAAACTCTGCTTCTTTATAGCTGACTAGTTCTTTGAAATGGTCAGTCTCCAGACAGAAGGAGAAAAAAAAGAGCTGAAAACAAATGATTACATCAAGTAGTCTGAGCTGATTATCCATAGGTGAAAACATTTACCTTCCTAAATACGGTCTTTATGATCCAAATGAGGTAGAAGACTTGGGGGAGGCACAGCAGTGCACAAATTAGGGGAGGCACAGCAGTGCACGAATTATGTCATGAAACACAGAATCACCACTACGTCATGGGAGCTGGGAAAAATTATTGAATATTAGTAGCTCTTCCATTTGGAAGGATCATTTTACTTTTTGGTTGTCAAAAATAAGTGCTATCATGGAATATATTCATGAATACTGTGTTCTAGCTGTATAGCGATTTTAATTCCCTTTTTCTTCAAATTCTTGGCAGTTCAAGGACCAGTGGAGGGGACAATATGTAGGTTTCAGTGAGAATGGGTATTTGGACAAAAGGACTTGAGCCTTGTGATCAAAGGAAAAATATTACTGATAATAAAAAACATATTTTTAATTCCACAGCAAGTTTTCAGTGCACTAAATTGCTCACAGAGCAGCCATATTCTTATTTTACCTGCTTAGAGGTCAACTGGTGAAAAATCTCATAAAGTCATTGACGTTACTTCAGTGTAAAATTGTTGTTGAGAAGATAGATCAGGTTCATAATTTTATCTAAATTGTTTTTATTTGTAATGGAACCATGTGACCCACAGAAAAATGTACACTTATCATGGATCATTTAACACAGCCATGTGTACATTTCTTAAGAATGAAACTTTCATCATAGTGTGACTTTTGTTCAGGATATCAATCTGGTTATTATGCCTTGGCTTAATTCACTCTCACAATAAAATCGCACTTGCACTTGGCAGATGAAATAAGGAATAATGAGGTACTTACAGAAATTAGATTTCTACATTATAATATAATCAGATTTTAATGAAACAAGTAATATATACACCATTCATACCATTTTGGTTTGTGATAAACCTCATTGGATGAACACAAGATTTGTTTTGGTGGCCACGAAGAACTGAAATGATTTATTCTTTGAGGTAAAATGTTGCCTTATTTGCGTAAAATCGATTATGGCATTATATACAGCCTTTATTATTTCTCTCCTATTGGATAATTGGAGATCTACAGTATTATTTAAAGTGATGAAGTAGCAACCTTAGCTCATTTTACACTTTTCAATTTCATGCTTGTCTTCTGTAAAATCTTTTCCATAAATTAATGTTCAACAGAACACGGATGCAGCACAAAGTATAAAACTTAAATATGTATTGATTAAAATTGTATCCAGAGTCAATGAAACTAGAATTTCTGGTGAATGTGTGTTACCAATCGGTATAAACTTTGCTTAAGACATGTATTCTAACAATACTGAACTTAAGCCAAGTTAGAAATAGGAAAGTCAGCAATATCTAGATAAGTAGCTGAATGTTTACAACAGTGACTGTAAGTTTAATTGCCGTGATTAAGTCTATGTTACCTACAAAACACCCTTGACTTACATCCTCTTTTCTTGCACAGAAATATAACAAAGAAAAGAAGTTAATATGAACACTCAAGTCTTAGTATGAGTTTTTGCTGAAGAACTTCAGGAACTTAACTGGATCCTACATTTAAAGGTGAGCCATTGTAGGCTCCTCCGTAATCAACGCTCTGAAATACATCTCCAGAGGGAAAATCAGATCTTAGATGTGTCTCCTAGAGGTGCCATCTCTCTTTAATGATTTCATATGATGAATAAGCCCTTAACTTGGGTACTGCAGAAAAATGCATTACATTACCGCAGTGACAATGATCCCAAGTGCGTATAGTTCAAACATTTTCCTGATATAGATGTATACAACAAAGTACAAATTGGGAGGAGAAAAAAAGCTTAGAAAGCCTGTATAGAAGCAGGCACTTGTCTCACCAAGGCAGAGAACTGTTAGCAATATAAATGGACAAGCTGATTACAGGGCTTATGAGCAAAAGAATTTTTGGAAGCTGCAAAAATCACTTAACCTTAACATCTGATGCTCCCTCCCAGATTTATAGTCTTCTACTCTCCTTGTCCTTTTTTGTTATTATAGCCTGGTGATTTGAAGGATCAATGCCTCCTTACCTAAGTCGATATTTTTGTTATACTTTTTACAGGAACTGATATTGATTCTAAGTTGTTCAAATTTTTATTCTCATTGTAACTGATTTAAGAAGTACTTCATATTCTGTCAAACTTCAGTTAAACTACTATCGCTGTCCTTTTAGTAATCTTCCCAGTGGAGCTGTTTATTTGCAGCTTGGATGGGGTGAAAATATAATTTTAGAGAGATAACATGTTTTCTTTATATTTCTCATTTTCATATGCTCTGGCAGAATTATGTGGGAAGATTCTCCATTTGGCTTCTTTTGCATTGTAAATATAACGTATTTTCTGAGTACTTCAGTTTTTCTCTCACACTTAGGCCTAAGGGTCACTTACAGATTTAAGTCCACAAGATGTGGCTTTGTCATCCTAACATCTGCAAGCCAATACTTGTACAAATTCTAGGTGAAGGCTAACTACTGACTCATAAAATCACAGCTAGTAATGATCCATTTAAAAAAAGCAGTTTGGGTGAGCATGCAGAAGGATGTACACTGTCAAGTATTTGGAACAAAGATGTTTGAAAAGGACGTAGAAAATTGACAAATGGGACTAGAGGCCCAGTAAAATGCCCTGTCAGGGGATAAGTGTTATACTGTGTAGTTTATCACCAAAAAAACCCTGACAGGAGACTTGTTTATGGTGTATAAGTACTATAAAAATTAGACCCCCTCCCCCACACCAAAAGCCAGTTACTCTGCGGACCATTAATCTCTCAGAGAAAAAAATAATGAGAGTCAAAGGCTGCGGATCAAAGCCACACAAATCTATAATGGAAACAGATTTTACAGTAAAAATAATTAACCTGCAGAAATCTGAAGGGAAGAAATGGTTTCTGCTGGTGACATCAGCGGTGATCAAGTGAGTAAATGTGTAAACGTAAATGCCTGTCTTTTCATAGCTTGGCCTTCTAACTTCCTTATTTAAGCAAAACTAGTGAATACAGGAAGACAATAGTAAGCAAATATTCTGACAGCTGCTTTTAAAATTATTTTATATCAGTTTTGGTTAAACTATGATAGTTTTTTTAATTTGTGCAAATAAATTCTTCAGTTACTAACAGGAAAATATCTTATCTATGTTTCTTTTTTTTCTAGCAGCCCACACTGCCGATTTTCTTCTTTTATATAAAAGAAGACTTCTCTCTCTTTTCAGTCTTACCACAAATAATTTCCACATTAACATTTTACTTTGAAACATTCCCTCCTGGTTGCTTTATTCTGTCTGTTAAGCTATGTCTATTTGCATTGAACTTTGTCTGCCAATTATAAATCTAAATTGACAAACCTAAATTATGTGACTCTTTTGTAATAATGAGTCCATTTTTTAGTATCAAGCTTTAATCTCTGCTTTACTTGAATTTAAATAAATCATCAAGTCAAACCATTAAATAAGTCATTTCAGAAACAGTCATTATATGTTTCAATATTTATTGGCAGTGTTGTGATCACTCTTCTGTTCAAAGGTGTTTTTTTTAAAGGTACACTTGTATATGATTAAAGGGGAAAAGGACAGAGAAAACAAATGGAAGAATAAAAAAAAAAGCATAAGAAATCATATTCAGAGGTGTCCAATTTAGTATCTTCCTTTCTGCCCCATTTCCATATTGAGAGAACAGGAAAAGTAACTGAACACAAGGAGACACTTTTTCACTGTGAGGGTGACCAAGCCCTAGCACAAGTTGCCTGGAGAAGCTGTGGAGTCTCCATCCTTGGAGATATTAAAAAGCCATCTGGACATTGTCCTGGGCAACTGGCCCCACGTGGCCCTGCTTGAGCCGGGGGAGTGGACCAGATGACCTCCAGAGGTCCTTTCCAACTGCAACCATTCTGTGATTCTGTGACTTTATGCCATGGTTTTGCAGCTCAACTGAAGCGACACTGCAATTTGTGGTTTGTCTAAACGAGTACGATGGAGAATGTATAGCAAAAGAGAATATTTTGTAAAAGAGACATCTATACTGTTTCTGTCAGACCATCATCAGAGAAGTAAGGGAGTAGGAAAAGTAATTTAAAGGCTGCAGAAACTACATCAGAAGTAGGTTACAAACAACAGCAATAACTTCCGTGCTCCTCTTACACATAATGGCTACTCTTGAAGTCAAAGTCAAGGGTAGTATTTAAAGAAGTGCATGAGCCAGAGCAGATGAGAAAGGCAGGAAAATATGTGGTCCAGACAGCACAGTCTGGTATTGCAGAAACTTCCTTAACTGACCAAAGAGATCGGTAATGATCCCTGTAGCCCCTGTGTCAAATGCAGTGTAAGCTAGTGCAGTACGTTTTGCGGCTGTTCGCATTGGTTGGGGTTTAGGAGACAGGCTACGTATGCTACTCATTCTAAGGCTTCCAGCAAAAAAGCATCTGAGAAGGTGAATAGCTTCATTCATCTCCCCTGTATTTAGCTTTTGCCAGCAA
This sequence comes from Pygoscelis adeliae, assembly GCF_000699105.1. Classification (NCBI taxonomy): domain Eukaryota; kingdom Metazoa; phylum Chordata; class Aves; order Sphenisciformes; family Spheniscidae; genus Pygoscelis; species Pygoscelis adeliae. The sequence continues at coordinate 83,147 of NW_008823918.1, read as the reverse complement.
GGACAACCCCTGCAGCTGTGAAACAAGCTCTGATACTGGATAAAACGTGAACGGGTTGTGACAGCAACTATACAAATGCAAGGTATTACTGACATGCATGAATGAGAGATAATCAGTGTGAAATCAGACAGTCAGCATTACAAAGCAAAATATGTAATGTAGCTACATTTTGACAAGTGGCACAAAGCTGCAGCTAAAGCAACACAACAGCGGAAAGGTGATGATTTGGGTTGACACCACAGGAGATGAAAGTACCCAAGCATGCATATTATCAGAAACTGCATTGCTATAGCCTCCTTTAAAGACTGCCACAAGATCAGCTTTCTCAGTTCTTAGTCAAGTCGCAAATGTTAACTGCTGGTGAAGGATCCAGCTAGGATCGAAAGATTGGGTTAGGAAATTAATGGTTTTTGTCGCAAGTATTGTAGTAGACGCAAACTGAGGATAAGGTTACCTATGAAAGACCTGGCCATGGAATTGAACGAGTCAACGCAGCAGCTGGTCAGTAAAATGCTCCACTGTGTAAGGATTTGGCCTTTGACATAATTTTAACAACACATGATAGGGAAGTTGTATTGCATTTTTTGCCGAACTAATCCGTGGGGATACACCTCCATGAGATACAAGGATGCCCTAAGCTTCCTCATGGTCAGTCTTTGCAGTGTATATCTTCTAAATTGCAGGCTTTGATAGTTACATGACAATCTAGCTGTTGGTCTTTATAAGGCATATCACAAATTTAAGCTGCTTCAGTGAATTATTTTTTTTTAGCATAACAGTTCACTCGTAAGATAAAGCCTACCCGGTATTCTGTGCATTTCAGAACTGAGGTTCATCGAGTATATTTTAAAAGTTAATGTTATGTTAAGATTACTGGCCTATGATTTGTCAATGACCTTGGTTTTCATTAAATATCAAGTTACGTTATAGACAGGGCATACACCAGAATGAAGAAATAACAAGACCCGACCAGACCAGAGTAGACCAGAATAATGAGCTTTCTATATTCAATATATATTCTATACTTTATATGCCATGTGATTCAGAGTGAGGTACAATAAAAGATGCAGTTGTCAACTAGAAAATGTCTTTCTAACCCCTATAAGTAGAGATTGATTTATGTCCTGAAAAATGGAAATTTAGATTCCTTTCAAAATCTTGCCTTTCTATATATTTTTATTGGTCATTCAGTTGTTATTATCAATGTATTTGACATTTTTTATGTCTACAATGTGTTTTGGCTATGTTGTCTCTTAAGGGACTAAGTTTCCTGGTCAAACTGTGTGTTCTAAATAGCCCATTTTTCTTTGGGCTTCATATGAGATTATTTCCCAGCTTCTCGTCATTCTCACCCTCATCTTTGAGCCCCACCTCTTTCTCTATTATTCTTTCAGAGCTGAGGTGAAATCTACTGAATAAAATGTGCCAGTGGAGGGCATGCTTTTGACTTCATATGATTGTGTTAAAATATTGTAATATTGTTCTCCACGATCATGCTGTTTGTTTAGTTGACTGGCACATACTGAGCAGAGGTCTTCAGTGTGTTGTTCACAATAGAATGCAGTTTTAGTTTCCAGATCCTAGGATCTTTCTGCTATCAAGTTACTGAAACTGCTATCAAAACAGCTTTCTATTATTTCCTCTATATACTTTAGTTTACAGAGCATTATTCAAATGTGTTCTCTTCCATGTCTAGGTTTTTCTGATCTACTTGTTAACAGTTCCAGCATTATCTGTTTTCTAATTCCTTGGCTATTCCTTGTCTATTATCCCTCTGATTTTGATCCCTGATTTAAGTAAATCTCCATCTCCATTCCTTAAATGAACCCAAAGTGTTTGTTTAATGTCTAATGCTATTCTTTTTAATCCATTGGCTCCGATTTCCCACTATCATGCTTAAGAGGATAAACTGTTTCTTCCTCCTCTGCCTATTGCTTACTCTCTTCAAGAAACTGTTATTCTTCCTTGGTCCACCAATTATTTTTTTACTTGCTACATTGCTTGCTTTCTTCAATCCACTGAATTTTCTACTGTTCACACTCTTTAATTATCATAAATGCTTTGTGTTTACCCTTGCTCCTGTTCTCTTTACATCTTTATTTTAACTGCATTAGTTTCTGCCACTTCTGGATATTAAGATTTAGTAAAGCACTTCTGTGAGTAAACAGAGAGTATTTGTATTTTACAATGAAGTGAATTTTCTGGATTGAATGGATTAATATTGCCCTTCTGAAGAAATAACATGTTGACAGGTGCTTACATTACATGGCAGATAAACGATGATGATACCAGTTTACCACTTTTCTGGCTGTGGTAAACAAGATCTACTATTGATCTTGTTTATCAGCGCTACCATAAAACACCTAGCTATTCAGTATGTTATGTCCCCCAATTAGGTGAATCTCATTAATCCCATCTTGTATTTTATCTGTCTCTGAACTTGTAATATTTGAATTCAGTCTTGGAAAATTGTTTACAACGATTGAACAAGCTTGTGGAATAGTAAAAACAAGCTTGTATTCTCTGTTTCAAAATCTTATGTAGAATCTTTTTTCTTCCTTTCTCCTAGAGGCAACCGCTGGCTTTATAGCATTTCTAGAACTGTTACCATTGCCATGGCAAGAAACCAAAGGAAACTCTACCTTTCTTTCTAAGATTAAGCATGACTAATTTCCTAACCCAGAAGAACTGCTCTTTCTATATCCAGATATAAATGAACATCGCTTACCATTTCAAGGAGGGACATGTATTCATATTTTGAATCTATTTCTCATGAATAATTGAATACTCTCAAGAATGTGATTTCTGAAATAATTAGAACTAACCTGTAACCAGGGAATCTGAGGAAGAGGAACAAGACTACCTCCCATTAAACAATGTTTAACAGCGCTGAACACTGGTCTGCTATGCCTCAAATCCAAGAGAATGTGTTTTGCCTGTATCATTCCTAATACTCCTCATGTAAAAAGTCGGTTATCTACAAACAAACAATTTGAGACTGCTAATTATTTGAAAAGAAACTAAATTTCTTCCACTTTAGTTCACTTTTTTCCCCCCTTAGTATATAAACCAGTAGTCATGAGTTCTGGATCCTATTTGATTTTCTGATGTGGACTGGGTGCACGATTTAAAGCTAAACCCTCTCTATGGCTCAATTTATTCCTCACAAAAAGAGGATTAATGGGGCATAATGAGGAGACTATACACTGCAGTGGGTGCCTGTAACATGTTATGGAAGTGCAGGATCTCTGTGATTACTAAAGAAGAATAAGGACTTGACTCTTGTGTTGCCAACATGTTGTGCTTATCTGATTCAACAATGCCTTAAGGGCACACACCACCAAAATGGTGTTTGAAGACCCCCTTCCCAACAGAGGCTACTCCCAAGGAAGATTAAATGGACATAAAGTCCCATCTCCTCCATCATCTTCCCCTGGTGACTGGGGAGTCTCACTGGCTCTCTTCCATAAGAAGACCACAATTTTTCTTGATCCTAACAGGGAATTCCTCAGAAGCACAGGGAGGGCTCAGCCAGTCTGTCTGCTCATGCATCAGACCAAACTGAGCTCCCAACTTCTTATGGAACATTTTGTTTTTCCATGCAAGATACAACATCCATTACAGTGATATCCTTTCCCCTCCCCTTGATTTTTAATGCAAAATTTAAAAGGAAAATAGCCACATAACAGTTCATTTTGCACATGGATGGTTTTTCATTGGATAGAGATGAAGTTAGCAATTTTAATTAGTTAGTTTCTTTAAGGATGTCATTGCAATTAGCACAACTTCAATTTCAAATAAAGTTGGAATTTACTGTGCAGTGAAAAAGTTCTGAATGATGTGACACTACACTTATGTATTTTTTATCAAAACATTTAATTGCACATTAAAAATGCATTACATTTGACAGACACAAAATAAACTCTGGAGAATAAACATACTGATTTGTTTTGTGTGTCTTAAATGAATGTAAAGCATGACTTCAAAACATTTGTATATCATCTTGGTAAGAGACAGAGAAAGCTACTTTAGTTTCACAGCTCCCTCTGTAGAATAATTTTGTGATGATTTTTGTGGGTGTGAGGAGGTGCATTCAGGCTGCCTCCTCCTGTTGTGGAGATCCTGGATAGCTGAGGGTTTAAATCACCCTCTGGCACTTGGAATACTTGTCTGTGAGTGTAAGGCTATGTCTGTCTATGTCTATGCTGTTAACTAAAACAGGGCGAGGGAACATTTTTGTGTCCTGAGGACAAGGAGCACTGCCTGGCTGCTGTCCAATCTATACAGCACTTGGCCATAGGTCTCCCCTAGGCCCCATGTGGTGTACATCTGGACCCAGCACATAATTATTTGTTTTTATGTATATTTTTCAGTTCAAATAATATAAGATGTTCCAGTAATATAAGGGCTATGTTGTGGCTCATTAGAACAATATTTAAATATCATGAAATTGAGGACATATGTTGTATATCCTGGTCTGTGATGTGAAGGTACCAAGGGAGCTTTGAGGATGTACAATCCTCTGGGATAGCTTGGAAAAACTGTCTGAGAAGGAGGGAACTAAACCTGGTTCAGTCCTATCCTGACACAGAGAATGGCCCTGGCATGTTGCACTCCTCACAGGTCTTCCTTGGAGAAGAGCTTATTCAGTTTGTACCAAAACCATGCCAAGAAGCATGCTAACAGTTCAGCCCTGTGGACAGTCAGCAGCACAGTGTTTACTCCAAGGTCCTATTTTATTTAGCAGGCATAAAGAGAGCCAGTTTAATATCAATTTCAGTCTTCTTCCCTGAAAAGTTCTTACTTCTGTTATATAGACATGCCCATTTGGGTGCAGTAATAGTACAATAAAACTGCTCGGTATCAGCAGAGATAGTCTTGTATACCAAGGGGAAAAGATATACTGACCTAACTGTGTCCATATTCGGGGCACTGTACTGCTTTAACTGCTTTATCAGTATATTTTAAGAGACATAAAAATGTTCCCGTTAAGTCTTGTAGCAAGGTAACTTTAATGGTGAAAAAGTCAAATGTTTACTATATAATAGTCAGTACAACTTTCCTAGTGCTGTGCACACTTGCTGCTTTTGAAGTCTTATGCACTGATGTGGGTTAACCTCAGCTGGCAACTGAGCGCCACACAGCCTCTCGCTCACTCAGCCCCAGCCCTGGTGGGATGGGGGAGAGAATTGGAAGAGTGAAAGTGAGAAAACTAATGGGCTGAGATAAGAACAGTTTAATAATTAAAATAAAGTAAAATAGTAGTAGTAGTAGTAGTAGTAATAATAATAGTAATAATAAAAAGAATATACAAAGCAAGTGATGCACGATGCAATTGCTCATCACCCGCCCACTGACGCCCAGCCAGTCCCCGAGCAGCGATTGCTGTCCCCTGGCCAACTCCCCCTAGTTTATATACTGAGCATGACATCATATGGTATGGAATATCCCTTTGGCCAGTTTGGGTCAGCTCTCCTGGCTATACTCC
>NW_008823918.1:77046-77604 GCF_000699105.1 Pygoscelis adeliae | reverse complement strand
TGTAAGCACTACTTAACAACAACTAAAACATCGGTGTGTTATCACATTATTCTCATGCTAAATCCAAAACACAGCACTGTACCAGCTACGAGGAAGAAAATTAACTCTATCCCAGCCGAAACCAGGACCATATCTACCCCTTATTCTATACCATCTATGTCATGCCCAGGTCCCACACTTTCCATTAATCACCACTGCTTTTCTTGTCTTTTAATATATACACACAGATATCACTCCCTTAGTTGATTTTCCCGGGGGCTGGTGCATGACAGGGGATGTGATACACCCACTCAATGCCGTGCTCTTTGGCCCAGGTGTCTATGAGGTTGTTTTGGAAATGAGTCCCGTTGTCTGACTCGGTTCTTTCTGGGGTGCCATGTCACCACAGGACATGCTTTTCAAGGCCCAGGATAGCGTTCCGGGCAGTGGCATGGGGCACGGGATATTGTTCCCAGCTATCCGGTGGTTGCTTCCACCATGGGGAGCACATGGCGCTTGCCTTGGCGGGTTTGTGGGAGTGTGATATAATCGATCTGCCAGGCCTCCCCATATTTATAT
>NW_008823918.1:61453-71726 GCF_000699105.1 Pygoscelis adeliae | reverse complement strand
CACAGCAAACTGCAAAAACCAACACCAGTCTTTAACATGTACAGCAAAAAAAAGAGCATGATGCAGATCAGATAAACTAATATCGAGAACAGATGAATCAGTATTGTGACCCGCAACTGTTAACAGATATAAATTCCTTAATGTGCTCTTAATCTGTTATTATCTCAAACCCTTCGAGCCCCGCATTGGGTGCCAAAAAGGACTCGTGGTTTAACCTCAGTCGCCAGCTGAGCACCACACAGCCGCTCACTCACACCTCCCCCAGCCCCGGTGGGATGGGGGAGAGCATTAGAAGAGTAAAAGTGAGAAAACTAATGGGCTGAGATAAAAACAGTTTAATAATTGAAATAAAATACAGTAAAATAGTAATAATAATAATGATGATAATGATAATGATAAATAATACACAAAACAAGTGATGCACGACGCAATTGCCCACTGACCGATGTCCAGCCAGTTTCCGAGCACCAATTGCTGTCCCCCGGCCAACTACCCCCAGTTTATGTACTGAACATGATGTCACATGGCATGGAATATCCCTTTGGCCAGTTTGGGTCAGCTGTCCTGGCTGTGCCCCTTCCCAGCTTCTCACTGGCAGGGCATGAGAAGCTGAAAACTCCTTGACTAGTGTAAGCACTACTTAGCAACAACTAAACCATCAGTGTGTTATCAACATCATTCTCATGCTAAATCCAAAACACAGCACTGTACCAGCTACAAGGAAGAAACTTAACACTATCCCAGCCAAAACCAGGACAGCTAAGCTATTCCATGATGCAGCAGCAGACTTTGGCCTATTAAGTCTGGCTTTTTGGTCCATCAGGCTTCTCTCTGGTGGACAAAAAAATTATTTGGAGCTTTGCTATCAACCTGGTTTCCACAGTGGCCTCCTGACAAAGAAAAGAGGTGTTTCATCTTACTTGAGGGGATAGTGGCACAGAATATTTATCTTCAGATTTGCTAAAGCCAAATGTATCTCTCAAATTCTCAAAGAGAGAAGCCTCTGTTATAGGCCTGTGAATATTTTCTCCTCGATCTCAGAGCTTCTGCATGTTTTCACCTTAGGAGAAAGCATATATTCACAAACTCAAAGAACACAGCACATTATGCCACTTTCATTTATGTCCATAGCAAAGATTGAAGCACATACCAGAACAAGCCTACTTTTCAGACCCCTCTCCCTGGCCTTAAATAAAGTTTTAATGGTCAACATTAATATATTACACTATTTTAAAGAACCGTAAATAGACTTTGGTAAGATTTTTTCCATGTGAGAATCTATGAAAGAATGTGTTGATTTTAAAAATATTTTGTGACCTCAGAGGAAAATCCCTCAGACTATTACAGTCTCTTCTCAGTCAGATGCTGGGAGTTAGTTCAGGCTTTAACAAATTTTAAGGTACGTGTTTCATGCAAACATGCTGTCAAAAGTAAGACTTAATGCTTCTCTTTTCTGTCAACAAAAAATTGTGGATGCCTGAAAGAAATCAGAGCTCTAAACAAGATTTTATCCTGTCAAAAACGGTCAACCCAGATATAAAATGACAAATTTTTATTGCTTTTTATGAAAAGAATCTTTTCTCTAAGACTAGTGGGTGCTCCATGAAACAGCAGGAGCTTCAAGGGAGAATGACAGGTACTTTGATTTGAACAAGAAAAATGAAAGATCTTAATGACTCCAGACACTGTAGGGTCCTTACCTCATAAATATGTCTGATTCATATTCATTGCTTTCAGCAGGGCTGAATCATTTCAAGCAAAATGAGAGCAGGAAAAAAAATCTGCTTTTTCTCTTGACTGTTGAGTGGCATCACTCATTCTTGAAATCATTTTTGTGTAAGTAGAAAAAGTTTCCAGGAGACCTGTGGAGTTGTGGGCATGGTTCCCCAAATCATTCACTGATGACGTTAGGGCTCTGCACATGGACTATATTGCAGAATTGAGATCTAAGGAGTTTTAGTAAATCCTTAATTTCCACTAATGTCATTGAAGGCATGTCATTTCCTGGGGAAGGATTTGTTGAGTCCCGTATAAACCCTGTCTACCAGACATTGTTCTGAGATTTTCAGAAGACTTTTTTACTCTGTTCATCTCCTCCAGCACCGTGGAATCATCCACAATACTTATTTTAAAAGTTATTCTAATGGTTGTTCTTTGGATGCACATTGGATGCACATTCTTACTTAGTTTATAAGAAATTAATTTTTTGAGAGGAATGTGCTTATTTCATTCCATTCATTCATTAGAGAGATGTATATTACTTGAGCAGAAATAAATATTTAATACATATTATTGCACTTTAAGGTTGCTTTTCTCAAAAATTATTGATCCCACAGTAGAATCCATTACAGCTTAAGGTAATAATTCATATATCCACACTTAAAGCTCTGGGTCTGCTTAAAACCCATGTGGCCTTACTGGACTGCATTTTATTCTTAATTATATCCATGCTATATTAGAGCAAGTTTGTTTAAATGAGCTGAGAATAGAATCTGGATTTCTGTCATCTATATTCAGGAAGTTTCCTCATTAATTTTTGTCCTTTTCCTTAATGTCAGAGTTCCTTCCTCCTCCCCCCCAATATATTTAAGAAATGATCGCTTATCTGTTTCTCAGGATTGTTCATTGGAACAATATTTGTCAAAGTGTCACTTTGCAACTTGGAGTACTATTAATCTGTTGCCAATTCTGTATGTTTTTTTATTGCTGGGTGTAACATTTCCTAATAATGAAGGAGAATGTTTCTGCCAGCCAGAAATATGAGGACCCTTCTTTGGCCATAACAGATCTTTTTCCATTCCATTCAGAAAAGTGATGCAAAGATCATTTTTCCAGGTCACTAGTAAGGCCACCCCTTCATTTTCCTGTCTTCATGGCTTCCTGTCTTATACTGCAGCAAAAATAAAATAATTTGTCCCTGCTTTAAAAAGCACACATGGCCTAGCTCCACCCACTTTGCTGCTTCTGTCTCCTTCTACTGTGAGATCATCTACCCCTGCTAATCAGCCAAGTTTGCTAGACTTCATCATTTGGTTGTTCTCTTTTTCTAAAATACCCTAAGAAAACCCTCCGTGCTTAGACTGCTATCATGTTAGGAAGGTAATTGGTAAAACTGCCCAGATTTGTCTCTTTGGTTCCTTAAACTCCCTTTGTATGTTGTTGTTTTCTCTCATCTATGCTTAGATGATGAGCTGTTTGAAACGGGGATGTTGCTGAAGCAAAGACTCTGGTCACTGGCTAGATTAATCAGTAACAATAACTCCAGCAGAAGCAAGAAGTTGGATAACATAGTATAGATAAAATGTCATAAAAGCTCCCCATTTTATTTAAAATAAGTCCTTTTCCAGTGTATTCTTTTGATTTCTGTATTAACAATTGTAGAGGAAAATAACTGAAGTCTCTGTTTTCCTAAGCAATTTTCTCATACTGGCCAGTTACCACTGTGTTTCGTGCTGACCATTTATATAACGTATCCTCAAGAGCAGTTGCTCACATCACTACATCACTTGTAATTGCTTAGCCTTCCATTTAGTTTTAGCAAAGCTTCCAAGAGACTGCAGAGAAGCGATGCCAAGGAATTTCAGAAAAGCCAGGCTGAAATGCGTCACGATCTGATCTGGCTAATCTGAGCACCAATCTGAGTGGACAAATAATTTAACAAGGGGTGAAGGACATCTAGCTCAAGGTGGAATCAGTCCAGTAAGAAATTAAGTCCAGCAGATCCAAACAAAAGATGAAAGACTTCCTAAAGGCAACCAAGCTCAAATGGATCAAGCCAAAACCAATATGCAGATCTTCAAATAAGAGATGACGGAGCTACCTCACAAAGTCTGGCAAGAAGGGAACTGTGTGATTCTTTTGAAGTGAAAAGTGCCCATGATAAGTAGAGCAGAAGGGAAGAGAGTCAGCAGAGGTCCTGTGTTCATAATGAACTACTGTAGCGGGCAGCTGTACTTGAAACTGTGTGGGGACTCATCAACAATGATATTGGGATGAGAAATGTTAATTACAACTGAACAGCCTCCTGGTTTGGCAGAAATCCCAGGACAAAGCGGTGGCACTTGGGCTGCAGATGCAATATTTTATACAATCCCTGCTGTTAAAAATGCTATAATTTCCTCGTTTTCATATATTGGTTACAGAGGAAGTGAAAACAGATTTTGTTTCTTTCAGATAGAATCTCATGCTTTTATAGTGATTACAGTAGCAGGCTGATGGTCAAAAATGTGGGTTTTTTTCTTCTCTGGAGCGTAGAAAATTTAGCTGCTGTTTAAACACCAAGTTTACTACCAAGGTGAAAGTTAATTCAGTGATTATCATACTGGGACCATGGTAGATACAAATGACTTCACTAATTTATTGGAGAAAATTCATTACTGTACAGAATTTGTAAGTAGTTTCTAAATGCAATTATGCCCAGAGCAAAGGAGTTATATACTACCAGCCCTGAGACACAGAGCCATGCCTATGCCTGAGGAGTACACTCAGAGTTCCCTTGGAGACTTGATGACTCCAAGTTGCAATTGCGTTGCTCCATGACTTATGTCACATTTTGTACAGGACACACTGGAACACTTTCCTTGTTGAATTTGAACATATTTGGCAAAGTGCCTGTAGAAACATCAGCTGGGTGGGAAGTACCCATCCTCTGTGAAGTTCATCAAGATTTTAAAAACTTTGAGGTTCCCCATCAGGATATAACAAGACTTTGAGCACTGGGGAGACATGTTTTCTAGAACTGTCAGAGTCCTTGGGAACTGCATATTCACAATGATGACTTTGGTGAATTTAAATCACAGAACTTTTGCTTGATTGTTTGTTTTGTGGTTTGGGTTTTTTTTCTTTTTTTTTTTTTTTAATTTAGACCTGTGTTCCCTCTCTTATCAAGGGGGTGTACCCTACCTCATTATCAACCTCTACCTAATTTTCTCAGTATGTTCTGTTTGTAAAGATAAAAATTCCTTAAAAAGGCTGGTGATGAAATCAAGAACTTGCTGGAGTATGTGATATGGAGCTATGCAGTTAATAATTAGTGTTAGCAGTTTGGGTCAGGTGTAAGTTTCTCTTTCCTCATCCCTTAGAAAGGCTTTCCTTCAGTATTACATTAACCTACCTGTTTTATCACTAAAAACTCATTGTACTTAAAAGCTTGTCTTCAAATTTCTCCTAAATAATCATCAAGGAATGCAACACTGTTAGAGCTATTCCACTCTATATAGAATAAAATTAAACATTTATTAAAGCAGAAGAGAGACTGATGACCTTAACGGAATGGCTGGGCAATCACCTTGCTGGGGGAGAGCAGGTTCAAATGACTTCATAATTTATTAATGTGGGCATCACTCAGTGCATTGGAACAAAATAAATTGAAGCAGTGAGGTAACTAAAACTCTAAGAACATAATTTTTATGTCACTAGAGCTTAGAGCTCTATGCCAACAGATCTGAGGAGGGACAAATACTTCCAGGACTGGAAAAGGACACCTTAGTTGAACGAGGTTGCCCCATAACTTCATCTTTTCCTAAACCTGTACTAGAATAAATGTAACAGAATAGAAATGTAGCAGAATAGTAAGAAAACGGAGGTTTTAAGACAAGCAGTGGGAGATAGCAAACGGAAAGAATGTATGTATAGTAAAACCAAAAGTACTCAACAGCACCAAGACTTGACTTAGCAATTTATTTGCCCATGCAGTTGATTTAAATGGCATAATGTCATTGGTATTACATCAGCTATGGAAATGAGTGTGATATTTTAACCATCCACATTTGTTCCGAATTTTGTATTTTGCAGGATTCTTCATTCACTTTTAGGAAACACTTCCCTGCTCTCCAAGTGCAGTTCCCTAACTGGTTCCCTTACATTTCTCTTTCCTGTCCTCCATATTAACTTTTCTATGCCAACAACCATGATCAGCAAACAATGCCATAGCAAAGGAAAAAAACCTCTATAAGGCAAATACTGCAGAGTCTCTTTTTGGTCTGTGAAACAGCATTACAGCCAGTTCTCAGATCATTCCCAGCTTACCAGCTGGCTGACTGGCACAGAGTAACTGGGATGGGCTCAGCTGTTGCAGAGCTTGCCAGTAAATTTGTTGCTGTATTAGTGGAGTTGTTGGCTAGGGTTTAAAAGGTGGAGGAAAATAAAAGGGCAAGAATGAGGTGGAGAACAATGAATATCAGCCAGGTGGTTGTAATGGTGCTAGCCAGGAATAACAGTTCATGAACACTGGTTGATACTAGTTATTATATTGCTGTTGCTCCTATAAATTACTTTACAGTAGATATCTCTCAGTCATGGACCTTGATTTACAGTGTAAGTGCCTAATGTTGTGAAGTATGAATAGCTGTCTTTGAAAATAAGAACCATTAGAGAACCTAAGCAGAAAAGTTTGTCCTATTAGGAACCACAGATGAAAGATTGCTGTGAGGATTTGCACGTACATAATTTTTGTCCTATGTAAACTTTATACAGTTTCTATGGTATTTTTCTACTCAAACATTATGGAGTTACAAAAGTCAGCTTATAAAAGCCAAGAAAGTTTTGTATAAACATATGAACTACATTTGAATGATGTGATCAGAATCATCGTGCTGATGCCATTTGCAGCTGGAGCAATTAAGGATTATTTTTAGAGGACTTAAGAGGGAATGTGGTGGAAGATACTAAAATATTTTTGGTATTGTGTTATTTGAGCATAAGTTTCATACATTGACTCGGCTAAAAAAACTGTCAGTGCCCTTCTGTAGCAAATTAACTGACCCCTCTCAGGATGATCCTTAAACATGCTGATCAGTTTGCTTCTTGACCCACTCCAGGCCATAGAGAGGGCACACATAGCCATAGGATCAAATCTGTTATCTGATTTCACATTATGCCTAGTTTTAGGCATTAGTCTCAAGGTCTTCAAAAGCACCAGTCTCTCTTCATTGTTTCTACACAGGGGCTGTAAGCACTCACTTAAGGACATCTTATTCACTAAGTCACTCTAAAGTTGGATGAAAATTAGCTACCAAAGTTAGATGCAGCATGACCTGTGCCATTCCATACCATACTAGATATCACATCTACTGCAGATACTTTTCAAATGATATAAAAGCACAACAAAGCGGGCATTTAGAACATGAAGATTATATTCTGATTGTTGCCTCAGGTTAAAATGTCAAGCAGATTGGAACTACTTTATTTTAAACAAGATTGAGATTATAAAATAAGTGCGATAGAAGTTAAACGAAACTTTGTGGATGCTGGGACAAGCCTATCATTCACAATAGGTTTAAGATGAAGCATAAAAGGTATATTTCCTTTTACCTGAAACAACAGTATCCCCTACCCAAAACACAGACAAGTGGAAGACTAAAGGGGAAATGGGTACTAGAAATTTACTGGGTATCATTTGATGGAAGTGTGTTTCAGGAACATCCAAAAAACCTTCAAAAACAGAGAAAAAGAAGCAGCAGAAAGACAACAGGTGGAGATAAGAACCATACATTTAAGAAGTGGGAGAATTCTATGTAGAATGAAACTTGAAACTTTGGGCAAAGAAATAGCCTTTTATTGTTTAATCATAATGGTGTCTAAGAAAATAGAATTTTTTGTGCATTCTTTTTAAATAAACAGGACTGTATCAAAGAAATATCTAACTGCATCACCAAATTACTCCTTGGTGTTGAAATGTTTTGAAAGACCCATGTACTGGCTAACTGCAAATGTCAAAAGAAGCTAAAAAGTCATGATTGTTCCATCCCACTTGTTCAATAGCTCATTTAAAAACAAACAAACAAAAAACACAAAAACATTAAGATACGTTGACAAGGTTTTACGTTTACTTCAGAGCTTGAGTTCAGTTTCTCGGACTGCCTTGTATTCCCAAGGAAATACCTAGAATTTGTTTCTATTTGACATGCAATTAAGATTCAATTGAAAATATCTCTCTCTCTTTAACCCTGGCTTTGAACTAAGCCACATTTCTGCTTTAAATCTCTTAGCTTTTATTTTATTTCAGGCACTTTGGGTAAGAGAATGTGCTTTGTGACAAGATGTGCTAAAAGATGGACTGTCTCTGGGATAGACATGGTATCTTAGAAACAGATGAACGGTAATTGGGATGAATGCTACTGAAAACTTCATAGCTAAATTCAGAGAAAAGATGGATAAATTTTAATATTTGTATTCTAAATTTTGAACAAGGTGATTCCGTGGCTACAGAGCTGTCCATATTGAGAAACACAAAGAGTGACTTTGTAATTAAAACCAAAGCAGTTAGTATTGTCTCTGGGGATGCTCTGGAGCTGTGATAAAACTGATTCATACAAGTGACAAACCCACACGAATGATAGGCAATTTCTTCTGACACCTCTATCAGCACCAGAGCAGCCACTGAATAAAGAAATGAAGCTGTTAGAGATGGACAGATTGCAGGAATGTGTGGTGTTCCAATTTCACCCACCAAACCACATATGCAATGTTTTGAGGAAAAAAAATTGAGTCACATATATCATAAAAGTGCACTGTTAAATCTTTTTAACAAAAATGAGGACTGGTGTCACCCAGCCTAAAAGTCAGGGAAGAGAGACCATTTAGCTTATGAATAGGGTCTTAGTAAAGTTTTGTATTGCTAGGATAGAAAGTTCAGCTACGATCTTGACCATCTTCTAAAGATCTCTGTTGCTCCATGGAACAGAGAGAGAATGTAAAATGATTAGGTTACTAAAATGTTAAACATGTATAGTTAAATAAGCTAATTAAGGCCTGGGTGCCAGAAGAAAGGAGACAGGTGTACCCATCTGAAAGGAAAGACAGTCTACCTATAAGCCTGGGGAAAAAAAGAGGCTGAGGAGGGGAATCACAACTGTATTATCATAGAATCATAGAATCATAGAATCATTAAGGTTGAAAGAGGCCTCCAGGATCATCGAGTCCAACCGTCAACCCACCACCACCATGCCCACTAAACCATGTCCCTAAGCACCACATCTACACGTCTTTTAAATACCTCCAGGGATGGGGACTCAACCACTTCCCTGGGCAGCCTGCTCCAATGTTTAACCACTCTTTCAGTAAAGAAATCTTTCCTCATGTCCAATCTAAACCTCCCCTGGTGCAACTTGAGGCCATTTCCTCTCGTCCTTTTACCAGTTACTTGGGAGAAGAGACTGACACCCACCTCGCTACAGCCTCCTTTCAGGTAGCTGTAGAGAGCGATGAGGTCTCTCCCCCAGCCTCCTTTCCTCCAGGCTAAACAACCCCAGTTCCCTCAGCCGCTCCTCATAAGGTCTCCAGACCCCTCACCAGCCTCCTTGCCCTTCTCTGGACACGCTCCAGCACCTCAACGTCCTTCTTGTAGTGAGGGGCCCAAAACTGAACACAGTATCTGAGGTGCGGCCTCATCAGCGCCGAGTACAGGGGGATGATCACTTCCCTAATAATATATTATAATAATATTGCAATAATATTATATAATAATATTATAATAGAAAGAAAATACTTTTTTTTTTGGGGGGGGGTGTTTTTTGGTGTTAGGTTTGTTTTTTTCCAGAGGAGGGATTAATTTTTTGCATAATTACTCCATTTCACATATTTTATCTGATTGGAGATCCTACTTACCATCTTTTCCATTTCCATATGCAGGTTGACAAAAAAAATCCTTCCAGCATGCTTGATCATATTTAGATGACTGCTACAGAAGCCCAATCAGCATCTATTCACAACATTTACTCTGAACATCTGAGAAAGTATTTAATACATTACTCTTGAGTTATTCTAAAACAGGTGAAAAATGTCACTTTGTCAAAACTGAGGCAATCCCAGAACAGCCAGAGTTAGGGCAGTTACATTGGACACTATGGTTTACAGGAGAAAGGCGCTCTCCAGCACCTCATTCTCGGGGGTGTTTTTAGCAGCTGGTCTTTTATATATGTTTTCCACACTTTACACAGAAGACTTCATTTCACAGAAGGTCTGCTTTCATTTCCTACCAAGGAAATTAGATAACCTCCATCCCAAATTCTGAGTGAGCTGACACATGAAATTATAAACCTGAACTTGTGTTGTATGATTGGAAAATACCAAACCTACTAATACAAGAAGGGAAGGACATGGAAAGTGTTCATTAATGTAACCTCATTAAGGGCATAACTGATTTAGATAATAAAAAGTAAACACAAAGAACAAGTAAGAAGTAAGATAAAATGCAATATATGTTCACCTAAGTTAGAGCATGCCAGATCAGCCTGATATCTTTATTGGGTGGTAGATGAAGTTTGGAAAGAGT
>NW_008823918.1:59879-60209 GCF_000699105.1 Pygoscelis adeliae | reverse complement strand
TCACATTGGCCAGCCTCCAGTCGTCCGGGACCTCCCCCATTAACCTGGACTGCTGACAGATGATGGAGAGTGGCTTGGCGAGCTCCTCTACCAGCTCTCTCAGCACCCTTGGGTGGATCCCATCCGGCCCTATAGACTTGTGAGCGTCCAGGTGGTGTAGCAGGTCGTTGACCGCTTCCTCTTGGATTATGGGGGGTTCATCCTGCTCGCCGTCCCTGCCTTCCAGCTCAGGGGGTTGAGTACCCTGAGTATAACTGGTCTGCCTGTTAAAGACTGAGGCAAAGAAGGCATTAAGTACCTCAGCCTTTTCCTCATCCTCGGTGACAATGT
>NW_008823918.1:46043-59647 GCF_000699105.1 Pygoscelis adeliae | reverse complement strand
TTTTTTCCTGAGTCCCAGCAAAAGCTCCCTGTTCAGCCAGGCCGGTCGTCTTCCCCGCCCCTTCTTCTTACAGCACATGGGGACAGCCTACTCCTGCGCCTCTAAGACTTCCTTCTTGAAGAACGTATTAATTTTCTACCCTTGCAGAATACAAGGGAAAAGGGTGCATACTTCGATAATTCAGTGAGAACTGGTGAAAAAGTCTCCCTGACTCAAAACAGAGGGCAAATGAAAAGGATACTCAGCATCGTTCTAGACGAGAGAGGGAAAGCCGCAGTGCAGAAGAGCGTTTGGGAATACTGTAAAAAGCCTGTCTCGTAAAATATAGGAAATCACTCTGGAAGTATCCAAAGTATCACAAAGCTACATTCAGACTGTTCTTAGGTAAAAATTGCTTTACCAAGTTTTCAGTATCAGAATACAGGCAGACTTGGCTGTAATTACACTGTAGCCATGCTTTTACTATTTTTAAAAATCACTTTAATACAAATCTGTATGATTCAATGAAGTTCTAGGATCTGTTGAGCAGTACTTCAAATCAAGCCGTCTTTCTTTCCCAAGATAGAAATATTTTCTTCACAGAGACAAGATAGCACAGGACTTCTATATTTCCCTGGACTCAGGGCTGTAAGAAACATACACTTCACTGCAATGTCTGAACAGCATAGGTGCCAGACACCGTCAGCCGTTCACCAAGGGTGCAGAGATGGTTAGTGGGGAAGTAACACAACAGGTTATTTTTCAAAACCTGTTCTAGTAATCTGGCTCAGATCATTGTAAAGGTTTTCAATTATTAATGGCCAGAATGCCTGGAAGAATGTTGCATTTATTGCTTTTCTCCCCTGTGCTGTGGTTATTTTTTCATCTTTCTCAGAAATTGACAATAGAATCTCTCCATTCCAACCAACAACATTGAGAAAGGGATTTTATCACAAAATTGCTGTACATAAAAGATCTATATTAATGGCATAATTCTATAGGCTGAAACAAGATGTTATATGCATAAAACTAATGATCAGAAATATTCTGGAACTTTCCCAGTCTAACATAATTTTAATATTTCTTGGGGGAAATATTTTTTTTTTAAATACATACATTATTAATCTGACAGACACAGTAGTTCTCTTCCTCTGAAGTGGTATGTGGAAAAGAGGACTTCCACAGGGAAAGGTCTGTTTGCAATTTAGAGCCAGTGCAGCACAATCTTTGTGTATAGCATTGGCGTTCAGAAAACTTGTATTGTATTCCCAGGGCTGGTGTCTCATCACTGGTAGATCTTTGAATACAAATTTTTACAAAGAAAATGATTGCTATGCAGTAGTTACGCATTAATATGGATGCACTCGGTTTTGCTATCAATGTTTATGTTTTGGATCACATTAATCTAAAGTGTATGATTCCAATCAAACACCATAAACCTTCATTATGTAGTTAAGCAACATTTGAGATTAAACTGTAGGGTTTTTTACAATATGTAGAACATTTTCGTATTAGGGACTGCAATACCCTCATCTGTTAAATGGGTAAGATGCTGGTACATAAATTTGTAAAGTGCATAGAGTTCTATGTAGAGATCACTACTAATGATTACTATAAATCCAGCTCTGATAAGTATAGCATTAGGAAAGTATCTTCCTCTATTCACTGTGACTTCACACTATAACTATAGATGCATGTACTAAGCATACTAGATAGCTAGTTTTTATTTCTTGTCCTCTATATAAACATAGAAAGCCTTAGTATACTGTGTTGTCATTACATCTATTGCAAACTCAATATTTAGTATACCACAAGGAATAAAGGAGAAATGCAGTGACTCACACTGGCTTAAAATTCATCTTTATAACGTACTGTATTAGTGTATAGGCTTTAAAATATACAGCCTTAATATTTTATGCTGTGTTAGTGTTTAGCATTATTTTCGAGCTACAGTCTCTCCCTACCCCTTTAAATAAAACTTGACATGTATTATAGTTGGTAAGGTTGGAATATTTCCTAAATTACTTAATTTTAGTTAATTTCTTCATGACACAGATATAGAATGCTATAAAATTATATAATTAATGATAAGGTATTTTATTAACTTGCTTAACAACCAAGCCCTGAATTAAGAAACAGAACCATTTAAAAAACTCTTGTCTTTGATTCAGTGCAATGCCAAGCCTCTCCATTTACAGCTTTGTTCATATTCTACTGTGGTGTGGTAATAATGATGTCTGAACCCTATCATTGTGTTTCCCTTGTAAGTTAAATGAAACTCCCTGTTTCAGCTATTCTCTTGAGACCAGAATCCCTCGCCTGGGACATGTGATGATGAGGTGATTGACAAAAGTACACCTTACAGAGATACTTTTACTTTTATTTTGAAATCCGAGTGCTTAGCTGATTCAGTTCTATTACTCTCACCACTGTGATCATTGTATAACTAGGCACGTGGGAGACTCACTGATAATTTGGCACAGCAAACGGAAAAATGGCAGTATTTCAATGGCAAGCTGAAAATAAGCTGGAAGACCAGACTCTTCTAAAAAATACCCCTTTAGAAATGTTGTTTGAAGTGTGATCCAGTTTAATCACTTTATATCGCTAACAAGTTATGTAAATCCAGTTACTCACTTATAAAAACCATTTCTCTGAAGAAGCGAATGTCTTTTATGTGAAGAAGAACATAAAAGTTGCAGGTCCTTGTCCAGAGCCCACACATTTTCAATCACATGGATTTCAGGCCCCTTTAACTTATTCAGAATCCGTGTTTATACTGCGTAATAGTTACTGGAGTGAATAAGGTTTTGAGAACATTTGATGAATGCTGTTATTTAGGAAAATTTTTTAGATACTGTTAAAAAAGGCAATTAAAAAAGGCAACTATTTTAGTCCACCAGGTTGCGTGTCTATAAAAGAACACGCTGCAGATGCACAAAGGTGCATACAATCCAAACATACAATCTCAAAAGCAACTAGTTTAGCAGTCATTGAGTCCTGGACACTTCCCTGCCTGGCCCAAAAGTTCCTCATGCCAACAGGCCTGGAAAGCTGAACTCTCTCTTCCACCTAAGCCGCAAAGGAACCACAGAAAGAAGTAGTAATATTTCCAAAGTGACACGCTCAGATATGAGTTCAAACATTCCTACCAGAGAGGCTTCGTGCCTTGACACAGTGCAGTTGGAGGTGCTTTTTCCGTGTAAAAAGGAATTAGAAGAAGGACACACAGCCACGTGTCTTTTATACAGTATCTATATGCAGAGATTTCACCCTGAATGTGGGAGACTCCTCAATTCAAAGGCATCCAAACTTATCTCTAGAAAGCAACATAATTACAAGGCTGAAGGGTATTTGTCAGAGAATCATAGAATCATAGAATATCTCAAGTTGGAAGGGACCCATAAGGATCATCAAGTCCCACTCCCTGCTCCTCGGAGGACTAACACACACTAAACCATATGACTAAAAGCATCATCCAGATGCTCCTTGAACTCTGACAGGCTTGGTGCCATGACCACTTCCCTGGGGAGCCTGTTCCAGCGACTGACCGCCTTCAGTGATATCTCCCCTATTCCTCAAGCCTGGTCACTGTGCACTGGACTGGAAGTTTCCTGGGATCGGAAGGAGAGCTAGATGGAAAGAGAGAGGTGCTATAACTTGGTTGTGAGGACTCTCACTGGAGCTGGCTATGATAAAACACTAAACTGAGTATGTATTCGATGTTTGTCAAATTTGGTTAAGGCTGGATAGTTGGTTCAACGTTAGCGGAGTCTACTGACAAACACAAAGTTCATATAGCCCTTGTTTCTCTAGGAACCAAGCTAAACCCAACGACATAAGTTGTACATATAATCAATTTTCAGTGTATTTTTTTAAGCTGGCTTTGTAGGTTCAATTAGACATTGGCATTTGATGCTATCTGAGAAGCAAGACTGAGAAAAAAATCTATCCTGCACTGGAGTGCCAAATTTGAATAATTTATCATATGTTAATATATTCTGTACTTTGTTTACAATCCTTTTATCAACACTTTATCTGCTATTAGATTCTTTCCTTAGAAGTTATCTTTTTTATGGTGATTGCTCAATTCTAGTCTACCTAAATGATGCAAAACTCCTTCTATTGTTAGCATTAATGGGTTTTGTTCTTACAGGTGTCAGCTTGTTTATTTCTTCAGTTTTGATAACATATTCCAATAGACAAATTATTTATGTTTGTTCCTTGTCATACAAAGTGGTTTTCCATTCAAAACCTAAGGTTTACTTGTGTCTCCAACATATGATTGAATAGATATTAATACACTGAAAACTCATGAAAAAAATTATAGACCAATATGTTACTATTATATTGTTTGCCAAACCTGGATTTTAACAGGCATATGTTTCTGTTTACTTTGCAGCTAAGCTAAGAAAAGGGTTAACAGATTACACAAAGCTGGTGGTAAGGGGAATGTAATACCCATTGTCACCATAAGTCCAGTGGAAAGAAAAATCTCTTGATATATATATGGACAACAGAAAGGGGCTACAGTTATAAAGCCATACGCTACATAAAGAACACGGAAATCTTGGAAGCATACTTTCAAAGATGTAAGATTTTTTACCAAAAGTTTGTAAGATACTGACTATGGAATAAAAATATCTACAACTGGAGATCTCAATCATCTTGACTTATAGAATAATAATGGAGAAACATTCTCAAAAGAATGATTTATTGCTGTTCCAACTGCATTATAAAAAAAAGGAGCGGATTTTTCTAGACTTTATCTGAAAGAAGACCAACCTTCAACCACAAACATGCTTGATCAACCTCATAAGCTTCTACAACGAAATTATTGGCTTTGTAGATGAGGAAAGAGCAGCGGATATTGTCTAACTAGACTTCATTAAGACTTTTGACACTGTCTCCCATAAGATCCTCATAGAGAAGCTGATAAAGTATGGGCTGGGTGAGGTGGATTGAAAACTGGCTGAACCTCTGGGCCCAGAGGGTGGTGACCAGCAGTGCAAAGTCTAGTTGGAGGCCACAAACTAGTGGTGTACCCCAGGGGTCAATACCGCATCCAATCCTGTTCAACATCTTCATTAACGATCTGGATGATGGAGCAGAGTGTACCTTCAGCAAGTTTGCTGATGACACCAAACTGGGAGGAGTGGCTGATACACCAGAGTTGTGCTGCCATTTGGAGAGACCTTGACAGGCTAGAGAAATGGGCTGACAGGAACCTCATGAAGTTCAACATGGGGAAGTGCAAAGTCCTGCACCTGGGAGAAATAACCCTATGCACCAGTATATGCCAGGGGCTGACCAGCTGGAAAGCACCTTTGCAGAAAAGGACCTGGGGGTCCTGGTGGACACCAAGCTGAACATGAGCTAGTGCCTGGGCCCTTGCTGCAAAGAAAGCTGATGGTATCCTGGGCTGCATTAGGCAAAGTATTGCCAGCAGGTCAAGGGAGGTGATCCTTCCCCTCTACTCAGATCTGGTGAGGCAACACCTGGAGTGCTGCGTCCAGTTCTGTGCTCCTCAGTACAAGAGAGACATGGACACACTGGAGAGACTCCAACAAAGGGCCACATGGATGATGAAGGGACTGGAGCGTCTCTCCTGTGAGGAAAAGCTGAGACACTTGGGACCGTTTAGCCTGGAGAAGAGAAGGGTCAGGGAGGATGTCATCAATGTATATAAATACCTGAAGGGAGGGTGCAAAGAGGATGAAGCCAGGCTCTTTTCAGTGGTGTCCAGTGACCAGACAAGAGCCACAAACTGAAACACAGGAGGTTCCATCTGAACATCAGGAAACTCTCTCTTACTATGAGGGTGACTGAGCACTGGCACAGTTGAGAGCAGGGCACTCATATGAGAGGTGCCCACATATTTTTTTAAATGAAAATTGAGTATCAGGAGGGTCAGTTCCTATAGGAAAAAGGAAAGAGGGCAAATGATAGTTTAAAATCAACTGTGTGCATGATCTTAGCCCACTAATATAGTAAGGTTTAAAACTCAGCGTATAGGTTCTTTGTAGCCTCATCTATAAGCCGAGTGCTATAGTATGAGAGGGAATAAAAAGCCTTTTGGTTTAATTGTATAGATCGAGTAATAGAGACTGTTCACAGCCTTCAACTAGTAAATCATTGCGTACTTAACTAGAAACCACAATATGGTCTTCCTGAAAATTGCCTTGAAAAATACAGCAGCCCTTCTGATAATCTCAAGTAATAGCAAAAGCATTCCTCCTACCTGGTATATTCATAGGTGACTGTAAAGATGCCAAATCTCCAGCTGACTGATTGTTGCTTATTTGTAAGCCTGATTTGGTTTGGATGGGTCAGAGCCCTGGCCAGCCCTAGGAATAGACAAAATGGGCAGCTACACAGAGTGGGTGGAAAGGCAGGTATCAAGTGCTCTCCTCCTCTTTCCATTGCTTCTCTTTCAGCTGTTACCACACAAAGAGAGGCTGAGATGTGCACCCATCCCTGAATCTGTACCATGTGTACCCACCTACCACCGCAGAGGTGGGTTGTTAGTCCAGTCTGGTGGAAACAGAAAGTCTACCACTACAGGGGACTCTTTTTGCCACTCCATCCATTTCCTTACTCAGCCCTGCCTCTAAGCTTAGTATCTGCACCAGGCTCTTCTTTCTTTTCTCAGCAGCCTGGTAGGCAAGGAGGTTACACAGGGGCATTAAAGGAGGGGCAAATACTTACCTGAAGAGAGTGCTTGGAGATAACTATCCATGGAGAAAGGAAAAGGGCTGGAAGTCCTGGTACCTAGATGAATGTGGGGAAAGGAGGGAATGGCAGCTAATGGGCTATAGGAGAGGAACAAAGTCATGAAGCCTCCACTGAGCTTTGCCATTCTTCTCCTGCCCCACTACTCCAATTGCTGGAGCTTTCTCACTCATTTCCTTTTGTCAAGTCACCTCTGGATACCACCCTGCCATCACCACCAAACTACTTTGTGATCTGACTATTAGACTTCTGACTTGTGATCTGACATTAGACTTCTTCTAATGTCTACATTGATTTTTTTCCCATTCTCCTGAGAAATCTAAATCTGTCTGTGGTCAGTGCTGGCATAGAGAAATTTAATTTGCTAATGATGGCTTTGGTTAGATCTAATCATACTTTTCCTAAAGGAGTCAAATTGTACTATGCAGAATAAATGCTGAAAATCCTGTATTATACATACAGCTGATGAGATTCACAATATTAGCAATCTAAAACATGTCTGGTTTTCTAAGCTCACTTTGTCGACTAGCAAAAGATATACCTTCAGAGTTTGATTCAGCCCATTGATGTGACAAGGAGCTGAAAGATCAGCACACTGTGCTGCTCATCCCTTCTCTCAAGGCCAAACTGTGCTCATTTGGTCATTGTAGGTTTGCCCTGAGGATAGGAAGGGTCTTCTGGCCCAGTTCTCAGTTGCCTGTTGTCTTGGGTGAATGTCCGTAACCTGATTCAGATTTTTTGCCTTTATCACTGAAGCTGTAAGTCATTGCACAAAAGTAAAAAAAAAACAGGCAAAGGGGTCCTAGGAATGGATGAAGGACCACTTGCTTATTAGTTAACATCTGTGGAGAATAACTGGCAAATACAGTTTTATTTGTTTGCATTTTCCACCCCTTTGTGCTGAAAGGACCAAGATCTGCAAATACCTATTCATGTGCTCAGCTTTAAGAGTACAAACAGTATGGTGGGGTATCTCAGACTATGTTTACTGCTTTCTTAGTACACTTTGGTGTATTTGGGAGGAAAAGCCAAAACCACCAAATATGGATACAAGTTGATATACTGAGTCACAACTCAGGCAGCAATTCTTAAGCAATTATCAGAATATATGAAGTCAAAAGCCATTGTACCATAGCTTATCCTGCACCCACTCCAGTGATTTCAGATGTAAAGCAGAGCAAAATCTGACTCAATGTTGCCCAGTAGCATTTTCACCCGTGTTAAAGAACTTCCTTACTATTCTGTCAGTAATAGATTAAAATAGCTCATCTTGGCACACCCAGAAAGAACACAGGTTTCACTAGTGCGTGTTACATGCCTTTGTATTTAAAAGCACAGAAAGGGGATTTTTCAGACCTCACAACTGACTGGCCTCATTTGCTTTCACTGTCCTTTGCAGGAAAGAGGACTGAGTCTGCTGGGACTAATCAAGTTGTGTCAGCCAGAGCCCTCTCAAAGCCATGGTTCAGAAGAAAATAAAAAAATGCCTTAAGGAGGGTGCATTATCCGGTGCAGCTTGCAGTGCCCGCTTGTCCATTTTCGATGATGTTCTTCATTGACACAATATTTACTGTATTTTGTTGCGAAGGAAGATCAATAACCTTGCGTTTTTCTTGAGCTTTAAAGTGTACTCGCGTTCTTACTAGCATAGCCAACAGTCACACTGTTGTAACTGTAACCAGCCCTTTTTATTACTCCCTGACACTAAACTCATGTCTATCCAGCTTTTTAACTTACTATGCAGAGATGTAAAATATGTCTCCACAAGTCAATGGTGGTATCATAAATACTCTATTATGGGATATTAATGAAAGGGACTGCCAAGGTACCCATCATACTAACATAGCAGAGGGCCCATAAAAAGCTAATAAATCAAATAATCTTAACAGCCCATCTACAATAAGCAACATATAAAAATGTGGTCTTTGTCAGATATATTGCTCTGGGTTCTCTTAAGTCCTGGAGTTTGCTGACACATATAACAAAAATAGCCAGTATAATGACCTTATCAAGTGTTACCAACCTCTGTTTATATACTACAAGTCCCTGCATGCACAGTACAAATTGTAGGCATCATAAAGGCACATCTGTTAGCTGAGTAATGCCACTTACCATATGCTCCATGAAAAGATATATAGAGGGAGAAGTTAGCAGTGGGGGTTGCTAAAACAGACTGGAGAGACTGCAAGTCCCTGGAAACCTGAAGAAACATGCTGCAGAAACACCAACCTCCAGCAGCTCAAGGACTGCTTACATATATTTCCAAGCATGAGCCATGGTTTCTAAACATAGTAGCCACTTTTAATGTCTTTTATAAAAAAAGAGGATTTTCTGGGACCGTTATTTATTTTTGTACATGCAGGTCTAGACAGTGGATGTTTACCATACACATACCAAGCACAGAGAATCTGTCCCTCAAACTGAAAAAATTCTTATTCTATGAGAAGCAGGTTTCTCCAGACCACCAAAAACCCTTTGAGAGTGTGTAACTTCAGAAAAGTTGAATATGGTTTTTAACATGGCACAATTTTACAGTGCAGCTGTGACAACTGGGTGAAATGTAGAAGATAATTGCATTGCATAAAGCTGAAACCACATTAATAACATGATGTAATCTTTTAGGGAACAGGAGGGATCTTCTTGATTCATTTAATTTCAAAATCTAGAACACTTTATTTAAAATAGAAATCCATATCTATCCAGAATCTAATGATGTGAATTTTCCTACTAATTGTATACAGAGATTCCTTAGCGGTAGTATCTTCCTCCTGTCTTAGACTTGGATTAAGATGTTCTGCTATGTAAGAAAAAGACCTCTCGTTTTTTCTTAATCCTGAGATAAGCACTATATCCTTTACAACAGAGGAATGTATTTTGACTTTCATCACAATTGTTCACTGGACTCGAAAAGAAAAAGAGGAGCAGTAGTGACTGATGTGTTAAAACACTGTCAGACTGAGCAGCGTACATCTTCTAATTCATCAGAATGCAGACTAGAATAAGCATCCACATTTAGGAGGTGGGAATAGAGTTCTTTCTCTTTCAGGAAAAAGACAATCTTTGGAAAGTAAGCCTACGACTTTCTAGAAAGAACATAGACTAAAATACTGCTTTTTTGTTTCTTTATATTCAGTAAAAACACAGTTTAAGAAACGTACGGTGTTGCTCAAACTTTTAAGCTGGTTCTGTTCTCATTAAAAATGACCCAGCTTTCCCAAAATACAAGCCATGCTGCTGCTAAAGTTTAAAAAAGATGCTGTGGAACATTTATACTTATTCCAGTTGCTCTATTTCAAGATTTCAGATTTTTGATTTCTGTTTTACATTTTTTCTTGAATTTAAAATGTTTCCTAATTTAAAAGAGTGGAAACACCTATAAACTTAGACTTTTTGTTCTTTCTGCATTTTTTATTCGTAATGAGGAAAAAACACCAATCCTTTTAAGCTATGATTCCCCCTATCTAGTTTTTTGATTAAGACACTGAATCTATCAGTTAATGAATGAGTAAGCTGTGGGTATATTCTAACTGAAGTTCACTTTATAGACGGAGAATGTCTATATTTTTATTGGGAAAGATTGTGCTCATATATGCATGATGTGGCATGGAGCTCCAACTTGTGGCAAAGATTGGGGGCTAACATAGCATCATTGCCGAGGACGCAAGAGAATGAAACTTGCCAGATATTGTTAATCCAAAGCACAGATTGGTTTTCACACAGTATTTATGATGTGCTCATATCTAACGCACCTTTCTCTAAGAAGAAAGGAAAGTAACAAATGAATAATCAACTTGCTCAACCTCCCTAAAGACAAAAACTTCAGACTGAGTCACTGTCCAGTTTTGAGGATTAAGGATAATTTATTTTTTCTTATACTTACTGTACCTGCCTTTACCGTAGACACCAAGATCCTGCTTATGCTCTCATTTACATGTTGGGCTGACTAAAAGGATGTTAGTATCTGAAGCTGATAAAAAAAATATAGGTAATAGCAAATTTAGGGTTTCAAGGTCAGTTATGCTCTTATGACTAGTTGGTATAATGTCAAAACCAATTCTTATCAACATTAGCATCCGCATTAATTTCATGTGGACATTTCAAAAGTTCCACAGATAACTAAGTCATGTGAAGAACTGTCTTGTTTTGTTTGCCTTGAATTTGCTACTTCCTATCTTCAATTAGTACTCCTACAGTTGGTAGAGAACAGCGAACAATCAAGATTTAGTCACCTTTTCTATGTTACGTATGATAATGAAGACCTGTATATTTCCTCCCTTAGTTATCTTTTTTCTATGATGAAGACTCCTAGCTACATGGACTCTTTCAGCTCTTCCTTTCTTAGTAAATCAAATGTTTTTTGAAAACATCAAGAACTGTTTGAGCTAGAACTGGTGAGTTTTCTGCCTTTTTGACTACTGCTGAGCACTGAATAGAGGTTTTCATTGAATAATCTATTATAATCCCAGGGTTTCAATCCTAAATACTAAAGAATCTATTACTAGATATGTAAAGTTCAGATAAGGTTATTTATTTTTTTCCCTATGTATGTTGTTTTACATTTATCTACCTTGATTTTCACCCTTTTAACATTCATTTGCTAAGTGTCATGTGATATGCTTCTGCATAAAACAAACATGAAGACCCAGAAATATGTGACATTAAGTACAGATATTTTATTCTTTTTCAGCTAGGTTCAACTGTGTTGTAATGTTTATGTAGGCTGTACACTAGAATTACCTAGTAATTACTCATTCTTCTGTAAAATTATATTTAGCGTGTTCAACTTAAGGTCCTCACTTCTCCTCTTACCTTCATTTCAGCTGTGGAAAATAGTGAAGAATGAACAAAATGAGTTGAGACACCCCTGAATGTCAAGAAAACCCCGAATGTTACTATTTTGCTCTGCAAGCAGAATTTTTCTAAGTCTCAGAAATATGTCAAGTGCAGGACTTTGGTGCACAGGTTGAACATCAATGTGCAAAAGGTCCCCAAAGGATGTTAACTGGTTTAATTATTGTTCTCACTAGCTGGGGTCTCCTGAACTCACTAACTTTGTCAGGTGTCTTCTGTGGCTAAATAAATTGTCCTTAAAGAAGGCAGCCAGATCTTTTCTGCGCATGCCTGGAAAACAAACAGGGATGAATGAGGATAATCTAAGCATGCTCACAGTCTGTTTAAGATTATAGGATTACATCCTTCAGGCTGTATATCTTATCACAGTTCTGCTATGTGTCTCCATAGCTTAGCTATTAATAACGAAAAGTAGTAAGTATTGTAACTTTTTTACTGTGGAGATTTATTTGCTACTTGGTATTTGGTGTTCTTGGTCTCCTAAATTTTAGACGTTTGAGAACAGCACTATTATTTATGAAAATGCTGACACTTAGTGCAACTTTGGTTCTTTAAATTCAAGCTCTGGTGGGCTTTTTTTCTGCCCACCTGAAAAAAAACCCCCACCCAAAACATTACCACTAAATCTTGACAAATCCAGAAAAGCAGTAATGCAAGTTATTTGAAACCTGTCACATCCCCCCATCCTTCCCACACACATTTCTCATTAAAGGAAAAAAAATGCAAGCCATTCACCAATTCTTTATTTTACATAGTAAGGGTTTTAGCAAATGAGAGAGAAAAGCACGCTTTCTCTTGCATCTCTGTTTCTAGAGTAGGTTAGTAGCTACAAAAAGTTCAATATATCCTCTGCTGGCTGTTCAGCCTTTTAGAGTGACCAAACAGGTCACTTATAACATATAACATAGCTTGTAACTGCTCCTTATATGAAGCTCATAGCATCATCTGCAATAATTATTTGGAACACCTATGCAGAGGCATGCAAGCAGATACCCAGCACATGTTTTTATTCCAAAAGGGGACATGCATATGTAGCAACGTTACCTGCTATTAGACATGCAGGAAAAATAACTAATGAATCAAGTTTGCCATGGCAGATGCTCATCTGGTTCCAACTTTTGCATTGCTGAAATCATACTCAAGAATCATGGTGGAATTATGAGAAAAGTAAGCTGCAGCCAGCCAGACTTCTTAAATTTCAGATAAAAAGATTATTAAGGAGGACAGAACTAGCAATCAAATAAAAATACTCTGTGCCCAGGAAGAAAAAGACTAGAAAGAGGAGTAATGGCATAATTTGCTTATAGAATGATTTGAACAAGAAAGCTTACATTGCAGCTGTGGGAAGACCAAAGGTGAAACAGCTGAAACCTGAGCTCCTGTACACTGAGAGCAAGCTTTTGTTCAATCAGAGCCTGACAAATCGTAGGTAACAAGTGTATTGCCAGGGTGATCTGTATAGAAATCTTGTTTGCTAACAATTGGACTGTTGTGACCTGAAACAAAAATTACCCCCACAGCATGTGCTTCATGTTAGAAGGGAAGTTACATTTAGCAAAGTAAAAATATTCAAAAATATTCCTTTTGTTCCCTCCTGCCCAGCAAGGTGCAGACAGGGCAAACACAGAGCATGAAGGAGTCATAGCAGTCCCCTTGCTGATGAAGGCTGTCCTAGCACTCATTACCAGTTTCCCCCAACTGATTTCCTAGCTCATTTCTATTACACTCATGATTTAAGCCTCTAGGCTACGTCAAGGCCAAGATGCCCCAGCCCAAAGCCCGACAGAAGACCTAGTGACAAGAGCTTGCAATCTTTTTGAGAGCAAGTCTGTGCCAGGCCTGCACTCCTATAACATCAGGTACAAGTTTCTCACAGCCCCAGAATTGCTCTTTCATGAAGACAGGGTTTATCAGAAGCAAAATTCCCGCTTTTGCTTCTAGTGATGCATTTGTAAGACTCGAGCACTCGTTCCCTCCCCCTCCCCCCCTCCTCCTCCCCCTCCTCCTGCAGGCTGCAGGCAGCCCACCACGACAGCCAGCCC
>NW_008823918.1:16012-45884 GCF_000699105.1 Pygoscelis adeliae | reverse complement strand
TCCCCAAACAGGGAGGCCCCCCTGCAGCCCTGGTCCCGGCGAGGGCTCTGAGCAGGGCCTGCCCTGGCAGTGGGGAGGCAGGGAGTTCGAGGGGGAGGCTGGCTGCCCGCCGGCCTGGCCCTTTGGTGACCAGCGGTGCATAGCAACTGGCAGGGTGCCATTTGCAGAGTTCACAGTGGGGTGAGAGGCCTGGACGGGGAGCCCAGGGCGCAGGGGACAAAGTCCCCTTGTTCGGCCGGTGGGTGGGTTTCTGGGAGCCACTGCTTGCATGTGCATGCAGGGGCTGCCAGGCAGGTGTCTCCTCCCGCTGGCCGGTGAGGGGCTGCGGAGCAGGGAGGCATGGGCAGAGGGGCACTTCTGGGGGTGCTGCTGCACCCTGGCTTGCCCCGCTGCGGCCATCAGCCATCCTGCTCAAGGAAACAGCTCCTGGCTGGGAGCTCCACTGGGCACAGACGTGGCTGTCTGTACAGCTCTGGGCCCAACTCACACATTCCCCCATAAATCTTCCAGCAGCAGTTCAGGAGGTGGACTGGGCCAGGAGCCATCTCCTGTCAAGAGCTTTTAGGCCACCACCTTCTTCTGGAGGGCAAGAGAGTTCAGGAATATGGACTTGCACAGCTCCACGGCACGTGCCAGAGACAGGGCGTGTTTGTTTTCATTAGTAAAGAAGCAGCTTTTCTCTTGGTGGGACTGGCGAAGGTGTTGTGCTGCCCTCTGGTCTTTGCTGATTTCTTCGGTAGTTGACTGATGACAAAGGGAAATGCTCCTGTCTGTGGTTACCTCCCTGGGGTTTCTCACCACCAGCTATTGCTCCAGGAAGATGCTGGGCTCCTACAGATGCTGTACTGTATTTTCCAGCTCTGTGTGGATGTCTCAGAGACTGTGGAGCATTTCACAGTGTGCTAAACACCTTCTTTTAAGCAGCAGAATCCAACTCTTAAGGGCAAGCCGAAGAATTGCTTTAAAACGGTCTGCCCATCTGAATAGTCACATGAAAAATATTAATGAGCAGTATTTGCTCATTCAGTAACAGCAGCAAAATCTAATTAAGTAGCTCTTTTGTTTTAGTTTGGCTCAACTAAAAAAAGCAAATAAGCTTTCTATCACACAAACTCAGCAGTTCACTGTCATAATCCTTTTGGTCCAGAAGAGACAAAACAAATTACAGATATCAGAGATTCATTTTCAGGAAATCAATTTAAATTCTTAAGCATGCCTTTTATCGGTAAGCTCTTTAATTTATATCTGTATTCATAAACTGTACTCATTAATTATATATGTTACATCATGCTAGGTATACTGGGTGCATGGTTCACTTACATCACTCACAGCTGTGTTCTAGTACCACCAGATATGCAATATTTTCCTACATTAACTCCACAAATGCGTAAAATACAGTTGGACTTATTAACATCTAAAGTTGATTGGTGTAAAACTGTCCATATTACTTGGACTGCAAACATTTAAGCAGAACATATAAATTCACTACAAGGCTAATCGCTCTTACTACTCCTTTTATGGAACCATGTAACCTTTTCATATTAAGGTAGGCTATTTTATACTTATTTTACTTTTATGTCCAATGTTCAAACATAATTACATCTATTAAAGACACTAACAAACATCTAGTGTTTTTCCAAAGCCTTAATTGATTTTTATTTGCGTATACATTGCTGCAAAAGCAACACATAGCTTTGTACAGTCAACATAATTTCTTTTCATTCCAATGGACTGCTGGTACTCCAGTGTATTCTGCATTACTTCCTGCTGGCGATAATTACAACCAGCTTGGACGCAGGGGTACACGGACACACCTTGTGCTGGCAAAGGGAGAATTCCTGAAGATGGATATGGACATCCATATGTCAGAAGATGATCATCCCCTCCTCTTCCTCTGCATGCTGTGAAATATTGATTGTGTTTCTCTACAGTAAAGTCACAGAAAATATACCACAGACAGAGTGAACCCAGACAATCAAGGACATTTTTAGAATGGAGAAGTCTATGAGCAATTTAATAAAGACTAGTCATTTAAAGGGGCCTGAGAGAATGAAGTTTTATAGTCTTATTCTGACAAACTTTGCACTAAGCTGATACGCTACTTCTAGTACACTTGGGCTAGGGCTATGTATCATCTGGTTAATGTTAGTTCAGCTGTTTCTATGATACACAGTGTTATGCTGTGTAGATGTACTACTACCACTTACTGCTTTTCAATGCAAACTTCAGAAGTAAATTTACATAACCTTTAGTTTTGTAGGTTAGTAGTAGTATTACCTCTTTCATTTAGATGGGGAAACAGAGGGGAAGAGTGATCCAAAGAAGCACACATCAAGTCAGAAGTTGTGTCTGGGTACTACTGTCCCTCTCAACCATTTTGTTTTCAGTCTCCAATCACCAGAAAATGTAATAATAGCAGTGTGCTAAAACAACAGTGTAATCAGGATACTCAGATTGAACATAACAGAGCTGAATTTATGTGGACAAATTACATTCAGTTTTTAAAAATCCTCTCCGTTTTGAACTTACACGAAAACTCCCAACATGGATAACATTTTCTTTCCCACAAGCACTCTTATCCTTTAAATCTTTTCTAATTATTTTAACACCAGGCATTGTGAAGCAGATGGAGAACTAGAATATCACATTCAGTCTACCTCTAATGATTCTGCGTCAGCTAACCTCTAATTAAAAGTGAATTGCACCTTTAATAAAGGCCATGTTAAAAGGATAGAAAAAGAGGCTGTGTGAGAAAGAATAGTACAGTGAGAGTTAAATCACTGAAGTCAGTGGGAATTTCCCTACTGTCTGCTTGCTTGCCTGCCTTTTTTTTGACCCGCAGCTTTGCCTAGCCATCACTTAGGAATTTTCACCTCAGCTCTAACCACAAGTACATTTCATCCAATGTCTCAGTGGTACCAATACTTCAGATAAGAGTGCAAGAAACCCATCTGTAGGCAGATGTGGGATAATCTGTTTCTCTAATAGTTAGAGATGGGTGTAGGCTCTGCAGCAACAAATGTAATATAATTTCCATGATTTTTGTCATCATTAAATAAGATTAATCTGAATATCATTGATAGCAGAGGAACAATAAATCCTCTTTGCATCTTTTTCATTTCAGAAGCTTAGGGTGGCAACAGTTTCTACATTTCAAAGACAAATTTTGTGGGGAAAAAAAATTCTTTATCAGCTTTGTTTCTCTCCTTAATTTTGTTGAATGGTCTTTTGTTCTTGTTTTTTGATAAAGACCAAACACGTTACTATTTTGTGCACTTTTATTTTTTTTCTTATTCCTTTCTTTTCTAACCACAACAGGAACTTAAATGTCTCCATTTTGTTGATAAAGCAATTTCTAATTTCAGTTACTTGTAAGTAAAAAAAGTATAAATAATTTAAATGCAGATTTTTATCCTATCGATGGTTGGGTTTAGATTTTAGCTATTCCAGAACACTCCTTTTACCTGAAAAAAGTCTTACATTAGATTCTAATCATATTGGTATATGTGTGAAGATGATCCTCACTAAGATGATTGTGGTGTTAAGGAGGCATATGGTGTGCAATATGTTAGAAACATCTTGATGATAGAAGTACATAAATTGTGAAAGATAGACAAAACTGTAAAATGTGGATGCCCTATTTTCAGTAAATATCTGTTATCTTCAAGATTTGGAATCTGAGGTAGCCTTTTAAAAAAGTAATCAGATTAATGAGACTGTTTAGACCTGTGGCCACTATAGTCAGCTCCATGCTTCCCTTCAGGCGGGTCCCTGAGCTGCAGATTACCTAGTACACTAGAACAGAGAAACCTGTGCTAGATCCGTGCAAGTCCAAGAGAGCCTATTAACTGAGGCCCTGCAACACAGGAACACTGTATTTACTGCTTGCAGTATGAAATAAGCTGGAAGCTGTGTAGCTGTTTTGTTTTGGGTTTTTTTTGTGGTACGGACCAAGCACATGGCCTCTGCTGCACAAGCCCTGTGTCTCTTCACAACATTCCCAGAACAGGACCACGTGGCTGCACACTGCAGAAATGTGAGAACTACTCACAGTCCATTTGGGCCTAAAACACCTCTGCCAGACAAGAGGAGTTTCCACTAATGAAGAGTCAGGTGTTTCTGTATGTTATCCAGGTTCAAGGAGACCTTATGGAGTCATGGACACATGAACGCTCACATTAAAAGGTTTTCCTTGAAACTGGTGCAACAACAGTTCTGACACTCAAATGGCTCTCTGTGGATTTAGCTTGAGTCTGACAGGACTTGCAGTAAGCTATTGCTAATAAACTTTGCTGGATTGAAGAAGTTTATGGGTACAGACACTATAGACTACAGCACTGCCCAGCTTGTACTTAGTCTGTTTCAGGCATGTTTCTCTATTAGTCATTTTGACTGTATTTTTTTTTTTTTATGGTGCAAAAGTGATGTGGCTTTCATGAAGTGCCATTGGAGTGTAACCAAAGGACTGCCAAAGAAAGGAAGTATGGTTACATAACAGAAGAAGACATGAGAAGGAAGAAAAACTCTGGATTACTTTTAGGACTCTAGCTTAAAGGTAGTTTAAAAACAGTAAGCAAACTGATTATGATAAATAAAAAGGGCTTGGGTTTATAGCCTGTAGCAACATGTGTAATAATTTCCAGTTTTGTGTATGAAAAGGTGACCTGTAAGCCCATAAGCCAAAGTGGAAGTCACTTAATGGACATGCTTAAGATCATGGGTCTGCTTCCATCACGAGCTCTTGTCTCCTTGCTGAGCTGAGCACTGGATTGGAGACTTCCAATGCTAAACATGAATTGAAAGCCTGGAAGTCCTCACCCCTGTTTTTCAGGCGGTTGTCCCTTCTACCTGGTCTTTACTCAAGCTTGGACTACTCTCTGTGCTTGAGTCATAGAAGCAATCTTGGCTAGGGAATGGGCCCATGCCTAAGTTCAGGACCAAGATGCTTGGACACAGTCCTCAATATGTTAGTCAAAGGGGAATACACCTTTCCAGTCATGCTCTGGGGATCCTGCACCCTGAAGGCGGAATCCAGAAGCCTCTAGAATTTTACTCTTTTCAAGATGTGACAGGCCTTGTGTTAGACTGGGAAGAGACTTTACACACAGTAGGAAGAAACCACATGTCTTCTGTGGAGAGTAAGTACTGAAAAGGTGCCTCATATTGCTGGGTTAACCCCTAAACAGACATAGCAGGACAGCTAGGATGTGAATGAAGAAGTAATAGAAAAATTGTCTAGGTCAGAAAATGTGCCGAGAAACGGGTCAGAAAGACACAGATGAGAACTGAGAGGGCAACCAAGTTGCTGAGAATATGGTGGGATAAACCTGCACTCTGTCACTTCCTTGCTCCTGGTGCTTCTCCCTCACTCTGCTTGTGACAGAATGACAATGAAAGAGCAAGCTCTGTCTGCAACACTGTATGCGTTTGGTTTTTGTTCAGCTCAACACTCCTTCCCAAAAGCAATGGTAGCCTAAGACCATGTTCTCAATCAAAATGCAATAGACTTCTAAGAATGAAAAGCAAAGATTCTATGTCCCTACTCATTGCAAATGATTGGCATGCCTCACTACTTTGCTAAAATCTTTCAAACTTTTTTTTTTTCTTAAAAAGTGTTGCTGCATTAGGATTGAATAGTGTATGGTTTAGAGGTTCAAATACTCAGTGACATATGTCCCAGACTCTTCCTGTGAAAAATGATTGAAACTGGCTTGGCTATAAATATTTTAAATTGAAAAAAAGTCTGGGTGATGGTGGACAAAGGACGATGACAAACAGAAATTCATTACATAGAAGGAGTTGTCCAGCGGGATCTCTGGGGATTAGTGTTACATCCCGCCCTTACTAACATCTCCATTAGTAGTACAAAAGAGAGAATGATGAAGATGTTAATGATGTTTGTGTATGGTACTTCATATATAGATCAAGATATTTCAAATATATAGTGAAGTGAAAGACTAATGAAAGATCTAGAGAGGTGATAGGTCAGGCATTAATAGGATCAGGAAGAAATAGTAAAATCCTTTCACATATTGCCTGAGGCATCAGTCAGCATCAGAGAAAATGGAATTCCTTTGTAACCAAAACTCAGCTTTCAGTGGAAGGTTTAGAGTCCAAATAAAATAATCTGCACAGACAATTTGTCTTTTGCAGGGATTATTAGGTAGCAAAGATAAGATAAAGGGAAATATCACACTAATTTCACATCTGCTCTTAATAACTTTTCTTTTTTTCCCCTAAAGAAATGGATTTGTTCAGAGCTTAAGACGTTGATAAGCATTGACTATGGGGTATTCAGAAATTTGGCCTGATAACTGCATTTTTGTTTTTAGAAAAATTACTTAAAGATTCTATGTAGTAATATTGTTATACTTCCAAAAAGAAGTTGGGAATATTGTTATGACAACATAACTACAAGACAACAAAGGTGAGAGTACAAAGTCACTCTGGAGCAAGTGTGATATAACCCTTGAAGATACTGCTGCTACTGCTATCACTATATTTTCATATTCACAAGTAGTGTTCGCATATCAAGGCCAAGCACATTAGTGAAGACAGGGGCTTTAGATAATCTGTTGGTGTTGGTCTGTGAAACAAGATCTTTACAATAGCATCAGATGCTGCCTTATTTAAGCTAGTGCTTTCATTATGACTGCCACCAGTAAGGTTGAAATGCTGGGAGCAACAGCTGGAGCAACAGCAAAATTTCCGAGCACAGAAAAAACCTTTGCTCGTGGTGTTCTTAGGTAAGCCACCTGAACTTTCTGTCCTTTACTGAGTCAACCCAGTTGCAGTGCCAGCACAAGAAATGTAGTACAAAAACATAGCATGCATAGATCAGTGGGTATGCTGGTACAGAAAACCACAGCAACTAAACTCATGTTATTTCTATTTACACTAATGTAGTGCATCCCTTGAAATGAACTGTCAAAGTCATTCTTGATGAGGATGTCATGCATGAAATGC
The DNA here is from genome assembly GCF_000699105.1 of Pygoscelis adeliae. NCBI lineage: Eukaryota > Metazoa > Chordata > Aves > Sphenisciformes > Spheniscidae > Pygoscelis > Pygoscelis adeliae. The sequence goes on along the minus strand of NW_008823918.1, from coordinate 38,918 downwards.
AAATTATAAACTAGTTTCAAACAGCAAACATGTAAACCCATGCATTGCAACAAAAGGAAATAATATTGATGAAATTGCTCTCATTGAGTTTATTCTAACATTTGCCATTTAATGGTGCAAATTAGTCAAGCAAGTTATATTTAATTTAATTTTATGGTTGTTTTCTTTTTTAAATCGGTACTGAATAAGATAACTCTTGACTAAGTTCCTTATTCATAGATGTGTAGTTGAATGCTCCCGTTGAGCAAACAGCCTATGAATGTGAAGAAAAATATTTGTGTACTGTACGTCAATATTTTAGCAGTGGCAGATTTTTTCTTTGGGTGAATGGTACATAAAATACTCTGCAAGTCTGTTCAGTCCAATAAAGGATCACAGGGATTTTTGCGTCTTCTTTAATAGCATTTAAAATGTATCATTAAATAACTTTTTGTTATCTTTGCATTGTTTACACCATAATGGAGTTGTGGTATAAAATTCTCCACAATCATGTAAGCAGTATCACTTCATTATTAGTTATGCTAGATCAACAATATGTGCTGTAAAGAAAAGGGAAACTGAGGGAAATTGTGTAACACTGCAGTAGTTATTTGGGAGTCCAGAGAGACGCAACTGACAGAGCAAAATAAGTAGGTTCAGTATTATCCTATCTTGGTTCAAAATGAGAAGCTTTAATCTGAAATGTTATCATTTCTCCGCTTTTCACAAGCAGTAATTCGCTCCTAAAAGTTTAAAAGGAAGTGATAATAAGCTACCAGAAAGAGGGGCTGGAATTCCTGAAGTTGGCTAGCAGGTGAGCACAGGGAAAGGGGCTGGGAATCCCAGGCTGGTGTTTCTCTATGAATCATTCTCATACAAACTCTCCTTTCCTCACTCTGATATTTGCTGTAAGGTAAACAGAGACAGGATACTGTGGAGAAATATTAAATCATTTTGTGTCGAGAGTGGTAACGTGCCACAGGGCTTGTGTATTTCTACTGACAGCCTCAGGTTTGCTCTGTGTACTCATTTTTCACTTTAGTTATTGATCTCACGGCTGGACTAAGACAAATCAAGACACTTATACATGCCTATTATGTCAATTCCACGTTGCCGTGACCTCTGCTGCTGATTAATGTAGCAGTAGATGGGCTTCCCTTCCCCATATTTTCTGAGGAGAGGGGGAGACGCAGGAATATCCATGCCCATCTATACCAGAAAGCTCATTCTGGCTCCCTTTGTTTCTCCTGTTTTTCAGCAGCTCCTCTGTGGATACTATGAAGATGTAGTGAGCTACTTTAAACCTCTCCCTGCACAGTATGATGAGGCAAGTAGTCAGGAGTTGGTAATTTCACCATGCAATGTCAGGCCCGGACATCAGGACAAAATTACAGCTTAATTTCTTACACCTTTTCCCAGAACCTTTGAGTTTAGAGGAGCTGTAGAAACAGTCTGCAGTCTATTCACTACACAACAGCAGTGAAGCCACTGAACATCAGCAATATAAAGAAATGTTCTAAGCAGAAGGATCTGCATCCAGAGCAGTAAGATTTGGTCAACTTCTTGTAGTTCATAATGTTTAAAGCAGTCTCAGTAGTAAACTACACTTTCCTCTTACTGGATCTCCTTAGAGAGCAGCATAATGCAAAACAGCTCTCACTCTTGGTCTCATATGCCTACCCAAGGTTCGAGGGAACACTTAAACCAGCAGGAAGTTGTCTGTGCACTCTTCATTCAAATACATAGTAGACAAAGCTGGGGGTGTTATTAATGGGCCGCCTCTCCCGGAGAAGGGAGAGATTGGTTCCCTCCCTCCCATTACCTTTTGCTTGTGTTTGGTAGCCCTCTTTCATGCAGCAGTCCAGTCTATAGGCTTTAGAGGAGAGGTCACTCGCTCTTGCTGGTTCTGACATCCCTCCTCACTGCTGGCTGGCGAAGACAGCTAAAGACAGGCTCTGAAGGAGGGAGGTGATCTGCTGCAAAACAGCAAAGCAAACCTTTGGGAGGAGACGCCTTCTCTGTGTTCTCCCTGGGAATAAAAATTTCCTTTCTTCACATCAGTTTTCTAACAGCATTAGGAGCTCACTGCATTTCAGAGGGCAACAACTAACATCCTGGGCATTGGCTTGGAGGTGCTGACCATCATGTGCTGGTTATGGGATATGGAGTTATTCCCAGCAGGGCATGTCAATGTTAGCATTTTGCACTGGGAAGTTCTACACCACTTTGGTTGTTCCAGACCTGAAGGACAGAAAGACCCTACCTGTTGGTGTCAGTGTCAGTCCTCCAGAACACGGCACAGAAGTAGAGAGTGCTGGCCTCAGGCAGCAGGGATGCTCTGTGATTTTAATTTTTACTGAACTTTAAAAAAGTCCCAAAATCTAAATGAATATTAAAAAACCTCCTGAAGTTCTACTTCCATGCTGGCATTTTAAACAGAGTTTTATTTTTTTTTAAAAAATGTGCTATGATGTTGTATAAAAACGTGGTATTTTACAGAAGCAAAACAAAGTACTGGTATTCAGCCAATATGTTCCAATAGTATTATCTTCAGCAAAATATGTAGCATCTTCCTTTGGTTTTACACTTAGTTGCTGCTTGGATAAAATTAATTAATTGGCTCTTCTAATTGCCAATGAAAAGAATGTATCTTTTCTTGTAAAGGATAGGGGGGAAATAATCCTTTCCAAAATTTTGAGAAAAGGTCTCAAAGGTTTTTTACAAAAAATTCCAGCTGCGAGAGTCTGAGACTATACAGCCCAAAGCCAGTGCTTGTCATTGTATGATATGTGAGCACAACAAAGACTCCAGCTGGCTGCTATCAGGGCTAATAGAGGCATTTTGGCTCATCTACCTGGTAGAGCATTTGTCAGGATGTCACTTGTCTGTCCTTACCTTGAAACCTGTTTGCTTCTTTTATTTTTCAGTGTCTTCATTTTATTATACTGAATTAGACCGAATGTCTATCCAAATCGAATGCCCTAAAATCAACAGGATGCTTGTTAAGATCTATAAAGAATTAAGTTGGGGATAGTGGCAGGGGCAGCATTTTCTCCCTCCTACATGCATTCTCCCAACACCTGGGGGCTATTAAGATTCAGAAGTACAAGACATTATCAGATTTTTATTAGCTGGTGGCAGTGAAATGGAAACTTGATGTTAGTGGGTGTACAGCATGTCTCTGCTGACTCACTAATGTTCTAAACTATTATGTCAGATTTCAGATTTAGTTTGTGAACATTTCTGCTAAGAAGAGCACTCCATCCTAAAATGCTTTTAAAAATCTATTTTTAATCATATGCATAGCTGCAAAAGGCATTGCTGTATAGTCTTGTTAGGTAAATAAATACTTGCATTTCTTTTCCTGAGACATATTCATAAATGTAATCAGATTTACAGTGATGACACCAACAGATTAACATTAGCTATCAGGATCTATATCATGTCATGAAGATCATTGGAAAGTACTTATTTCTCTGCTATGTGTTTAAGTGTGGTTGAGCTGTACCGGTTCAAAACCAATGCTATTAGCGCAGTCTGTGCTGAAGACTGAGATGCTCTGTCACCTTTAAACTTCCTTGATTTTGATGATGAGATGGCCTCACAACTGACTTAAAGCATGCCAAGAGTTGTTCTAATTACAGATGATTAAAGCATTGCACACTTGACTGAGTATGTCCTCTTGCCCTACTCTACCTACCTTGTCAATGCCAGAAGAGGATCACTTCATTAAAGAAACAAACCAAATAATTTCATTAGAGCGTTTATCCATATTTTTTCAGCACTACCTTGAGTAAGGCCAAAGCTGGGGAACAGAATCTAGGCTGTCTATATTTTAAGTACAATCAGCTTTAAATTCTGCTGCTAATAGACCTTGCACTGCAGCTGCTTACCTTGGACATAAAACAAAGAGACATTTGCAAAGGAAATTGGATGATCCCACTCCAGATATGGTGAGGGGAAACCAAAATAAAATACCAAGGGAATCTGATATGAATAGATGAATGAATGAATGAGTAGGAGTGACAGGTATGAATATAATGGGATAACACAAGACCTGTCTTCTTGATGAGAACAGCTCTCAAGACAGCCTATTCTTCTCTCAACTTTCTCAACTACTTTCAGAATAACTATATTCTGGTAAATAGATGATTGCAGGGATCAGTATTGCATGTTTATATTCTTATTTTTTTTTAAGTAACCCCAGGTGTTCATGCGACATTGGCCTGAAGATCTTCATTTCAAAAAGTCAGCAGTAAGTAGGGAATCACTGAATGAATCAGACTTTTTTCCTAGGGTAGAAAAGCTGAGATATCCCTCATAGATTGCTAAATGCTTGCAAATTAGAGAATAGAACTCAGCTAATTATCTGTCATTGAGGAAATCCAATGAAGCAAGAAAGTGAGCTCTTGAAGGTACTGAAAGAAGAAGAGGATTGCTATGAGAATAGTTATCAAAGAAACCAAGACAGTCCAGTGTCATATGGAAGTCATACAGTTTTAACTATTATCTAATTATATGGTTCTCTCTAGAAACCTACATCATCATGGGCAGAAAGGGGTCATATGTTCAGATACCTCAGTGACAATTTTGTGTGGAAATGTTAGGCACTGTAACCCCAACACATTTGCCCCACCAGGAGTCTTCATTTTAGGCATCTACAGTGTAAAAGTCTTCACCTGAGCTAGTTATGTACACTACTTTCATAGTCAATAGAGAGAAGTAAGCGCTTCTAGGGGACAGTCTTTCTCCTCTGTGTCAGAGGTCCACATTAGGATAAGATGGACTGTGCTGAGCCTCCACTGACTGTAGTCACCACAGACTATAAAGGAAACCAAGAGAACCATCTCAGATATGGACCCCTAGGTTGCAGTCCTCCAGTCAGGTGAGTTGAATCCCACAGCCTGAATTTGGAAAGAGGTAAAGGATAATAAGGGAAAATAGCAATGAGGAAGGTGTTAAAGGAAGTATGATTCCCAGGCGATGTACTTAAGACACCAGCTCATAGATTTTTCACCTTTCAGTTCTAGAACAATCAGAATACTTGAGGTGGGGAGAAGAGTAGCTTAACAGCTCCTTTGATCAAAAGGCAGACTTCAAAATGGAAGGAAGGTAAGAAAAGGCAAAGGGGTCGTGGCAATAGGAAATAATTTATTTGTTTCTTGAATGAAAAGATAGTGTCACCTATAACAATGCAGTACCACTGCACAGCTGAAATAATCATTAGAGGAATTGTGCTGGAGAACTTTAGTATCATCAGTGTTTATAGATCTTCATAGATAAATTCTGTAAAAAAATTAACTTGTGTCTGATATCACATCTGAACAATGAACAAGTGGTTGTTATCCTCAATCACTCTAAATTTAATTAAATGTTGATTGTATAAATCTTAACATGCTTGTAATAGGTAACTTTAAGGATACGGAACAATTTCATTTAGACATAATGATATAGATAAGACTACTTAAGAGAAATATATCATTATAGGAAAGCTAAGGATAAGTCACTATGATGCATGAGAACTGATAGCAGGCTAATCACAGCAGGAGAGGATTTTTGTCATGCTTCAGTGGAGGGGTGGATACATTGTGGTTGTCTTTCGCAGGCAACAAAGGAACTGTTTGGAAAGACCTGTCCTTTTAGGTCAAATAAAAAGCAAAAGCAAAGCAAAATGGTCTAATCTATGGCTTTTGTCTCCAAGTACCTTTAAGAGAGCAAAGGGAAGATAAAAAGTAATTTTAACACCTCTTCTCCTATTTTGGAAGCCATGACATTTAGGGCCCAGCTTTCTGAACTCTTGATGTGTCCTGCAGGAATGTGAATGCCTTCTTGGGCACTTTTGTCGTGATGGCACATGACCTCTTTGTAAACTAAATTCCTGTCCTCTGCTACAGCACTTTGATAATATAAATTTATAGATAATAGAATCACAATCCTCATATTCCTTGAAAATCAGAACTGAGGGATCTACAGAGAAATGAAGTCCAAATCAGGGTGTTCTCACATGTGGTTCCTCATACGACTCCTTAGAGCGCGAAGCTTAGATTTGGATCAATATTCAACTCTAATGGCACCATTCTGTAGAATATTACAACAAAAGCTGCTTGTAGAAAACAGGTGAGATGTGAGGCACTGAATAAAGCAATACTGTGAATCGAGTCAATATAAACTGCGGTCACTCTGAATACGTATTACATGAGTTTTCAAGATGATGTGCTTTGTCAGTTAATTCTTTTCCACAGTCAAAATGGGAAAGCTATTTTTGGCTAAAAATATTCAGCTAATTGCATGAGGATTAGTAGAAGCTAAGGGAAATTTCACATTGCTGTTTGTTTATTTCTAGGCCAATGAAACATAACAATGACTTGTGTTGTTTACTTAAGAAGGGTTTCCTGGCCACATGATTGTCTCCGGTATGAACCAGGGGAATGCTTTCCTCTCTCCTCTAACCCAACACCCTCACACGCCTCCTTGGTTTTGTACTTAAATCCTAAATCTCTTCTGTGATTAGACTCAGAACCATGACAATTCTGCAGAATACTGCAGGGCTCATGTAAGTAACATGTAACTATTTTTAACAGCATAGAAATCTGAAGTGTTCAACCTGGCGGCTGCATTGACAGCTTTCTTAGAGTTGGCTCAGGCTTTGTATTCCATTGTTACTTTATACAAGAGTCAGCTATGATCTGATTTCTATTGATTTGCTAGGTCTCTAAATTAATCCTGCAAGAAAACTTTGATCAAATTAACATCAAAAATTTTTTGAATTGCAGTCCAGTTAACAGTAAAGCAATTTGTAATAAAGGGGAAAGAAAAGTGCACGTTTTGGGCTGTTTTTAAAGGCCTTATTAAAAACCATGTCTAAGATTCTGTGCAACCCCCGCACCTGAAAAGCAAATAACTGCTTTGTAAAACACTGAGAGAGGTGAAAAGATAAATGATATTGATTGTTGTGTAGCTTTGGTGAGTTCAACAAAAAAGCCAGGACTAAATACAAAACATTATTGGAGATGCATATGGTTCTAGTGTAAAGGGAGAGATTTCTTTTCACAACCTGCCAGTTCGGCAAGCACTGAACCTAAAGGATAGGTTTTGCTGACTCACTTTGGCTAGTGTTGGCTTTATTTGGTTGGAGGACAGATTTTTCAGACAGAGACAACCGAGGTCTGAAATAGTTACAAGCTTGGCAAACACCACGGAACAAGCAATGCTACAGCAGAACTTAAGCTGCTGTTTTCCGGTGATAGTGTTTCAAATATATCAGTTACAGATACACATTTATGATGGAGCTCCAACTATTTGCAGGTTTTTTTTGCCCTTATTTAAAATTATTAAAAGACTATTACATTTGGCATCTCAGGTAGTGCTACCTACAAGGAAGATATACCTTAGCAGACTAAACACCCCTAATGCATGCTGGAATATCCTGTTTCTCTCTGTTTTAACAGTTGAAATCCTGTCTTGGCATAGCAACCACATAAAACCACTGCACCTCTTAAATCACCCAAAGACCTCCAAGGCAGAAATAGCTTCAGCGTGAATGTGGGAAGAGGTCTCTGCAGCTGTGTGGCTGCACGTGCTTTATGTGATGTGACCTGCAGAGGTTGCACTGAATTTGCTAGTGCTAAAGACCTCTCCTCCAGGTTCCTTCCACACTGGCATGCATCTGTTCTGTAACCCTTTCGTTTGGCCAGTTCCCACCTGGCAGAATAAAACACAAACTCACTAAAATGCATGTAAGCCTGTGTGCTTTGATTATGTTTCCAAATATAAGCCATGTTAAACAGTCATCACAACCTAAATAGCGCTTTATTAAGAGCAGTATAAGACTTATCAGTAGTATTTACAAAGTTTCCCATTGCCAAGCCACATTAATGTCTAAAGACAGAGCATTAGTTTCCCAGCTGCTGTAAATGGAAGTCGTTTCTCAGTGTTTTAGTAGAGATGTATTGATTTACACTGATTGTGGAACTGGCTCAACACATCTACCTGTTACAGTGCTAACAATATTTCATGAATAAAAACGTTAGCTGGCAGCTGATGATGAAATCCACAGGATTTATATTGGACTCGTCTCTTTCGAAATGAATTGCAGAAGCTGAATGTCTTGTGATTCACATCCTAATCCTCAGAGTTCTCTGTATCATTGCAAGACTCCCAACACATAACATTTTGTGAAGCAAGTGCTTTTCACAGGGAAGAGTCTACCTTTTCTCTATAATTTTCTCTTAAAATATTAAACTCACTTTTCATCTCTGCAGCACAAAGACAAAAAATCAAGGCTGTTAAGCAGCCTTTGTTGCGCCAGTCTCTGCAGTGTCTAAGCTCCATCTAAATTTGCCTGGATTTGAAAGAATGTCTGGGAACAAAGACCTTCATGTTGGCTTTGGTAACGCTCTTGTACAAGCAGCGTGCTTTGGACACATGTCAAAAAGCGAAACCCTACAGCAGCAACTTTAACACTGAATGTGGCTGCTCTTTTAGGAGCTGTTGGGAAGAATTCTGGGCTCTGAGGGTTTAATCCTGCAATGTTCTGAGTATCTCTCCACATGGCTGAGTGCCATCCCTTCACATAGCATCCAGTGAGAACAGAGGGTGCTGGTACTTCCAAGAGATGTAAATACCTTGGAGGATTGGGCTCTAATCCTTAGTCAAGATAAATCACCAATGGAATTTAATGTGAGTTTGGCCTGAGCAAAACCATGGGGTGGGGTAGGGACATATTAATCTCGCTGTGATTTAATAAATAGAAGGCCTCAAGCCAGATTTTTCTGGTTTATTCTTCTTTGTGCTTCTCAGGCATCACAGAGCAGATTTTAAAATCAAGGACCAGTTTTCAGCTCTCCTAAGTTTCCCACTCCATGGTATTGTGCAAAAAGTCATGTCTGGAAAAAAAACTGTGCCACTCACTTTGCTGAGAGCACTAGACAGCTAATACTGGGGTTATCCGTGAGAACATTTTGGTGCAGAATGATGTCTGAGTAACAAGAGTATACTACAATTATTTTGTGAGAATGAAAGAAGGAGATGGGGACATTTTTGAAAATTTTGAAGGGGATAAAATGTTCATCTACCTGACTTACGGAAAAGAATGGGATGTGGCCAAGTCACGAACAGCATACTCTGCTAGTTACACTGGGTTTCAGAGTTGAAGAGTAGATGACATATGAATTTTATTTACTTTGAAATACACGTAGAATAAAAGCTGAGGATGTTATTTTCTACTTGTTTTCGCTCTGCTTTGTGGGCTGGCACTGCATTGCAGACTGCAACATCTGGTGTTTGCTTTGTGGCATGTATGGGAGAAAAAAAGAAAGCAGAGACATAGTATTAGTATAATCCAGGGGTGTCGTTCAGAGAGTTGGAAGATGTTTTCCAGCCCTTTCTCTCCAATCACTGCAGAAGTATCTATTATCAGCAGCCCAAGACAGATCTTAACAGCCATGAGCAGCAGTATCCAGCCCCGAAAGAAGCCCTTCCTGGAGGTATGTAAATCACAGACTGCAATTTCACATTGAATAGCAGATCCCCCAAAAAGCATCAGGAATAAGGTTTTAGTGTCTTAGTGGATGCATAAGAACCAGTATGCCTCTATGAAGACGACAGGAAATCTATATGCAATGGATAATGCAGACTTCAGTTCACAAAGTGACCCAGAAGCCATAGGCTGGTCATTTTTCAGGGCAGTAAAGACACTTTTGAGAAGGCCCAACAGCCGAGGCTGCCAAGCATGCAGGGACACAGTGCTGGTGCAAGCTGAGGTCAAGCACACCAGAGCAGGACAGCCTGATGTGACATGTTTCAGACTGTATGGTTGCACAGTTGACTCATATCTTTGAGCAATTCTGTGTTCCCTGCACAGTGTGTGACTGGCCTCACACATTGCACATGCAACATAGGCTTGTTGTGGGCCATTTCCCCGACCAGGAAGGTACAGCCCTCCAAGGAGCTCTGTGTTCCAGCCCTCCAAATTCTTAAAACAGCTTGGCATCTTGCCTCATATGGAAATACAAGAGGGACAGTTTCCTAATGTAATTTTCCCTTCCAAATCTCACTGGATTTCTTTGTTTGTACCTCTGATTCTTCTCAAAACTCAAAAATAAAAAGGCTCATGTATGTTGAGAGATTAAAACATGTCTTAATAAACAGTATGAAAATTACCTTGGGTTGGGAATTTGATCAATAATAATTATTACAGAAACACCAACAAAAAAATTAACTTAATGCAGTGTCAAGATAGTACCCTGGAGCAGTTTGGGGGTACCCTGCCCCCAGGCAGTCATTTTCTTCTCACAGCTCTTCTGATCCAGCCATCTCACTGGTGTCTTTATGTACACAGTGGGCTAGCAGAATAACTAAAGGTTGCTTAGGAGAGTTGAATTATTGCTACGAAACAATTTATTAGCTCAAAATATTAGAACCTTCTGGGAATCACTTGTCCAGAAGAAATTGGCAGCTGGTAAATGACAATCTGTGTGTTTTGGTGTTTATAATTTTATATTTAAGAGTGTACAAAAATGTTATCCATATTATCAACCATTATTTTCACTTTAAAGAACAGAATATTTTTCAAATTACAAATGTGTGAGCAATAATATCTTGCTAAAGAACACATCTCTTCCATCAATTTTAAATTACAGAATAAGTTTCTTAGCTTTTAGATTTTAAACAAAAACAAAAACAAAAACGCAATGTTTACCCAGACATTTCTCTCATTTTCTTTCAGCCTGGAACAAAATTGTGACTGAATCATAGATCCATGAAAGTACAAATTTACAGTGAAAAGAATGAAACTGCTTTGCATACAGTTACTATAAAAGACTAGCTTGAGTGTAGATGTTGAACAAGTGTCATCAAGATTAAGATTCAGGAAAAGTAACTTTAGACATGTAAAAGGTAGTCACTATTGTTACTGATTTTCTTGTTGCTGGTTACCAATGCACTGCAGCTACCCAAGATACACAAATTGTAGATGGGATTCATCTCCTGAGCTGCCTATATAAAGGTGATGATGCATGAAATAGATGTCTAAGTCAAGACCTCAGAGTCAATGGAGAGGTATTCAGTTGCTAAGCATAGACATCAGGTTTCATTTTGGATTCTATACGGTATCCTGCCTAGCCTGCAGGTGTCCTAGGATTGCCAAGATATCTGCATGAGGCTAGTAGGCTTGATACATTACTGACAACTGGCCTGCGCCTTTCTGAAGTGGCATCTGAAAATTGGGCAGGGTACTCTGAGGTGCTTAAAGGGACTTTTGATGCTCTATTTAGTCACCTGTATCTCAACTATCAAACCTGGCTTCCAGCTGCTCCTTCAGAAAGACAGTCTTCAGAAAGTCTTCCCTGTCATATCTGCCAGCCTTGTCAGTATGTCTTGAACACTAATGTTGCACCAGATGGCTGTGTTTGAGCAACTGAAACGAGCTACTGATATTTGCTGACTCTATTGGGAACTTAAACAACTAAATCATGTGTAAACACCTACACCGAGATGCCTGAATGGAGCTGTCTGCAATCTGCAGCTAACTCCCACTCTGTAGGTTCAGTGAGTTGCCCACACATGGATGTCTAGACCTGTTTGAGAAGTCTTAAGGTATCTGAGACTCTGTGCAGAATTAGTAGGTAGGACACATGGCATGGAAGAGCCATCTCCTTCTGCACAGGCAGCTGGGGACCAGAAGGACACTAAGGCATCAACTATTGTATTTGGTTGAATTCATCCCTGAATGCAGTCTCTATGAGTAAACAACAGATAAGTTACCAGTGTAGCAAACAACTTTAGCTGGCATTTTGCTCTTTGTAGCTGATTTGGCAACAGCATTGCAACTGTAATGTGCCTGCATCATTACAAAAAGCTAAAAAAGCAGAGTAAACAGAAGTCCTGGGCTCCCCAAAAGAAGTCCGCTAGGGTACTAGGAAAGAGAGAGCCCTCAGGCACAGATTTGTTTATGTCTGAAGTGCACCAGATGTTGTGGTCCATATAGCTGTCCATTCGTCCCATTTAGTCAAATCAAGACCTTTCTTACATCGGGTGAAAAGTGTGTTTGTTAGGAAAGGAGTTAAAACACTGCCATGCAGCTTTTTTTCATATGTAGAGAATCAGAGTCAATACTAAAGAGCAAGTCATGCAGAATTGCATCAGTAAGTGATGGAAGCCATTTTGTGTTCTGGGAAAAAATAGTGAAAAAAAGTGTCAGAGAATCTCGATATTGCATAAAGGAAGGTGACTCTATGTTACCATACTTTGGTTCATGAGAGACAGTGGTGACAAGTCAACACATTTGTATAAGTGAGAAATACTCTTTTTTTTTCTGTCCTGGATTTGACATTAAGGACAGAAAACATAAAATAGCCAGGTCCTGAGCAATCAGCATGTTGACTTGGCAGGAATGTTCATCATGCAGAAACTGGCTGTCTTGAAGAGGCTGTAGGCACAGTGCTGACTGGGAGGCATGATAGTCCTGGACAGATAAATCTCACCTACACAGTTCTGTGCATGTACAAAAAATGACCTCACATCAATGTTTGTTGAGTCTTGCTTTGTATGTGGGGCACCAAATCAGTCTATGTAGGCACAGGAGGCTGGGCATGTCAGGATTAGTGGCCACGGCAGATCAATGGCATAGCACATGCACCATAAACATGACATCTGTGACATCTCCTGCAGTGCTCCTATTGCATATGTGCAATTTATCAGCACCTGTTTAGGCACTGTTTTTTTCCCAGCAGTACAGGGATCCCGGGGAAGCAGCTGGCAGCTGCAAAATTATGGTAAAAGAAGAGTCCCACGTATTTTTCTTCTCCCTTATTGTATAGGAGTGGTTCATGAATGGGACATGAATGATTCTTGGGACAGAAACTCAACAACCTTACCTATTTATGAACAAAGAATATTTTATCTGTTTACCTATTACATGTGTCTTAGGATATCTGTAGCATATAAAAAAGTGAGTGAAAGCTAGATACACTCCCTGTAGTGCATCATAAGCTCTTCCTCAAAATTAGGCTTGCTAGATATAGATATATGCATAGCAAGTCATAGACAGATACAGATACTGTCTTTAAAAAATATGCAGCCTTTTGTATCCAAATAGTAACGTTATTGAATATAAGATTTATATAATTTAGCTCAATATCTAAGCTGATATGAAGTGGTGGGAATGGAATGTCTATTTTGATTAACTAAAACTAATCAACAGTAAAACAGTTCAGCTTCCTTGAGGTAGAATTCAACATGAAGCCTAGCATAGTCAGCTGTAATATCCCTGTCATTTTTTATTTAGCACTGACAAAAATTTTGGTCTTGTATTAATTTGTAATGGTTTCTACTCTTCCATGTGCATGTAAAAAACCCATATTTTCCTATTCTTTTTAAACCTACACAATAATATTTGAATGCCCTGCATGTTGTTTGCCTTTGGTATTGTACCAAAATCTATCCCTCTCAGCAGTGTTTTGCATCTATAGCAGTTACACCTGACTGTCTGCAGTGTTCCAGATCCATCAGATTGATAGGAGCCTGAGGCAGAGCAAAAAGGCCCTGGATACATTGACTAGGCAGCAGCAAATCACAAACAGGCTGGCTTTCCCTCTCCCTAACTGTTTCTAGTTCTTCTTTGTAATGTAACAGCTGTGTACAGCATGGTAAATTTGAATAGGAAATGGCACATATAGGAGAAAACCGTTCTAATAAAAGTGCAGAGCTCTTGCAGCTTGAAATCAAATCTAAGGTTCCAGCCTGTATAACTTAGGTAATTAACCTGAACCTATATATCAGGTCTCACGTGAAACAATCATGCTAAAAGAAGGGTGGTATTCCATCTAAACATTACCTAGCCCATGCTAACCATCTAGATTCCTTCTGTTCTCCAAGCATGAAGGGATGTGGTAAGGAAAGCCAAAATCTCTCTTCCCCTTTACTCAGCCCTGGTGAGACCACATCTGGAGTGATGGATCGAGTTCTGGGCTCCCCTGTACAAGAGAGACATGGAGATACTGGAGCAAGATCAGCAAAGGGCCCCAAAGATGATTAAAGGATTGGAGCATTTGACATATGAGGAGAGAAAAGAGAAGGCTCAGGGGTAAATCTTATCAATGTGTATAAGTACCTGAAGGAGGGTTTTAAAGAAGATGGAGCCAGACTCTTCTCAGCGGTATCCAGTGATAGGGTAGGAGGCAATGGGCACAAATTGAAATACAAGAAATTATGTTTAAACTTGAGAAAAAGCTTTTGTGCTCTAAGGATGATCAAACACTGGAAAAAATTGCCCAGAGAACTGTGGAGTTTCTATCCTTGGAGGTATTCAAAACCTGACTGGACATGGTCCTGGGAAACTTGCTGTAGCTGACCCTCCTTTGAGTGTGGGGGTTGGACTAGGTGATCTCCAGAGGCACCTTCCAAGCTCAGCTATTACCTGAATCTGTGTTTCTATATTAAGTGTGAAGAGACACCTTCAAAAAAGTATACACCCCAGCCTACAAGGTAGGACAAATTGCCCTTTGGAGGTGCTTGTCTTTCTCCATAGACTATAGCAAACAGCTTAAATTAGAGGTGGGATTTATTTTCAGATTCAGACATTGGAATTCAGTAGTCTACACCATAAGTGTTAATGTGTGAGCTAAGCATCTGGGCTTAAAGAGTTTTAAAGTCCTCCTCGTCTAGGTGACCTGTCCCTTTCTTAGAGAGGAAGAAATGGCAGTGAAAGATGAAGCCTGAGGAGATTGAGCTCTGTGTTCAGACAACTAACTTTGTATGACTACAGTACAGCTTTAACTGCCAGTATAGTGAGTGAAGACCTAGGGCTCAATTTGTTTGACTAACAGAAACCATTTGATTCCCTAAGGTATGTCTCCGAATCTACAGCGGCCACTTGGGAAAGGCAAGGGTCTCTTGTAGGCCAGCTCCATGAGGATGAGGATGAGGATGAGGATGAGGATGTCTTAGGTAACCTGGGGCACCTCAGACAGCAGTAGATGCTTGTCTAGTTGCCTGAATCAAGCCTTAGATCTCCACTGATTACTATAGAGCTTAGACACATACATAACATGAAGGGAGGGATTCAGTCACCTAAACACGACCACCTAGTGCCATTTGAAATACCATAGGATCTGACAGTGGCCTAGTCTCTAGCTGCTGTTCCAAAAGGGTGCAGGTTTCCCACAGGTCCTGTGTGTCATCTGCCACGCCCATGCAGTTGTCTTGATTAGCCTAAGTCATCTCAAATAGCAGTAGCTACCGACCTCTAGAGCTGAATCCAACTTTTAAAGTCCTGTAGATGGTTACAATCTTTAAATAGTTAAACTTAGGACAGATAAATCCAGATTTAAGTGCATATATTCACTGCTTGTTTAATAGAGATAGACAAGTAGCTAGAGGCTTCTAAGGACCTGAAGTGCTTTCTGCCTAAGTGTAGGTTTCTAAGGCAGCTAGTTCTCTCCAGTGATTATACTGTGAATGTAGGCATCAGTTTTATGTAGGGGCTTAAATTAAATGACCACTTTAAAGTTCACTGGATTCTCCTACTAGTTGCGCACACGTAAGTATGTAGGAGCAATTGAGACGCTCTAGGGTATGCCATCTGGCATCCAGGTCTCATTCCAGAATGGCACTTCTGTATTTCTGTATCCAATGTTGTGGCTGCCAGCCCCATCTGAACACCCCAGGTATCCTAGAGCATTTCAAATGGCACTAAATGGCAACTGAATTGACTCCCTACTGTTCTTTTGGTGCTTAATCACAGAGAGATTAAAAAACTACCAGTTTAATCAGAGTCTCATGAACAAAATAAAAGGCAGTTTAATGTATATAAGTGAATGTAACAAAATATGACCTTGTAGACATACAGCAATTGAAGCCACAAGGTGGTTGCTGGAACTGTGTAATGTGATGCTGATGTTTTCTCACTAGATTTTTAGCATGTACATATGAGAATGCCATGGATGCATACATACCTCTAAGTATACATAATGTTGGCGTAAATCCCCCCTTTTTTTTAATCAATCCAAAAATAACAGTGAAGTCTCATTTCAACATGAAGACTGAGAAAGCAGACAGGCAAATGACTCCCACTGTTGTAATGAGCTATAATTGTGTGCACACTTAAAGTATTTCCCAGTACGGCATACTGAAAATGTTCCTCCAGGGGGTCTATCTCTGAACTGAAATATGCTGAGAAATTAAAAGCCAAAGGTAAAACAGCTCTCAATCCTGCCTGGCTGTTACAAGAATCTCTAAGTATTACAACATTTTATGTAACTTGCTGCAAATGAGGCAATATCTTAATGTAGCAAAGGTAGAAAGGTGGAAAAGGTGGAAAAAGGGTAGAGTCGTAGCCCTAGATCATAATTTTTGTGTTTTTGTTGGACCTACTAGAACATTGCTGTTGGGTCGGTAGAATAAAGAGTAGTAGGTTAAAATGTTAGATCCCATAAAGCAGTGCCATTCTGAAATGAAATTGTATTAACAGTTAGATATTTCAAAGTCTGCAACTTTTAATGAGGCTATCAATGACTGTTTCTGACCTGTAAGTAGTGCCACAGAAAGTTGTATTTTTAAGGACAGAGCTAGGAAAAGAAGCAACGGACATTTGTGGAGGTATTCTGGTAAAGCATTGTAGAGCAGAGTTCCCTTACATGACAATACATATGTCTCTCTTTAAACAGTCTTCTAATTTCACAAATTCCCCAATAGTTATAGACTTTGCACAAAATATTGGAACAGTAATTTAACATAGATGGTTTGGACTGGTTGCAAAGCACCTGAAGTGTAAATAAAACCTAAAAAACAACCAAAGAGATGAGCAACTAAATAAACAAACAAAATCCCCCCAGTTCTGATTTCTCCAGCAGGTTGCTGAAGAGAATTTCTAAATAAACTCGTACATACTATTTAATCTATCTATTGCATTCCAAGGTCCTTTGCTGAGCCTATGTCTCTTAGGGCAACATAGCCTGTATAAGGGACTACTGCTGTGCAACTGGAATAATCCCGTACAATTCAATATGGAAGAGAAAAAAATATATATAACCCTCTGAGAAAGCTCTGTACTTTCTGGATTAGGGACAAAAGGCCTTTGCAATCCTCAGGGACTAGAAAAGTTTGAAATCTCAATCAACCTCTTTTCTGCTCGCTGTCACTGTAACAACATTTTTCTCCTCTCTTTGAATGATCCCTATTTCAGTGCTGTAAGTCGCAGCAGTTTCCAGCTGCTGGCTCTTGCCCAACTGACTAGCAATCAGGAAACAACCTGTTCACTTTCTTACAGTTTGGGGAGATCTCTGAGGAGTGAGACACAGACATTTTTCCTGCTAGTTTGATTAGCCATCCCCAGGGAAGAAAGCCAGCCTCATTATCAAAGGTAATTCCAAGAAGAAAACCCACATCTTTCCAGTGTTTAGTGGGTCCCAGAATCCTTGTGGAACTTCTGCAGGCTAGAAATTACAGTGCCTGACTCCACTGAATACATCTGAAACTGTTTAATGGAGATTTAAGGCAGGATATTTTAGAACTCCCTCCATCAGTTTGAAGAGAAACCGATCCAATTAATTCTCAGCTGTTCTACTAGTGAAAATACAGGGAATAATCTTAGTTCCACTTCATTTATAATTTAAATGATTATTTGACTGTTTAAATAAAGCTTTATTTTATTTTTTAAAGGGCTTTATTGTCAAGTTAATTGACACTTTAGAATCTGCTGCAAATCCCAGGGAAAATGCTATAAAATAAATGGTTTATTAAAATTTAAATAAACCTTAGTTCATAGGAAATTCAACCAGACCATATATGTCGGGGGAAAAATTCAAATCCGAGTGGTTTCAGGCATGAAATAGGGATGGAGCTCTTTAGCCCAGCCGCGAGGGCTGGCAGGTCTAGAAAGACCTTTTACAGAAATCCAGGAACCTGCAGAACTCTATTGCTGAAATACAGCTATCTGCAGCCGTTCAGGCACCTGGAAAGTTTGTGGGTTTTATGGCCAGACGTTAGTATCAAAGCCTCCTTTTAACAGGAACACAGACATATTGAGTGTAGACCACAGTTTAGGTCAATAGACAGCAAGTGATGGTAAACTTTGTAGTTTGCCTCTGTTCTAGTCTGAACAGCTCATCCCAGCCTCCCGCCTGCACAGTCCTTGCCTCCTGTTGTTTCTATTACAGGCATATAACAGTATATAAAGACCTAGGAATGAGAGAGGGGATATTCCAGTTGATGCAGGAGCAATGAGCTTTGCTGTCTGCAGTTTTTTCTGGCTTTTCTCACCCTTTAGCCTGGAAGAAGATTAGGAATGCATGTTCTAGGGAGAGGGGGCAGAAATGGAAGTAGGGGAGTCTGTAGCATCTAGGCTGAAGATTTCAAAGAGGTTTCAAGAAAGAAGAGGTTTGAGGGAGTGGCAGGGAAATGATTCTAGGGAAGGGAGGGAAAGGAAAATAGACTAGAAGAAAAGAAAGAGGAAAGGGTGCTGCTGCAGCAAATGTAAGTCACAAACTACATCCTGAGATGTCTATGACTTTACCATTAGCCTGATTCCCCACTCAATATCCACTTGAGGCTCTCACAACAACTATTACATATTTATATCATTTAACAAAAAGCCATGCTCCCTATTTCGTTCACACAGAAGGTGAAACACACCAAGGTGTTCACGCTGACTCTGCTGGTCATGCTTACATATTGTGATATCCCACACACTCATGTAGAGGAAGCTGCAAAATATAACAACAATCTTACAGCTGCAAGGCACATGGATTTCCTGTTTACATGCCCCAAAATTGAGAAGGGCAGTTCCTGCCAGGCCAAGGAAGCTCTGCCTCACCAAGTCTTCCGAGAGGTCTTCAATAATTCCCAGGGAGTCCCACCTTTTACAAATTAAATTTAAACCTCATGTCCCAGCCTATTCTGTTCCAGTATTGAAAAATACCATTGCTTTACTTCTTGTCTTTTTTTTTCCCCCTTCTTGGTTATTGAGCTAATTAGTCACCAATATCTGTCCTACATAATTACTAGAAGGGACCTCATCTGGTTCAAAGCTTCTCTTCCCTAAGGCACCTATGTAAAGAAATATACACTCCTGTACACCTTGGGTATTAAAAGGAAGGTTGCTAATGATTGTGTAGTTCTCGTGCGTAACTGCCCAAGAAGTAACTGGGAACTCAGTACAGAGACTGCAGCATGTGGGCTTTAGTTCCTTTAGTTTCTCTTCACAGGTTGTATTTTCATTTTAGCTGCCCTTCTTTAAACCTGCCTATCTTTTCAGTACCTAAATGTAGTGTGAAGTGCAGGTGCAAGAGAACTGTTAGTGCTGATGAAGTGACTGATAGGTCTGAAGAGTAGGAAAGACACAGAGAAAAATTATCTACAGCCTTCATTTCCCCATGATTCTTGCTTTAGACAATGGTCAGAAATGTGTGTTTTCCTACATGCTGAGAGCTATAGTCTGTGTTGCTCCAGATTAAAGCATGGCTCTGCTATCCTACGGAGGAAGTTAAGACTTTTGGCTAAGACAGTAGAAAGCTGTTCAGTTGGTATTTTCTTAAAAAGCTCAAGATACACAAATATTAGGATCATGTGGCTAAATGATTCCTGGATATTGCCACAATGCAATTAATAACTTTTGATTTATATGTGTAGGCATGATCTGAGAATGAAAACATCTGTTTTCAGAAATGAGGACTGTTTTGTTTTATTAAGCTGTAGTAAAACCCTAGTATAACTCCAATATTTCAAAGCTCAGGATGTAACCTCTGAGAGATAATAAAGGCAAGGTGTTGTTAATTTCTTGTAATGAATTACATCACCTTATTTCTGAAAACCTTGACATAAACAGGATATACTCCTTGCCTACCCCTTTTTCTGACCTGTCTAAAAAGATTTTGCTGTCAGGAAAAAATCAGACTGCCTCAGTTTTACATACTTCAGCATATATACCTCCTGCTCAGCACATGAAGAATAAGTAGACTTCAGGAACAACCTAGTGACACATACATTTGAAGAGGTACAGAACTTGTTTTGTGAAGCCTAGAAAAAGGAATAGTCATGCTACCTCTAAGTATACATGACTACATCCGAGATTTTCAAAAGTTCCTGGTGGTTTGGAGAAAGATCAATTATTAAGTGGCAGACCACGCATACTTTTAAAAGACTTGCTTTTCAATAAAACATTGAGCAACCATCCTTTTATAAACAAGTCTTATTAGGAAATTTGAAGTTAGATGGCCAAGAACTATTTTTTTTATTTCTTTTAGACAATAGAGGAGATTGATTACACCTTTTCAAAGCAGTAATTTAATCCAGTGATGTTATGATTTGGATTAGACCTATATGTGGCTCACCAAAACCATTTGGCTACTGAATGCAGACTGCAACTCCCAGACCTTTCATTGGACCAAAACTTATTGCTCGTCTACTCCTCAATTGTTCTGAGAAAGAAGACACATGTAGTAGATCACGCGCACTCACATAGTTGGGCATAAAGCCACCTTTTCACAGAATCACAGAATGGTTGAGGTTGGAAGGTCATCTGGAGTTCATCCTGTCCAACCTCCCCTGCTCAAGGCAGGGTTTTGCCACTTTCTTTCCCATGAGGACTTCCATGCTATTTCCGTTCCATACAAATACTGTGAAGTCCACGAACGGTAAACCTAAAGCTACCAGGCAGGCACTGTCAGGCATATTGTGGATGTGACACTGTGCATAGTTGTTCACCTGTATGTGCACGCTTGCTCCAGTCATGTGACAGACAAGGGAAACATAGCGCAGCCTCTGCTACCGCTAGAAGAAAGTATGGTTCCTACTTCATTCAGTTGGTAAGGGTGTGCAGTTGTGTTTAGTCCATTAAATTTAAGGGCTGAAGTAAGATGGCAGTGCCTTTACTGCTTAAGACAGCTTTGAGCTGTGTGCCCGTGTGAGGAATATGCGCTTAGAATAGTCAGAAAAGTTGATAAGGCATCAGCTTATCAAAGTAGAATACTTGATTCTCTTACTTTCCCTTACAATAAGATAAAAGACCCCTCCTTTAGCTCAATCCAGCCAAGACTCTGTTCCACTTACTCCCCAGTCCTTCACATCCATTGTTTGAGAAACCAAGCCACTTCCTTGGCGTCCGTCTGTTTAACACATCTGTCTCACTTTGTCTGGCTAAATTCCTTGAGGCACTCTTGTGGTGCTCCACAGAGAGAAGAAATAAGTTTTTATGTTAGACAATACCCGACAAATAAGTGAAATTGAGGGGAAAAAAAGTAAAAGGATCCTTATGAGACATGAAATCATTGGAATTTTAATCTTCAAATAAAAAGACACTTTCTGGGTGTTTTCTTCTACTCTCAGTGCAAGCACTAGTAATAATGAAAAATTTTGTAACCCTTCCCTTTCTTTAAATCAGATGGTAATTTTCAGAGCTATGGAATTGAGATAACCATTTTTCTACCACATATGGAATTATTCTCTGCTATGTATTCCCAGTTTTTTTCACTTCTAAGTCATTCAGATAATAGCACTTCTACTACTTCTCCCAAGGAATCTTTCTTGGAGTATTTCAGATCTGCATGTTATTCATATATCATTTTGCTTTGTTTATTTTTCAATATTTATGTCTGATTGTACCAACCTGAATTACTTCTCTGAATTATTTCTTTAACTTTACTTTTTTTCACTTACACCAATAATATACCAGGAGCAAATATGCCAAAAGCCAAACCCACAATTGAGGTGGGAGCTCAGCTGTCTGTATATCTAAAGTATATGCCATTACAATTGGATAAACTCCGCCATGAGCAAGCACGATGGGGTTAACAGTAAGCAGCTAGTTCCCCAGCTGCAGCTCAGTGACTGACTCACAGCAGCTGGGATAAAAGGTTGCAGACCAGACAAAGTGGGGTGACTGCCAGAGAGGTTAGGACTTACCTCAAGGAGACTCTTTAGCTACAGTTTAGTAGAGAAGTGCTTTGGGAATAATCTGAGAAAAGCCTTAGGTATGCTGGCTGGGAAAAGGCTGAAAAGTATCAGTTTTTTTTTTAAGGCTTCTGTTGTGAGTCACTGAAGGGTGTCTGATGTGGGCAGCAGGCCAGGAAGCTAGGGTCTTTGCAGGCTGAATATCCTTCCTTACTTCTGGAGTAGGTTCAGGGACATTGAACCATTTGGGTACTGCCTATATTCTTCTGGGGCTTCTCATAAAATAAAATGGTGCTTAAAAAGGAAAGTGCCGGACAGAGGAAAGATTTTAAGTAACTCTAGCAAACTACATAGGGTACCATATCACCAGAGAGTAGCAAGTGAAGGGTCTGGGCATCCGGCTTATGAGTCTGACCTAAACAGAAAGGAATAAGAGACATCTAAGCAAACAGAATCACGTTAAGCATATGTTCACCAAAGGTGGATGTGGCAAATTGAGCTCACTTGGAAAAAAAGAACAGATTTTTATAGGCAGAAGAAATGCAGAGCATCTACAGGACTTCAGCAAAGCAGTTGGTATGGAGACTGATGAAACAATTGAAAGCTGGATAAAGTGTGCTTCAAGGAGAAACCAAAATAGCCTGTACCGACAGGAAATTATTAGTGTTCTGTGAGGTTCATCTTATTTACTACTGTCATTTAATAGCCTTGGCACACAAAAGTATGCTGATGTTAAAAGGGTAGAAGACAAAGCTAACGTGAAAGAGGAGCAGGGTATTGTACAAGAAGAGTTAGACTGGAGTATCAGAAATAGGATTTTTTTCTACATGTTCCAAGTACAAAGCTATAGCTGAGGGAATCTGCGCTGCTGAGGGAATTGGAAGAGAAACCAGTGGGAGCTCATCACGAGGAAACTGGAGTAGGGAGAGGATTGATTGTATAATGTCTGAGTGTTGTCATAGGGTGTCTGAGATAGGCTTGTGGAAAAGGTATACAGTTCTGGTGAGATCTTCCCTGTAAAAGGCACAGAAATATTTCTGCT
>NW_008823918.1:8690-15998 GCF_000699105.1 Pygoscelis adeliae | reverse complement strand
ACCTCATCTTGAACACTGTCTACAGTTTGGATTGCCCAACTTCAAGAGAAATTAAACCAGTAAAGGGATTACTAGGATGACTGTGGAAATGGAAAGCAATCTTATGAGAGGAGACTAAAAAAGGTGTGTTTAGTCTAGCAAAGCAAGACTGATCTGAGAAGGGATGTGATTGCTCTCTATAAATACATCAGAGAGGTTAAAGAACTATTTAAGATGAAGTACAGTGCTGGCACAAGAGCAAATGGATATAAAGTAGCCTTGAATAAATTCAGATTGGAATTAAACAGAAGTTTAAACCATCAGAGAAAGGAGCTTCTGAAACTCAATTTCTATAGGAGTATTGGGAGTTAAATTTAATTGATTTTAAAATGAAACTAGTTCATTTCAAGGAGAGATCATACCACATAATGCTTATGATTGCTCGGGACTCCGTTCCCTTCATAAACCAAGAAGATGCCTTGCAGTATCACAAGCTCCTTAAGATTCCCTGGTGTTTGACTGCATTCCCGCATTGTGGTTCTGCCATATCAATAATTCTGAGGGGGAAGGAAGGAGGGGGGAGAAATAGTGATCACCAGCACAGGCTTCTATTATTACCAGCCTCCAAACCTGAGCGTCAGTAAGTAGTAGCAAATTCTGTTTTTTGGGGGCAATCTTGAAATAGTTGGTGGTTATCTGGGCTTTGCCAGCATGTGCCAGAACTCTAATTTTAATGACTGACATAACCATAGCAATGGCATTTCCTGATGATGATCAGTTATCTTGAATCACACTCAGTTCAGGCCAAGTTAAACGCTGATAAAAATAATATAAAAACCTTGTAAAATCTCAAGTAGGTGACACAGTCACAAAGGTTTCTGTACATCTGCCTTATAGTAGAAATATCACATACTTGGCTCCAAATTTTTCCTGCTCTCTACAGTGAGAACTACCCAGGTGACACAGCTTTAGAAGTTCTGGGTTGAAGTTCCAGCTCTCTGGGAAACCATGTTTTCAGTTTTCACTTGTGAAACATCAAATTTCTTTCAGGCAGTTGACCCATGTTTAGGGC
Source organism: Pygoscelis adeliae (assembly GCF_000699105.1). Lineage (NCBI taxonomy): Eukaryota > Metazoa > Chordata > Aves > Sphenisciformes > Spheniscidae > Pygoscelis > Pygoscelis adeliae. The sequence continues at coordinate 14,947 of NW_008823918.1, read as the reverse complement.
TGGGGTGATGAGTTCAAATTCAAAACATTTTCTCTCTATTGCACTCTATCTTTTCAGTGGCTCTTCTTAGGGACTTCAGTCAATGGAGATTTTTACTTTCATGTCACTGAAAATGTCATGTTCATGGTCTGTACCCGTTTGGTTCTGAAAATACCAAATGTCCTTTAGAATACCTAAGCGCAGTTACCTACCTGCATGGTAAACCCTAACTGCTTGGGAGATGGCAGAGGTGATCAGCTCCGGTGCAGGCGCGTCCCGCAGGGGAGCGGTGGATCGCAGCGTACGGGGGGGTTCCGGAGCCGGGGAACCCGCAGGGGAGCGCAGAGACCCGCCGGGAGCCGGCAGCTCTCACCAGGGCGGCTGGCGAGGCGTGGGCGGGGCCAGGAGCGACAGCGGCAGATTTAAACGCGGTGTAACCGCCACCAACTGTCACTCGCAGAGGCGATCATCACAAAAATGATCAGGGGCTGGAACACCTCTCCTCTGAAGAAAGGCTGAGAGAGTTGGGGTTGTTCAGCCTGGAGAAGAGAAGGCTCTGGGGAGACCTTATTGCAGCCTTCCAGTACCTGTAGGGGGCTTATAAAAAAGATGGCGGCAAACTTTTTATCAGGGCCTGTTGCGACAGGACAAGGGGGAAATGGCTTTAAACTAAAGGGAGGTAGATTTAGACTAGAGAGAAGGAAGAGATTTTTTACGCTGCGGGTGGTGAAACACTGGCACAGGTTGCCCAGAGAGGTGGTGGATGCCCCATCCCTGTCCCCCCTTCCTTCTTCTTCCCCCAGCTTTTATATACTGAGCATGATGTCACATGGTATGGAATGTCACATGGTATGGGATATCCCATTGGCCAGTTTGGGTCAGCTGTCCTGGCTGTGCCCCCTCCCAGCTTCTTGTGTTCCTCCAGCCTTCTCAGTGGGTAGAGCATGGGAAGCTGGAAAGTCCTTGACTAGTATAAACACTACCTAGCAAGGACTGAAAACATCGGTGTGTTATCAACATTGTTCTCACCCTAAATCCAAAACACAGCACTGTACCAGCTACTAGGAAGGAAATTAACTCTATCCCTGCTGAAACCAGGACATCACATAAACATATTCATCACCAGCCATTGCTTATACAAGCAACTGAATGAGATTAGTACCTGCAGGTCACTGCTGGTTTTGATCAAGATGGTACAGTGGTGACCAACCCCTTTGAGCTAATAGTGTATTTGCGGTGAGCTGACCCCAAACCCTGCCTCTGAGAGTTCTCATGAAAATCAGTTAAAGTGTTATACATACTTCTTTCATATTTTTTAAGTTATGAATAGATGTTAAAGATGTATTTGAATATGACAGTTGTCATATAGATATGAATAGATATTTAAGATATGATTTGTTTAAAGAAAACTTCTTAATAACTCTCAGACTCTACAGACAGAGCAAATATTTTCAATTTCACTGTAGAAAAGGTCAACCATCTTTGAACTGTGTACTGGTTTAATGCCACTTTTTCTAATTCTAAAAATGTAACAACTATTCAAAACTGTAAAGAACTGTAGCTCTAACAATCAGCTACAACTGCTACTGCAAATAGCAATTTAGGAAAAGCAGTATTTTCAGGGCACAGAAAACTAGAAAATTAAGGAGGGAGTTTGATTTTGTGCTATTTGTAGTCTACTTTATGCTCTGAAGAGTCCAGCTGGAGATACATTGTGTCATCCATCCATCCATCTATCTGTCCATCAGCTACTTTCAAACTGCTTCGCTCCAGAGAAGCCTGGCTCCATTTTGTATTTGTTTTACTTTCAAATTTAACTTCTTTGACTGTTGATAAAGCACCAAAATGCACTGATTTGCAGTTCTTATAAGCCTTTTGAAATAAGCACAGCTACAGAGTTTGTAAATCAAGAAAGCACTTGGCCATCTTCCCCATCGTGGTACATGTGAATTTCTTGTACCTGCTTGATGAATGTCTGGAATTCATAATATGCCTTATTGCTGACAGAAGAGTATGATTTCTCATGCTTCCCATGCTGTTTGCAGCACTTATCAATGGCCAGGACTGTACACATTACAGTGTAGCTGCAGACAAAGGAGAAAATTGTGCTACAACCATCTGCTCCCACATATTTTGTGGAAAATAAGGGTTCAAATTGCAGTGTAGAACAACACTATCCTACCAGCAAAAGGTGCTTCTGGTATTGGAATTAGGGTAGCTGAGGCAGACCCTTCCTCTGGAAGGGCTGTCCTCCTCCTCCAGTTGTCTCAGGCACTCGGAGCAAGGTCTTGTAAAACTGCACTATATATATGTCATCCTGAAGCCTTCAGCATGGTATATACTAAGATAAGTGGCATTAAATTGCTGGGCAAGCAGTCTCCCTATAGTGTGGTAGCAAGATTACTGTACAATTCATATTCACCTTTGCGGTTTGTCTTCCTGGTAAATGACACACTTAGGTTTTTTCTTAGCTATTTCTTCCTCCTCATAACACACTTCCTTCTGAACTCTTCGGGATCATTAACAATGTAGATTGATGCAGACAGCCTACACTGCAAATGAAAAAGGCTGATTAAGTTATCATGCGATGCTTCTGTTAAGCAAGGATTATCCTCTTGAGCTATTCTAGAGCACTTTGTAATAACATAGTTTTAAATAGATATGGGCCCAAGTGATAAAATTCAGACGAGGATCCAAAGCTTTTCTTCCTGAAGTTTGTAGCGTTCAGATCCAGGTTTTCTTCAGGGTCACATTAAGGCAACGGAGGACACTCATCACACCAGGATATGAGGACCTCACTCTGAATCTTTTTATACAGCTGTGCCCTTGTCTGAAAAGGATCCCTTCTCTGCCACTAGGGAGAAAAATGTAGGAGCATGGTGATAGGAGGAAGAAAAGACTTCAGCAAGAAATATTGAGTCCACTTCCCAGTGGTGGTGCCCAAAACCATTTAATTTGGAAAGATAAATGTTATTTTTAAACCACATATGAATTTTTATTGTTACATATTCCACATGACTTTTTGTGTATTATTTACCCTGTTTTATTTGGGACACTATTCAGGCTGTTCTCATTCATTAATTCTAACCCCTCCCAGCCTGAACTTCTCAAACTAGTCTAAAAACCCGTAAAGGTCTTAAAAGTAAAAACAGGTTGTCATAAAAAAAAATCTTATTAATATAAGAAAAATGTATTCCTTCTATAAATAAAATTGCTGTGGAAGGAACAAATTATAGAGTTAAGAGAATAAAGAGACATGCTAAACAGCATTGTTAATTAGTTTGTTTAGCCATACTTGCGTATCTTTGGTAATAGTTAATCACATTACTTTACCGTAAAACCGTAGCAGTGTCTGTAATGTCATTACAGATTTTTATTTCAGAAGGGAGCTTCATGTCTTCCAATTGCCTAATGCAAAATAATTTCTAATTAATAATTCCTTTGGAGTAATTATAATTAGCAATATCAATGTGGGGAAACTAATGAATTAGGAAGAAAACTTACATTTTGTGTTTGGATCTGTATGCTAGAATGATTTACAGTTTTTTCTGCTTACTCTGGTAATGGCCATAATTTAATTATGACAACTTCAAGAAATGCTCCCTTTCCACCCCACTGATTCTATTTTTCCTACAGCTGTCATTGCATTTACTCTTAGAGACTGGTTAAAAAAATAGCTGCAAGAGGTTATGAGAGAAAGGGATTTAGTTGTTTCTGCAACGGAGCCTATACTGAAGAGCTAACTTCAGTGGACTGGTCTCTGCAAGATACACTGTGAGCTGCTCATAATGAACGTCGCTTCCCCTGCCCCTCCTTCCTACTATGTTTTGATGTGGTGACCTGTACAGTAATTCATTCATTGGACTATGTTTCCCAAAAAGACCTGAAGGACAGACAGAGGAGGTCATCATCCATTTCAAGGGTCTGGTTCTCAGCACTGGAATAGAGAAGACAAGCTCTTTTTCAAAGCTACTATCCTGGGACGCCTTTGCCTCCCTCTGCCATTATTTGCCCTGCTCTCAGGCGTGTCTTAACAATTCCTTCACTGCAATAGGATAACATGGCCCTGAGGACCTTACACCTTTCTTTTAAGACGTGTAAACTTTTGCTTTGAATCTTATTGAAATTGCTGTTGTAGGATGATGGTCATGCCTATGCAATGGCTTGGCTAGAAAGTGGATCCCAAAAATGTCTTAATTCAGGTAAATTCACACATAAAAAAAGAAAATAAAATTGGTCAGTCCTGGAGATCTATTTCAGGGAATACACAGGCACTGCTCGAAATTAGTACTCTCCAAACAGAAACAGAAGGAATAGTCAGGTTGTGAATCCTGGGCAGATGACCTGATCATGCTTTGTTTCTGTGAAAGGCAGACAGGCTGCTAGCTGCTATTGTGCTGCTTTTGGAGCCAGTGCTTGAAAATAGTAAAATTTCACATTACCTCAATGCATGTTCTGCTAAATGCTGAAATTATTTTTTTGCAAATGGTCTCTGACTTTTTAATAATGCATATGTATGTGATCTCTTCTACTTTGAAAAGTATCCAGTTTACTGTGGAGATAGAAAAGCTAATGAAAGTGGTTGTTGGCACTATAATATCACCTGTCATCTGGACAGACCAAATACTGAGTAAGATGTAAGGTTTGAATGCCAACTTTGCTGTGCTTGGTCCTAGAGTTAGTTCTCAATTGCAGAAAGGCATCTGTAAAGAAATAGTTAATGATGTCATCCAGGTGACATGTGACCCGCATTAGAAGTACAAAAAGCATCGAAACACATCATGCTCTCTTCTCAGAGATGAAATACACTACAAACCAGTAAATCCATCCTTTTAAAGAACTGAATTACTCCTATGTGACAATATCCACTCTCAGCTACCATGTCAGCTGGTCTTAACTGACTTTTTTTATCTTAGCCAAGATGATGTTTAAGAGGTGCTCAGTGCAGGATGGCAGAAGATGTAGGACAGGGCAAGGGCAAGATCCAAGACAGGCCTTTGGCTAGGAAGCCAACTCTAATCAAAACTGATGTCTCAGCAGAAAGAATACATTTAAAGATGAGAATAGCCATGCTGAAAGGAAACACTTTTTAAAAACAGTGAAACAAACCACAAGACAAATTTTTTGACGTCCATCAATGCCAACATAGGATATTTCAGCAGTCAGAAAGTAAAATGCAGTAGGCATTCTCAAATACGCTATTAAAAAATGCTGGTGATCTTTAAACTCACTTTAAATTCAGGGATCCTGGCAACTACTCTGGCCCTATTAAGATGATCTAGCAGTGTGCTGAAAGATTCCTTGCAGACATGGGAATCTAGGTGCCACGCTGAGCAACTCTGAGGCAGCCTAAAGGGCCAAATCAGCTTGCAGCCTCAGGAGCAAGCAGACAGCTTCTCACTCAAGGCGGCAGCTATGCAGTTGCTGTTTCTATTGCAACCGGCAAAGCCAAACTCCTCTCTCGTTTTGCATGAGAGTGCCAACACCACCTTCTACTTGGACATTATGTGAAGAAGAACAAAGTTGGCGTTAAAAACTTGGAGTTAAGGAAATTCCGTCTCTGGACTCTGTCACCAGGCTGCATCCTCTTTCTCCCTGTCCCATAACAAGAGAGAGCCTTTCCACTTGGACCACTGCTTTGGCTGGAGGAAACATGCCCTCCTCACCCTCACGGCAGTGGCAGCGGGAGACCTGCAGGAAGAGGGTGGGACCGACTGCGGATGGCGCCGGTACGGGCACGAAGCATCCCAGGACACATCCACACATACTCGTGACCAAAAGCAGCCTGGCAGAGCTGCTGGAAAGCAGCGTGGCAGAAAAGGTCCTCGGGTCCTGGTGGACAGCAGGTTGACCAGGAGGCAGCAAGGTGCCCTTGCCCACAGGCAGCGGCGAGTGGTACCCTGGGCTGCACTGGGCAAAGCATTGCCAGCAGCTGGAGGGAGGTGGCCCTTCCCCTCTGCTCAGCGCTGGTGAGGCCATGCCTGCAGCGCTGTGCCCAGGCCTGGGCTCCCCAGTACGAGAGAGACAGGGGTGTACTGGGGAGAGCCCCCCACCTCTGTGCCCCTCCCCCACCACCACCCCCCAGTGTGACCGTTGGGGTCAGAATGGCATGCTGTGTTGACCCGGCGCTGGCCCGGCAACGGCCCCAGTGCCTGCAGGGACGGCGCGGTGCCGGCACAGAGCGGCACTGGGGAGAGCCAAGCTCTTGCCCAGCAGCACTTCCCGGCACCGGGACCCCCTTGGCAGCCTCGCCCGAGCCGGCGGGGCCCTGGCCCGAG
>NW_008823918.1:0-1367 GCF_000699105.1 Pygoscelis adeliae | reverse complement strand
GTCACCATTTTTGTAAGCACAAACATATGTAACAAACTCTGTATGTAGAAAAAAAATCAAACGATAGGGATACTGGAACCTAGGTTCAGCCTTGAACCTCTGTCCTAGACGTGCCCAAAACCACAGAGATCGCTGTCATCCGCAGTAAATGACTTACTATCTTTTTCTGTTTGTGAACTCTGTGAGCAGCAAATAGTGCCTTCATACTCACTCATCCACTGCATTCTTTTTCTTAACAGCATGGTTTAGTGACTTATGCTCAGGCGAGTAGTCTTGGGGGTGGGAGGGAGATGTTCACTGCCCATATTTGGAATCTGAGTTGAGGTATTTGAACCAAGCTGTTTAGTTTTGACTGTAAGTGCTGTGTGTTTCTGTTCTTTGTTCATTTTCGACATTCAAAAATTTCCTTCTCTGATATATAACCCAAACTTCCCGTTCATTCAAATGGATGTTCCTGTCATGAAGCAAATTTGCTAGAATATTCAGAGAAACGGTGATGACAGGGGAACAAAAGCAACTACAACTACAGTGAATTTTGGTCCCCACAATATATGTCTAGCCAAGTGCATTATTTTTGTTTAATATGCCTATTTCGGAAGGCATGACATTAAAAATGGCAATGAAGACTTCCTGAACACACTTGGAAACACCTGGAAGGAGCTGTACATGCACGGGAAACAATGATGAATGATTATGCGGGCCCCCGTTCTCATTCTGTCATAGCTACCATTGATTTTAATGGGAGCAAGGTCTGACTGTGAATTTTGGCTTGGCAGAGTAAGTCCTTCCCTAGGAGTCCAAACCTAGCCGTTCAGCCATGTTAGAGCGCTCTCGTGCTCTCTCTGCCTCTCTGCAGCTGCCACTGAAGTATAAAGAAGGGGTTTGAATGCAGAAATAGTTTTGTGGTCAGTTTTTGGTGTTGGAACGCCTCTTAACATTAAGGAAATCTTTGGCATATTATTAAAACTTCACCATTTTCAGTAAGAAATTGTTTCTGTGATTTGTACACACTCGTTGATTTCTATTGCTATTCTTTCCTTTGCTTTGCTCATGTTCAGTTTTACCCTCCATTCTTATTGCAGCTGTAGCCAGGCCTTGGCCATTTAAGCACAGATTTATACAGCAGTTGAATCAAAAGCCCTTGTGTTCACTGAAGCCTCCCCGAACTTCCACGATCTAAATGTTTAGTATGATAATACCAATCCCTAATAGCCAGCTATAGGGAATCCTGCAGAGGAGTGCTATGAATGTGTATTGGACTTCATGTCAAAGCACAAGTTGCTTGTTCTCCTCTCACCCTTGTCCCTAATGCCTGTCTTTCCCCCCCCGTCTTTCTCAAGGCAGGTTGAAGAGGTTACTGAAGAAAT
>NW_008823917.1:0-552 GCF_000699105.1 Pygoscelis adeliae | reverse complement strand
AATTCTCTGGGCAACCTGTTCCACTGTCTGAACACCCTCATCGTAAAAAAGGTCGTCCTTAAATCCAATGTAAATCTATCCTTTTTCAGTTTAAAGCCATTGTCCCTTGTCCTGTCACTACAGGTCCTGGTAAAAAGTCTCACCCCAACTTTCTTGGCTTATGACCACTACGTTGTCATCTGCAAACACCTTGGAGAGTGCCCAGAGGTCTCCCACAATGGGGTTTGGAAGCCTCAAGCACATGACCTGTATATAGAGACTGAGGGCCCTGGGCTCATTGGTGGGGAGGCTCCGGATGGAGTAGCCTGAGAGTGCTTGAGGAGTGGTTTCAGGGATGGTGGAGCTTTTCTTCGTAGTGGAAAACCACATGAGAAAGAAATAATGCCACAAAGTGAATAGGATAGGATAGGATAGAATAGAATAGAATAGAATAGAATAGAATAGAATAGAATATTTCAGTTGGAAGGGACCTATAATGATCGTCTAGTCCAACTGCCTGTCTAGCTCAGAGCCGACCAAAATGTAAAGCGTGTTATTAAGGGCATTGTCCAA
>NW_008823916.1:2985750-2986403 GCF_000699105.1 Pygoscelis adeliae | reverse complement strand
ACCACCGAGCGGCTCTTCCCCCGCCCCGGCTCGCTCCTTCGGTCGGGAAACCCAAATACAGACCCCGGGACCAGAAGCGGGGAGGAAAAAAACAAAAGCCCCCAAAATCCCATCGCTCAGCTAGAAAAGGTTTTGGCAGTGTGGGTGTGGGGCGCAGCGGTGCTGGGAGGGGCCGGGTGTTTTTGGGGTGCTGGGGTACCGAGGGTGGCAGTGTCACCCCCGCAGGGTCCCACCGAAAACTGCGGGGTTCTGCTGAGGGAAGGATGCCTGTGGACTGGGATCGGGGTGCTGGGGATGGCAGAGGCGGGCTGAGCCCCAAGAGGGGGTCCCCCCCACCCAGGGGGTTGGGGGAAACAGTCTCTGCGGTGGCCCCAAAAGTGATGCAACCTCAAACTGAGCCAAGGGGACCTGGTACCCCCCCCCACCCCCCGTGCGCTCACAGGGGCTGCAACGTGCCTGGACCAGGATCGGGCAGGATCTCAGCCCCACGCCTCCCGCCCATGGAGAGGGGGGGACACCCCAAACCCTGCACTCCCCACCTGTCCCCCCCCAGAAAAAGCAGCTCGAAACCCAACACGTCCCAGGTGCGAGGAGCCACCCGTGCACAACGGTGGTGGTCCCGTGGGGTGCACCCAGTGGCACCCCGATGCCTG
>NW_008823916.1:2983820-2984631 GCF_000699105.1 Pygoscelis adeliae | reverse complement strand
CAAAGGAAAACCACCCCCCCCCCGGGGCCCCCACCCTCCCCCAGGGCCCCCCAGCCCGGTGCTGCAGCCAATCTCATGGAGCAGCCCCAAGAGCCAGCTCTGCCCCAGGGACCCAGAAAAGGGGGGGACGCGGTGCAGGAGGTGGCTCTGAGGTACCTGTCCTTCCCCGTCTCCCCCCGAAACAGGTCATCAAACTGCTTCATGCGGCTGGGGGAGACGACGTAGGCCGTCATGTTGGGGAAGGAGGCGCTGACGCGTTGGATGATTTTCAGGAGGCTCTTCTGCATCTTGGCGGGCGGCCCCCAGAAGATGAAGATGGTCTCTGGGGTCTTGTTGACGAACTCCTGGGGCCGCTTGAGGACGCGGTAGAGGCTGGAGTGGGCCACCACGCGGAAGCTGGTCTTGTTGCCCACGTCAACCTCGTAGCCGGTGGTGGGAGCGTCGTTCATGCGGATGGTGCACTCAGCCCTGTCGATGGCCGTGCCCAGGCGGGGGCCCAGGAGGGGGCTGGGGCTGGTGACTTTTTGAGGAGTCAGGGTCTGGTGACGACAAGTGCTGTGAGCAGGTGACTTTTGGTGTCACCACGACCCGGCAGGGAGGGATGGAGCTGGGACAGGGGACAAAGCATCACCGTCCCCTGCAGAGCCGCTGTCCCACCGGAGGGGACGATTTGGCTGGATGTCAGCAGAGGGCCAGATCCTGTGCCCGCCCCCAAGGCCTGGACCCCGTCGCCCAGCCCGTACCTTGTTCCCGCAGACGGGCAGGTACCCGCTTTTCACCCCCCACTTCCTGAGGTCGCGGGGCCGGCGGG